>NC_089824.1:88029773-88342273 GCF_035046505.1 Tiliqua scincoides
GCTCCCATCTGTATTTCAGAAAAGTCTGGATTTCATATGTCCAGACACAGGGTAATCAACCTAGTGGCATCACTAGGTTTTGCGTCACCTGGTGCGGGATGCCAGCGCATCACCCCCCATGCAGTGGGCGGGGCAACACCCAAGGTGGTGCACGTGATGATGTACCATCACCGCCCCCACTGGTTTTTGGGCTGTACCTTTTGATAGAACAAAGATAGAACACATTCTGCATGAAATTATGCTTTGATTGAGATATAACATGCTGGTATTATTCCTCCAAACTGTGATTTTAGTGATTTTGGTCACTAGTGGCACCACCCCCCCCCCCCGGGTATCAACTTACTAACACCTTATTGCAGCAGTTCTCAAACTTTTAGCACTGGGACCCACTTTTTAGAATGGCAATCTGCCCAAGACCCACCAGAAGTGATGTCACGGTGGAAGTGACATCATCAGGCAAATTAAAATAAATAAGTATAAATAATTAAAGTAAAACAATTAAATAAGCAGAAGCCAGCCCAGTTCCACCAAGTGAATGTCCTCTGTAGCCTGCCTGCAATAGCATCCCCTCCAAAATCAGTAAGGTTTTCAGCCCTACCCAGTGCCCAGTTCAATTTAAGAACTTCTGTTTATACCAGTTCACTGTCAGGATCCACCTGGCTTTGCAAGTCTCAAAAAGGTTCACCTTATCAGCTGAAGCCTCTGTTTTGATCCTTTTTAGTGGGGGAGGGGAGGCTGCCTTCTGGAGCACTTCTTTAGCTGCAGGTGCATAGGATCAGGACCATTATGGTAGCCTTGCACTCTCCTTCGCCTGATCTTCCACACCAGCCAAGGCACATTTGCTTTCTCATGAGTAAATGCAACCATGAGGCTTTGTTTCGCTTTCCATAGGGCTCAGTATATTCGTCTGCTTGGAGGGAAGGACTTCCTTCTCAGGTGTTTTTGGGGCTGCATTCATTGGATCAGGACCATTCTGATGTCATTGGATTCCTCTCAGCCTGCCCTTTCCTATGGACTAAGGCATTTTTGCCTACTCATGAGTAAACGTGCTATGCGGCTCACTTTCACTTTCCATAGGGATCCCTCCAGTTTTTTGGCTATAACTTTTGTTAGAAAGGAGATTAATTTCACTCTGGTTTTTTGCATTGCATTCCGCTCGAAATTCTACATCCAACGGTATATAATATGATGGGGTTACTCCTAACCACTGTGATTTTAGCATGTCACCCCCCC
Organism: Tiliqua scincoides; assembly: GCF_035046505.1. Lineage (NCBI taxonomy): Eukaryota > Metazoa > Chordata > Lepidosauria > Squamata > Scincidae > Tiliqua > Tiliqua scincoides. Next base: position 88,031,007 of record NC_089824.1, read on the forward strand.
AGTATGTGTCACCCCCCCCCGTGCACGTCACCTGGTGCGGTCTGCACCCCCCGCACTTCCTAGCGATGCCACTGAATCAACCTATATTTAAAGTACCTGGCAGCTACTGTATGTTCACAATGGGAAACTGAAGACAGAGAAGCTGCAGCCCTCAAACCACTTATTTTCAAAATAGTTCCATTGCCTTTGAAGAAGATTGAGAACTAAGATGAAGACTTTAGGCTTCCAGCATAGATATGGAAGAGGCCTGTAATGTGTCCTTGAAAGAGCAGTGTTGGGAGATTTAGATTACAACTTTCTGAAAGGAGAAGGGCAAAGCAAATCTCAGTTAGTCTTAAACCAATGTTGAATAATATGATAGAAACAGACAAAGTAGCTAAACCTTCTGCCCTTGTGCTCCAAATTTGCTCCGTGAAGCTATAATTTTACAAGATGGACCATCAGGAATAAGAGGCTACTTCAAGGCCCTCACTTTTAAAGGACTGGCGTTTACGTGTTTGGACCAGGTCACCCCCAAGTTCATTGTCAGACTTGACACAAGTACCCTTTCCCTCAAATTTCATGAACCAGTCAAAAACGATTTTATCTCAGCCTATTTTACCTCCACAATAAACAAGTCTCAAATGAACTGGTAGAAGGTGTACGAATGCTGCTGCTGAATACATCAGAAAAAAGAATAATAGCTCTTGTTAGGGAAAGCTGCACTGCTGCTGAGAAAGCATTTTGCTAACAAAGACTGGTGAGGAGAAACCATATTTATTACATTTATATCCCAGCCTTCCTCCAAGGACCTTAGAACAACAACATACATACACAGTTTTTCTCACACAGGCATCTCATTTTAACTTAGCACTGGGCCGAAAGTTACTCATATTTGCTTCGAATTTCAGCAAAAATCTTCATACCACTCTTATACCCTCACAACAACCCTGTAAGGTAGCTTAAACTAAGAGATAGTGTGCAAGGACCAAGCTCAGTTACTGAGCATGTTTGCTGCATGTCAATATTTATTATTTATTTATTTTTTACATTTTTATATTGCCCTTCCTTCATGGAGCTACATGCGGTAGTTTCTCCCCCTCCTTTTGTTCTCACAACTACTCTGTGAGGTTAAGTGAGACTGAGAGCGACTGGCCCAGGGTCTTCCAGGAAGCTTCATGGCAGATTGGCGATTTAAACTTGGCTTTTCCAGGTCTAAGCCCAACCCGATAGGCTTCCCCAGCCCTGGCCTGACCCGCTGTGCTGGCTTCTCTTCATGAGTGAAGAGTCAAACATGCCTTCATAGCAGTAACATCTGTTACAAAAAAAAAATGGACAGACTACATATTGCCAAGTAGAAAATTTAATCCAAATTACCTTTTGAGCTGTTTTTTAAGAAGCATTGACTTTTTGAAAGAGCGGAATAACAAGTACTTTATGCCTCTGCTGTGCAGAAATGGAATATTGGGTTTGCATTGGGTTGCCTGGAAAGTAAGTAGAGTTTAATTTATACAAATAAATCAGAATCAGAAATTTGTTTGGCTTATTTCTAAGGCAAATCTGAAGTTCTCTCAGTATCTTCTATCAGCAGGTCCTCTGTGGTGTTGGGCCCATGGCAGCTTTGCCTGTTGATGCACCTGACCATGACTTTCAAAATCTGCAATGAGACGGGGGCTTCAGCTAGTGATCCTTGGTGTGAGGATAGAGTTATAAATGCACATATCCCTATTTTCACTTGCAAAAAGTTGGTGGGTATGATATAAAGAGAAGAGGTGATGTTGGAAAGGATACATTTATTTTATTGCCACTACCATTTTGCCAACCCCTACCCTCTGTAAGTGAGGCTGCAATCCTGTCCACACTTACCTGAGAGTTAGCCCCTTTGACTATAATGGGACTTACTTCTGAATAGACACGAATAGGATTGGGCTCTGGATGTGTTTAGAGACTGTACTTCCCTTCCATTGTACTATTTATTAATAGAATTTATTGATAAGAAGTGTCTCCTGGGCTACTGTGATTCATCCATTTTATGCATGAAGCTCGATTCTCTCTCCCTTCTCTCAAATATATGGTAATTTGTTTTTAATGAAATTTGGTTTCATGAACTTGTATAGAGTGATGTTCCTCAAGGTTTGTTCTCTGCTGTACCACTTCACACGGTCCACCTATTTGAAGTACCACCGGAAGTAACTTCTGCGTTAGGAGGCCAAATGCAATGCAACAAACACCAGTAAGAGGGTCAGGGTGAACAGGAGGGCTTTTCTGAGTGCGGAAAAGCATGCTTTGGAGCTCTGCCCACTGAACCAAGTGTCCTACTGTTGTTTGTTGCATCATGTTTCTGGTCTTGCTGACACGCGGCAGGTATGCAGGGGTCCTGCGAGTAGCACCAGATTCCACTTCATACCACTGGTGGTACCCGTACCACGGGTTGAAAAACACTGGTGTAGAGCCATGTTGTCAAAAGGCCAGCCACATACTCAATCCAACTTTTGAGATTGTGATAAGCCTGGTGGCATGTGAACCAAGTGTTGTAATCTCCAAATGTGGAAGAGTAGGGGGAAAAAAAGAAGACAAAGAAGAAGTATTTGTCACATTATGTTACAGATTTTCCTATACATCGACTTGGCATTTCCATGTTTGGTTGTGACAGAAAGGAAGGTTGTCAGCTGCATGTTTAATATATACAGTACAGCTTAATTGCTAAACAGTTACATTATGGATAGGAATATTAGTTTGCCAAAAAGTTCTCAGTAATGTCTCTATGGCACAACATATACATTCACATGCTGCTGTTCTGTGTATTATAGAGTTGTCTTTTTGACTGCAAGATCCTTTGCCAGCATATCTCCAGTAATCACATGAAACTAGGCACTTGGAGTGAAATAGGGCCACAATCAGCCGTGGACCTCCTCAACCCCATGCCCGGGGCAAAGCTCCACGATGGCGCCGCCCATGGGCTATCACTGCCCCCCATGCAGCAATCCCCCCCTACTCACCAGAGGCTCACAGAGCCTTGTGTGACCTTCTCCCGCATCCTTCCTGAGGTTCCCCGACACTATAAACTGTGCTTCCGGCAAACAAGAAGCACAGGTTCCGCCCCCGTCGAGAGCTTCAGAGAGACTTCTGTGGGGTCCTAGCAGCCTGTGCCTGGGGCATTTGCCCCAAGGAAGTCTATGGGAGGTACACAACTGGCCACAATTTATTGAATAATACACAGAGGGCTCAATCCTAACCATCTTTCCAGCATTGGAGTAAGGGCAATGCAACTCTGAGGTAAGGGAACAAACATTGCCTTACCTTGAGGAGGCCTCTGTGACAGCCCCCCAACTGCAGGGTGCAGCACATGCCCCACTGGCACAACTATGCCAGTGCTGGAAAGTTGGGTAGGATTGCGCCCTTGGTCTATTGTTTGGTGTGTTTTTTTCTTTGTTGTTCATATTTGAGTTTAATCCTTATCATTTTCCTACAGCTTTACGCCCAGGATTGCGCCCAGTCATTCAATCATCTTCATCTTCTTATTATTATTAACACCCACATTAACATTGACATTAACAGTATTTATTTACTGCTTTTCAATGAAATGTTCACAGAGCGGTTTACAGAGAAAATCAAATAACTTAAATGGCTCCCTGTCCCAAAAGGGCTCACAATCTAAAACAGGGGTGCCCAAACCCCGGCCCTGGGGCCACTTGCGGCCCTCAAAGCCTCTCAATGTGGCCCTCAGGGAACCCCCAGTCTCCAATGAGCCTCTGGCCCTCCGGAGATTTGTTGGAGCCCACACTGGCCCGACGCAACTGCTCTCAGCATGAGGGTGACTGTTTGACTTCTCACGTGAGCTGTGGGATGAGGGCTCCCTCCATTGCTTGCTGTTTCACGTCTGTGAGGCATCAGTGGCAGCAAAGGAAAGGCCAGCCTTGCTTTGTGCAAGGCCTTTTATAGGCCTTGAGCTATTGCAAGACCTTCATTCATTCATATAAGTTCATCTTTAATATATTCATTTATGTAAATTTATTCAAATTTTGAATGTAAATTAATTCTTTTTTTTTTGCCTGGTCCCCGACACAGTGTCAGAGAGACGATGTGGCCCTCCTGCCAAAAACTTTGGACACCCCTGATCTAAAAGATGCAAAAGAACACCAGCAGACAGCCACTAGAAAAGACCCTGCTGGGGTAAGGAGAGTCATTTACTCTCCTCCTGCTAAATAAAAAAGGAGCACCCTCTTGAAAAGTGCCTCTTGCCCAGTTAGCAGGGTCTGCTAACTGAGTATGTGTGTCCTAATATGCTGCACTTACACCCCTTACTCCCTTTTAGTGCAGACTCCTAACTTGAGGGAGACAGTTCACTAATGTCTTTTCCTCCTATCTGAGCAATCCCACCCTGATCTTAATTGTCACTGCCAATTAATAATAATAATAATAATAATAACTTTATTTCTACCCCGCCTTTCTCCCCGAAGGGACTCAAGGCGGCTTACAACATATTAAAAACAATTTAAAAAACAAATAAAAACATATTAACACATACTAAAAACAGCAGTCAGAGTAAAAAAAATAGGTAAAAAGAGCATAGAGCAGCAGCAAGTCATAAAAGAATCAGGCCTGTAAAAAAAATATTAAAAGATGTTAAAAAGATGTTAAAAGGCCAAGAACTCAGAAGGCCTGTTTAAACAGAAGGGTCTTCAGGCCTTGCCGAAAGGTCTCAAGAGAGGGAGCCATTCTTAAGTCAAGGGGAAGGGAGTTCCATAGCGTTGGTGCCACTACTGAGAAGGCCCTATTTCTTGCAGCCGCCTCACGTACCTCCCTAGGCGGCGGCACTTGTAAAAAGGCCTTCTCTGATGACCTGAGAGGGCGAGCCGGATTGTACGGGAGCAGGCGATCTCTAAGATACCCTGGTCCAGAGCAGTATAGGGCTTTAAAGGTCAATACCAGCACCTTGAATTGGGCCCGGAAACGAATGGGCAGCCAGTGCAGCCGCTGGAGAAGCGGACTGACAGGGTTGAACCGCCTACCTCCAGTAACCACGCGGGCCGCCGCATTCTGCACTAGTTGCAGTTTCCGAACCGTCTTCAAGGGCAGCCCCACATAGAGTGCGTTACAGTAATCTAATCTCGATGTCACCGAGGCATGGATCACCGTGGCCAGGTCTGCACGATCCAAGTACGGCCGCAGCTGGCGCACCAGCCGAAGCTGAGCGAAGGCCCCCCTTGCCACAGCCGCCACCTGGGAATCCAGGAGCAGCTGCGAGTCCAGGTGGACCCCCAAGCTGCGGACCTGCTCCTTCAGAGGGAGTGCAACCCCATTCAGCGCAAGCCAATAGTCCAGCACCTGCATCGAGGATTTCCTAACCAGGAGAGCCTCTGTCTTATCCGGATTTAATTTCAGCTTGTTAGCCCCCATCCAGATCCTCACTGCCTCCAGACAGCGCTCCAGGTCCTCAACCGCCACCCTGGAGTCTGGAGGAAAGGAGAGATAGAGCTGGGTGTCATCAGCATATTGATGGCACCCCACTCCAAACCCCCGGATGACCTCTCCCAGCGGTTTCATGTAGATGTTAAATAGCATGGGGGACAGAATTGAGCCCTGTAGCACCCAGCATCTCAAGGGCCAGGGTGTCGAACAGGCATCCCCCAGCACCACCATCTGGGACCGACCCTCCAAGTAGGAGCGGAACCACCGCAAAACAGTGCCTCCAGCTCCCAACTCGGCCAATCGGCCCAGAAGGATACCATGGTTGATGGTATCGAAAGCTGCTGAGAGGTCCAGCAGGACCAACAGGGACGCACTCCCCCCTGTCCAGTCCCCGGCGTAGGTCATCCACCAAAGCGACCAAGGCGGTTTCCGTCCCAAAGCCCGGCCTGAAGCCAGATTGAAAAGGATCCAGATAATCTGCTTCATCCAAGACCCTCTGGAGTTGGGACGCCACCACCCGCTCAATTACCTTGCCCAGAAACGGGATGTTGGAGACTGGCCGGTAGTTATCCAACACAGTGGAATCCAGGGAGGGCTTCTTCAGGAGGGGGCGAACCACCGCCCGTTTCAAAGCGAGTGGTAACGTCCCCTCCATCAAGGAAGAGTTGACCACCCTCCCTGTCCACTCAGCCAGCCCACCCCGGGCAGCTCTTATCAACCAAGCTGGGCAAGGGTCGAGCAGGCAGGCAGATGGCCTCACACTCCAAAGGAGTCTGTCCACATCCTCAGGCTGTACAAGCTGAAAAGAATCCCACAACACAGGACAAGCAGTTGCCAAGGGGACATCGTCAGACACTGTCAATGTGGCATCCAAGTTGTGACGAATGCGATCGATTTTATCTGCAAAATGTTGCGCAAACACGTCACAGCGGCTGACCGTGTATTCCTCCTGGTCCACTGGCGGGGCCTGATGGAGGAGGCCCCACACCACACGGAACAGTTCTGCCGGACGGTTATCAGCAGACGCAATGGTAGCAGAGAAGAATGATTTCTTCGCTGCTACCACCGCCACGGAGTAGGCTCTATAATGAGCTCTACTCCGTATCCGATCGGATTCATCCCGAGTTTTCTGCCACCGTCGCTCTAGACGCCTGCCCTGCCGCTTCATCCTTCGCAGCTCCTCAGTGAACCAAGGAGCCGCTCCGAGTCTGCGACGTGGCAGAGGTCGCTCCGGAGCAATCTCATCCACTGCCCTGGTCATTTCCCCATTCCAGAGGTCAACCAGGGCTTCAGATGAGATGCCAGTCTTGGCAGTGGGGAAATCCCCCAGAGCCCTCAGGAAACCTTCAGGATCCATTAGCCTCCGGGGGCGGACCATAGAAAACGGTCCCCCGCCTCTGCGGAGGTAGGAAGTCACAACAAGCCTAAACCTTACCAGGAAGTGATCTGTCCATGACAACGGAGTGATCTCGATCTCCTCTACGTCCAGATCACTGCCCCCGTGCCCAGCTGTAAACACCAGGTCCAGCACGTGTCCTGCAGTATGTGTTGGGGCCAAGATCTTCTGGGACAGGTCCATGGTTGTCATGGCGGCCATGAAATCCTGAGCTGCACCTGATGCAGGGGCCTCGGCATGCACATTGAAGTCCCCCAGCACTAATAGGCGGGGGGCCTCCAATGCCACCCCCGAGATCACCCCAGTCAGCTCAGGCAGGAAGACTGTTGGGCAGCAGGGCGGGAGGTACACCAACAGAATCCCAATCCTGTCCGGTCCTCTCAACACAACATGCAGGCACTCGAACCCAGCAAACTGCTGGACAGGGCACCTGGTCCCTGAATTATAGCTTCTTAATGTCAAACCCTGGGAAGGGGGGTTGAGGGAGCTGGATTGCACCACCAACCCTAAGCCAGACAGCTTTTTGAGGTCCCTAGCCAGCATCCCTGAGCCAGGAAAACTTTGGAGACTGGTTCTTGTCCCATCCCCCCCCCCCGGCCACTTGCTTACCTCATGATGCACACCATCCCTAATCTTAACACTCTCCGTCCTGCACTATTCCTGTGAGTTGTGACTATCCTGGCTAAATAGCCTGTCCAATCTCTTCCTCAGTCTGGAGTAGGTGGGGGGGGGATGACTGCAAGCCAATCCTGTAGGTGCAAAAAAATTGTGACTTGACCCCAGCAGGCAGCCTAACGTGACCCGAAGTTCCACTCTAATTTCAGAGTGGGAGGGAGGGTCCTCCTTTGTGCTCAGGGGCAAAGAGGCCATTCCCTTTGGGAAGGATTACCCTTAGAAGGCTCCCCACCCCCCAAACTGTCTGTCTACTTTTCCCCATCTTGTCTCATGTAGGCAAGATGGGGGGGGGGGGGACGACATGCTCCTGCTATAAAGGGTGCAGAGGAGTGATCTTCCTGTGACTCTCTGCTGGGTTGGTTCTTTCACTAACACCAACACAAAAATTATAGTTGGAGGATTCTCCAGATAAGCATATGAAAATTGAATTATGTCAGTGGGGACAAACTCAGAGTTAAAGAAATTCCGTAACTATTCTCCATTATGAGAATATCCCCAAAGCTGGAGCTGAGCTTGTGCGTCTTCCTTGCGCTGAGGAAATGCAAATTCTGTCAGCACAAGGCCTGGATAGGATTGGGCTGTCATTCCAGCATAATGTCACTCAATATTTTTTACTGTCTCCCAAAATTCTGAAATATATTCATTTCATGTTTGGAATTTGAACTATTTGTTCAAATTTGGCTCTTAGATGTGCCCCCCAATCCTATCCTCTGTCACTTGCACCAATGGAGCCATGTCATGGAGGCACTATGGGCGTACTGCATCCTCTAGCAGGGGGGTGATCAAAAGGTCTCTTCCAGGTAAGGGACTGTCACCTCAGGCATTATGAATCTCCTCAGACCTATGCCAGCTCTATAGCTGGCAGATGTCCAAGAAGGGTAAGCAGGCAGCCTGGGCCAAAATGGATTCAGCATGCGTGTTTGCCACTAAGATCCATCCCTTCCTGCCTGGTTCTCACTTCCTGCCTTCCCCGTCCAAATCATCCAGTAACTCCCCTTGCCTTTCCCACCCACTACACAACACACCTCCTGCACCAATATACCACCACCAGCCCAGTCTGAGGGCTGTGGCAGCACCTCTCTGATGCTACCAGGACTTTGTAATGGTGGACTCAGCATGACCTGCTGGCAGCAAGCTGTATGTGGTGATGTGAAGCCATTTATGACAGCAGAACTCAGTCACACAGACATAAGATGGTCCACCAGCCTATAGGATTGGCAGTTGGTCCAACAGCCTATAGGATTGGCTATCTTTTTAATAATTTTGATGATCATAATTATTGTTTTGCTGTTGTGACTACTTAGAACTAGCGTATATTTATATGAACAATTTTTCTTGTAATTTTGCAAGATATTTGCAAGATAATTTGCAAGAAATTGCAAAGAACACATGCACACTTTGCAGATAAATTAACATCTAGATAGCTTCAAGTCAGGAAAGATGGATGTATTGGGAGACAACAGTGCAGTCCATGATTATGCCCTGTATATTAACAGACTGGTTGACTATGGCTTAAATCATGAAGCCACTCACCAAGTCATTGGTCCCTTGGGGCTAACTGACACAGAAAGTGGTTAATTTGCAGCCTATATCCTCATCAGTTACTCTTCAGCAAACACTTGACAACTAGGAAGCTGCTGAGATATCACTAAGGGCTTTCAATCTCCCTGCAGATTTTAAGTTATTGCTAGACAGGCAACACAATAACTTTTAGGGTTCAGCTTTTGACTCAAATGCTTATGGGTTTTAACATGAAAGCTACATAATTAGAAAAACATTGGAAAAGAAATAGAAGTGCAAATGAGAAATGAACACTGAGGAAAAGCTGAAGTCCTCCCCCCATCACCACAACTTATGGTGTAGGAGTTACGCAACACATAACTTAAGCTGCAATCTTAACCAATTTTCCACCACTGACATAAGGGCAATGCAACTCAGAGGTAAGGGAACAAACATTGCCTTACTTTGAGGAGGACTCCAAGACTGCCCCCCAACTGCAGGATGAAGCACATGCCCCAGTAGCACAGCTATGCCAGTGCTGGAAAGTTGGTTAGGATTGCAACCTTAGGGCACGTTTGCACCTCCTCTGGAGTCGGCTAGGCTGGCGGGCAGAGGCACGCTAGCCTGTGGAGGCTGGAACAAGCCTCCATGCCAACGGAGGCACCGAGGCTTGCATCAACCTGGGGGTGGGCGAATGGGGAACGGGAGGCGGGCATGGAATCTGACAGTTATGCTGGATCCCAACCCTCGTTCCCGGGGAGAAAGGAGCAGCTTCAAGCCGCTCCATTCTCCTCGGACTTGTGCCAACTCAAGAAGTGGTACAAGTCTGAGAAGACCCATAGGGGAATAGGCACCTTTCCCAGAGGTAAGGGGAAAAGTTTCCCCTTGCCTCTAGCTGAGCCGCTTTTGGCCCCTATCCTGCTCTGGATACAGCGCAAGCCTCCTGGCTTGCCTGTTCCAGTGCAGGGTAGGATTGCACTCTTAGTTGGGCTCCACAATCTTTCAGGATTTGGGATTGTGCACCAGAAGGAATGTGTTGACAGTTCTGCTTACCTCTGTACTTTCATGAAGTATACACTATTTGATTTATTGGTGCTTTTGATATTATGGCCAAGGCAAATTATTATTATTAACAGTATTTACATATTGCTTTTCAACAAAAATTCACAAAGCAGTTTAAAAAGAAAATGAAATTTAATGACTCCCTTTCCCAAAAGGGCTCACAATCTAAAAAGATGCAAAAGAACACCAGCAGACAGCCACTAGAAAAGACACTGCTGGGGTGGGGTGAGGTGGGCTGGGCCAGTTATTCTCCCGCTGCTAAATAAAAGAGGAGCACCACTAAAAGTGCCTCTCACCCAGTTAGCAGGGGTTTTAAGGGGTTATGAAAAAGCCTTGATTTGATATCATTATTGTGTATTTGACACTTTTCATTGTGAATTCCCAAGGCTTTTCTTAGGCTAGCTATTAGACGTTTTTAACAAAGTTGAACAGTATATCAGAGGGTTAGGTAAGATACTTTCAAGATTCACTTCTCTTCTCTCTCTTTATTTGAATAGCAAGTGTATCCCGCAGCTGCACCCACTGGCATACCTGGGGGGGCAAGTGGGGCAAATACCCTGGGTACCAACCCTCCAGGGGCACCTCGGAGCCTTGCCCCGTCTCCGCCGCCACCCCCACCAGGAGGAGTGCCCTGGAGCGCTGCGGAGAGGCAGCTTGCTGCCTCTCCGTCAGCGCCTCGGTGCCGACTGAGCTGCCCCTCCCCTCCCCTCCTCCTTTATAAGAGGATAGGAGGCAGGCGCCCTAGAGAGGAATTTACGCTCTAGGGCGCCCATCTCGTCTCCTCCTATAAAGGAGGAGGGGAGAGTGGGGGTGGTCCAGTTGCCACTGAGACACTGCCTGGGAGGTAGCATCCGGCTGCCTCCCAGGAACGCTCCTGGGCGCCCCTGCTCCGCCTCTGAGGGCGTCCCTCAGGGGTGGAGCAGAAGCGGTGCGCGCCCCCTCCAAATTCAGAGGGGGCACGCGCTGCTTTCTGGGCAGGTCGCCTTGCTCCGCCTCTGAGGGCATCCCTCAGGGGTGGAGCGGAAGCAGCACGCGCCCCCTCCGACTTCGGAGGGGACACGCACCACTTCCCATCCAGGTCACCCTGCTCCACCACTGAGGACGTCCCTCTGGGGCAGAGCAGAAGTGGTGCTTGCCCCCTCTGATGTCAGAGGGGATGCGCACTGCTTCCTGGCCCCCACGTAGCCTTCCTTGCTGCTTACAAGCTGCACGGAGGTCTCCACTGCAGCTGTCTGGGGCCGCTGGGAGCAGCCCCAGACCACTGCCATGGAGACCCCCGCAGCGTGGAAGGCTCCTTGGGGGCCTTGGCTGCCTCCTCCGTTCGCCCTTGTTTTCAAAGGGGGAATGGAGGAGGCAGCTGTGCAGAAGTAATTGCGATGACAATAACGTAACTGCAATTACTTCCGGGTCACGTGCGCTGGGGGGCGGAGAAGGGGGGCGAAACAGGATGTGGGGGCAGAATTCTAGGGGTTGTCCCGGGCATGGGGACCCCCAGGAACACCACTGGTTGCACCCCTCATCCAAGTTGGGACTCTGGTGTGGAGAAAGAAGGCGTTAACCCTTTCCCCCCTGCTCAGTCCCAGTGAAAATCCCATGCCTCACAACTGCCTGTTCCACAAGGAGGACAGGAGCATCCCCTTCTGGGGCAGATGGGAGTTTTGATGGAATGATTTTCCTCTAGATTGCAGTACAGGAGCAAAGGGTTAAAATCCTTTCTCCCCATGTCATTGTTTTGATCCTTATCACGCCTCCCCTGTGATCTATATTTCAAGGAAACACATACAGAAACATAAGGGCAAAGATGGATGTCAAAGTTATGTCTAAAAGTCAATTGCACTTTGTTCACATGCCACCAATGACCAAGTAATGGAAATGGCTCCAGAGTGGAGAAATAAAGCAGCCCAGTAATTTAGAGCTTTTCCTTAACTACAGTACTAAACAGCTAGACAAAATGGATGTGTGGTTGTGTTCTTAGAGCCCAATCCTATCCAACTTCCCAGCACTGATGTAACTGCAATGCAAACCCAAGGTAAGGGACCAAATGTCCCCTTACCTTAAGGAGGCCTCAGTGACGGCCTCCCCACTGCAGGATGCAGTGCACAGCCCATTGGCATGGCTGCATCAGCGCTGGAAAGTTGGATAGGATTGGGCCCTGAGTCAGTGCTAAATGAGCACACCGGATTTATGCTCACAAGCCGAAACTGCTTCTGAAACTAAACCACCAACCTCAGCTTTCAGAAAGTACAGCACAACTGAAAACACCTGGGAATGTGCAACTTTACAGCCCACGCACAGGAAAAAAAAAGTTCCCTGCATAGAGGTACATCCTAGCCTTGATATGTTCATTTTCTATGTGCAAAGGGGTTTTTTATTATTATGTTCAGTGTGGTTAGTTCATTATGTTCAGTGTCTGTTAGTTCATTTTCATAGAAGACCATTAAAGTACACTATTCCCCACCTACCTTCTTCAGTGCTACAATCCCATAATTATGTAATTATTATTTACTTTATTTATTCCCCACCTTTCTTCCCCATATGGCTAACAATATCAAAATGCCCCTCCTCTAAGAAGGTTTTAAAATATGCTATGTTGGGGAGGGGAGACACTACAACATACACTGAAAAATGTGATACATTATCTTTTAGTTGTACTAGGAAGGGAGCATGAAGAAGACTTTCCCCCATGTCCTATTCTCCAAGTCCTTTTATTTGTGAGTTAGGGCTTTCCCATGTCAAAATCCACCGAACCTCATGCGCAACCTAGATACCAACAGTGGCAGTAGCCCATTTTGGGTCAAACTATATGTCAGCACAGTGATGATGGCATCAGAATCACCAAAATACACTGAAGGATTTGAAAGTGCCAGCAGACCACCTCAGACCACCTATTTATGCCTTGGGTAATTAAGAACAGCCCCACTGGATCAGGCCATAGGCCCATCTGGTCCAGCTTCATGTATCTCACAGCGGTCCACCAAATCCCCCAGGGAGCACACCAGATAATTCTCCAATTGGAGAATGGGTTCCCCTGTGAGTCTAGTAACAAGTTGCTGTGGAGACACTCTGGGAACATGTTGCTACTAACAGCATTCTGGGGTCCCCACACAACTACAGCCAGGTTCATCAATTAGTGTGTAATGATATAAATTTGCTGTTGGTGCCTTCATAGGCACAGCATGCTGGAGCATCAACACTGCACCTTTTGACACTTTCATTGGATTTTGATGGCCTGCTGCTTCTGCAGTTGTATCCTTGCAATGTCTGGATTTTAGTGAATCAGTTTTTCTTATTATTTCCAAGTGTATGCCATTCTGGGAGATTTATGCTGAAGACTAACTTTTTGAAAGACTAATTCAAAGACTAAGGGGGCAATCCTAACCCCTTAGGTCAGTGCTTTCCAGCAGTGACATAAGGGCAATGCAGCTCTGAGGTAAGGGAACAAACATTCCCTTACTTTGAGGAGGCCTCCGTGAGTGACACCCAACTGCAGGATGCAGCACATGTCCCATTGACATCGCTATGCCAGTGCTGGAAAGCACTGACCGAAGGGCTTAGGATTGTGCCCTAATTTATTCAAAATGCGACGAAGCCTCGCATGACTCTAAGACCAACTAGGGAAGCCTTCTGAGGATTCCCCACAATCTTCAACTGTACTCCGGAAAACCGGAAGTACAATAAGACTCAATAAGGCTTCCCATGCGGTCCTAGAGTCATGTGTGCTCAGTGCTTGGGACATTTGGCCCATTTGTCCAGCGCTAGACCCGCTGCTGGTTGGAGGAAATGGGTACTTAGAGGGAGAGACAAAACACACAAGGTTAACTGACCAGCCTGTGCTGGCTCAGCAGCTTTGGTTACATTTGGGGAGGAGAGAGAGTGTGAGAGAGAGAGATTTGGAAACAAAGGGGGTGTCAGGGTGTTACTGGTCCTGGGTGCCAGCTGGCGTCCCCCTGACAGAAGTTGGAATGGGGTGACTCATTGCACCACCACTGGGTTAACAGTAGGGATGGGACGTGACTTGGATGACTCGGACTTGAGTCAAAAAACACACATTTTTCACAACTCATATGGACTTGAGTCACATGTGTGACTCTTGGGCACTGATTCAGAACTTGGGGATTTTGCCCTAAAAATGAAAGACTGACAGCCCAATCCTGAGCTGCCCGGAGCTGCGGGACCCAGCGGCTCCACAAAGGGCTCCCACCGGATCCAGAGCCTCCTGCGCTATCGTGGGAGGCTTCTTGGGAGAAGGGGACATTTGTTCCCTTCCCCCGAGTAAGGGAAGCAGTCCCACAGTGGGACTACTCAACTTTAGCGGCGACTGTTTGGGCGCCGCTAAAGTGAAGGCGCTCGTGTAGGGCGAGCAGCTCTACCCGAGAACCCTGGATCCTGCAGAGCTCGGTTCTGCGGAGCTTCCACTCCTCCACCCCAAGGAACGCCCCCGACCACACTTCCCCCCTTCCCGGAACGCCTCCCCCACGCTCCCGGGAATGCCCCCATTCCCCGTTCCGCAGCCCGGCGGTCGCAGGCACCACCGAGCTGTGGAACGCGGGTGCCTGCCGGGTGGTGGCTCAGCTCCAGCCAGAGTTGAGCCACCTCTGGCGGGAGCCCGGCGGTAAGCCCTGCAAACGTGCCTTACGGCGCATTTGCGACTGTGGACCACAGGATTGGGCTCTGACAGACCTGAGTCAAAACTCACTATTTTGTGTACTTGTGACTCTGCTTTGTATGTATACTTGCTTGCTTTTTTTCCTGCTGCATCCGCGACTCAACTTGTTATTCAAAAAACTCAGACTCAAATCAAAATGACTTAAAAAAACGGCTCTGGATGAGTCACAACAGTTGCCATTATGACTCATGGGTGACTCGAGTCAATGGGGGGTGAGGATTTGGGACTCAACTCGAGACTCAGAGCTATGGCTCTGGCACATCCCTGGTTAACTGTCCAAAAGGGTGGCAAGGCAGGAAGGACTGCAGAATGAGGAACAGACTACAAATAGACCTAACAACATGAGGCTGTGAAACCTAGAGTTTGTAAAGACTTTAACCTCATAGAACCTTCTGGGATTTTAAGTGGGGCTGATTTAAGCAGATCATCTATAGTTAGTTGAGGATCCTGCTGGGTTCTGCTTTTGGTTCCCCACCCAATTGTTTGGTCACTAGTTGGAGGGCCATTGGCTTGTTTCTAGACGGTAGCTCAATCCTGATCATTGAAGATGTGAAAAATTCCCTTTGTTTATAGAAGGTTCCTCCGCCCCTGCCCCCCCATGCAAGAATTCTTAGGAGATGGCTATGGGCACGAGGCAGCAAATACGCTGTTCCAACAGCATTTGGAGTGTGATGGCTTCATCTGAATGTCGGAGGAATGAAAACACCATTTAAATTTTAGGAGTAAATAAGTCTCGGTTCATATTTGGAAGGTTGAACTCCATGGATTAAGTAAGGAAGGAGTGAATGAACTAAGGGGTGATTATGTGGTTCAATTTAAAGTATGACTTTTGTGGCCTGTGGCCTTCCTTGCTTATGGATCTATGGCCTCTTGCCATCAGTTCTATCATCAGCCATATGTGCAGGTTTGGCTCTTTGCCGTCCAGGCAGGTACCCAGCACCAAGCTCAAGTGTGCAAATGCATGTCCCCTTCATGCCTTGAATCAAAAGGAAATAAACAGAAATAAACTATTGACCATGTCAACATGTACCAGCATTCATTTTCCTTCGGTTATGTCTACATGTGGTTAAATATGGCAAGTCACATAGCAGCAGCTACATCACTACCAGCAGGTGACCTCTGATTGGCTGTGATCATTCAAGAGGGAATGTAATGAGCAAACTCTGGCCAAAGCAGCAGCAGAGGGGCAGAATAGTGGCTACCTGCAGTTAACCACAGCACAGTCCTCCAAACCTAGACCTTCAAAGCAAAAATCAAACAAGTCCTGCACTACTTGGAATATCTGTAGGTAAATTAAGGGCTAAGTTACGCACTATAGTAAATTCATGTGCAGCTGTTGGTGGTTAAATCACATGGGGCCATGTAAAATTGTGGTGTGGGGAGGGGGGGGCTTTAGCTTTTAACTCCAACTGTGGTTTCTATCCCAGTCACATGCCCCCCGGGCTATTTACATTTTTTAAGCTTCTTTTGACATTTCAATGTAAGTAGCACATGGGGTGGGCACACTATTGGGATGGAAACCGCAGTGGCACTAAGAGCTAAAGCCCCCTACCCTGATGCGGCTTTTGAATGCCCCTTTCTCTGCACAACATTGAACAGCAAGCTAGGGCCAAGTCACACTACTACCATTTTGCTTTTAATCAAATGCATCTAACTTAACGATAATAGCACCAGTGTGATGTTTTACCAAGTACGTGTTTTATTTCAGCTAGAGAAAAAAACAAAACTGGATTGATTACTTCCAAAGTTGGGAGAAGAGTAGAAGTGCTGCTTTGTAAAATATAAAAAAATAAAAAATAAATATGCTGCACGTTTGCCAGTGCAGTCCTGCACAGTATCTGCACTTTGAAAAGTGAGAACTGAAAAGTGCTTAACATCTGGTAGAAAGTAAAAGGTGTCAACCACATTTGTGCCGAAGAATTGTACTGCTGCTGAAGGATAAAAATGGTTTGCACGACCAAGATCTCAGTTAAAATAAATGTTGGAATCATGACATACGGAGAGTCACACCATGGATAGCAGGCGGTGCATGCAGTGCACACTGTGCCGTCCTTGAGAGATGAGCATTGCCAAACTAGAAACATCACAGTTCCAGTGAATCATCTTTTCTGGAAAGAGTTCTAAAAGTGAGTTTAGGATGACTAGTTCGCAAGAAAGTAGAATGTGTTCATATCTGAAAGCAGGAAGAGATAGGAATTAGAGGCATGTGGGAGGGAGGGCCACTTCACGGTGGCTCTGCTATAGACTTCTTCCTTAAAGACTGAGGGGATGGCAAAGGCTCCATTCAAGACATCCAGGGCTTTCATGTGCATTGAATGTGAGAATTCAGTTCCTGGGAAGAACCCTTCTGCAGGCACACCCTTACAGTTTTATTATTATTATTTTAATTTCTCCTGTTTTATACCACCCTTCCTCAAAGGGTGTCAGGGTGGTGTACTTAGTTCCTCCTCAACTTTGGTTCTCACAACAGCCCTGCAAGGTAAGTGAGGCTAAGAAATAGTGACTGGCCCAAGGTCACCTTGGCCCAAGGTCCAAGGTCACTAAGCACACATTAAAGGAAAGGTACTGTCATAATATCCTGACATGTTTCCTTCCTTCATGTAAAAACACACAGACACACCACAAAATCCTGTGTGTCCGGGGGAAAAAAGCATTTTAGAGAGGGGGGAAACTGGGTTAGAAATAAGTTTTTTGTCTTTTTCCTGACTTGTCCATTTTTCATCAAAAAGTTCTGATGCAAGGACGATTTGAAATATGCAGTTCCCCATCCACACTGTGAATGGGAACACTCCTGGAACAGCCATACCACAACTAACTACTGCCTGAAATGCAGGTCAGCTTAGTGCCCTGACTTTTCTGGAGTGCAGTGGCATATGAATGGGAGGGCTGGGGGACCATGAGTGCCAAGTTGCAAAGGGGAGGTAACAGAGACCACCTCCCAGTTTTTAAAATCTTGGTATTTTCAAATAATACCATCATGTTATTATATCATTTGATGTGTAACTGCATGAAAAATGCAATGAAACGAACTGAGTTGAAACATCTCTATTCTATCAAACATTATAGCAGAAAAACCAGAAAAGGAAAACAAAACTGCCTTATGTAACAAAAAGTGGATTACACTGGGATTACCACTGGGACTAAATGGCTTGTTGTAAGCATTCTGGAAAACCAAATATATCCTTCATAAATGTACATATGTTTTGCCTTTCTTCTATATTATAACAAAACTGCTTTTGTATGTATGATAAGCCACAAGCCCACTGCATATTATCTTGATGGGCATGCATTCCCTGTTTTATTTTGGGTTTTGATCTCTAAAGTTCACTACATATGTGAAACCTATTATATATAAGTTCAATAAAAGAAAACGTTCACTATCTGCGCTTCCTCTCTGGCCATTATTATTATTCATTTCATATCACGAGGATTACTGAAAATAATTTTGTCATGGGGAGGGTGCCAAAAATTTATGGGTCCCGGGTGCCAAATGACCTTAGTACACCACTGTTGGAGTGTATTTTCCATCTTGTGATGTCTTGGATTCCTTCGGATTGGCTCATAGAGAATTGGAGAACAAATCACAGAGATCAAATAAGTCAGAATTTGCTGCAACGAGGAGGCATATCGCCTTGCAGCATATGACAGTGCTGTGGCAGCAGCAAAAGCTCCATTTTTTAACCTGCTCACAGGTAGCATGCCACAATGAATGCTGCATTCTTCCTTGATCACTGCAAGTGATCAATGATCACTGCAATAATTGCACATGCAATTAAACCCATTTTTGCCTGACCCACAGGTGTACACATTTGGTTCCTATTGCGCATTTGCAGCGTTAAACCAGAAATGGCTTAAACAGCATTTAAACAGACACAGAAGTCCTAGTAGGCATGTACTTCAACAGAGAGAGAGAAAGAGAATCAGGCAACAGTAAAATGGCAACATACCAGAGTAGACAGACACCATTCATTACATTATTGCAGTTATCAGCCCAGTAGAATACAGCAGTATATATGCATGCCCAAATTCTGGTGTCCTCTCAGTTATGTAAGAAGCCAATTTAGGTCTAAATTGAGCTTGATGATGATGATGATGATGATGATGATGATGATGATGACGAATAAGCCAAAGAGTTGTTGAGATAAGACTGAGCAATCTAACATTTACAACCTTTCCCACTTTAGTAAGTTTTTAAATGTGTGATCAATGCTCCTCTTAATGCTTCCAGAGCCCATGATAAATAAAGATCAGTCTTTTACTGCTAATGAAAAATAACTTAGGTAGATGTAAGCCAGCTGGTGAAATTCCACATTGCATATTCTCACACAGTCCATCCCACCTAACTCTCCCCCACCCACCAATGCAGGTTCATCAATGGAGCAGGCACTGCACCCCAAGGGGAGGCAGTTGGAGGGGTCTCCTCAGGGTAAGCAAGCTTTTGTTCACTTGCCCTTGGGAAAGCTTCTACTATCCCTAAGGGTCTTCTCGGTCCTTGCTGGCACAGAACTAAGAAGTATAAGGGAAGCAGCAGGTGGGGGACAAGATCTGGTCATGTGTAAGTGCTTCTAAACCCTCCCTCTCTCATTGGAGGGAGGATTGGAATGATAGATATAGAAGATAAGAACCAAAGAATTCCAACACCAACTATTTAACCATTTTTTACAAGTAAGATTAGACAAAGCTAAACATGATAAATTTAAAGCTTGACATTTTGCATATGGTTGCAAGGAAATATGTAAAAGTTTTAACCCTTAAATCCCAACTGTACTTACTGTTCTATAGGAATTGATCTTATGACTAGTTCTGCATGTATGGGGGGGACGACTATCCCCTGGGGGCTGGGGATAGGCCCTCAGTTTGGCTGTACTTGTTGTAAGAGGCGACTAAACTGCCACCGGGTAGATGGGACTCGTTAGCCTGGGAGGGCAGCACATCTAAAAGAAAAAAAAACAAAACTCTGATCCCAAACCTCCACTGCCTTGTGGCTACATCCAGTTATGGAAAAGGCTTCAGGAGTCAACCTCAAGGCCAAATCTGGAGCCGGAGTCCGTGAGGCAGTTCATGGCTGAACACAGTCATGTTCTGGCAAGTCCTGTGACGCTGCTGGAACCAACCATATTGGCTTCTGCCTTTCCATTGGACCATTTCAGCAATGTGGAGAGGGGGGATTTGCTGCATGGGAAACAGTCTATCCTCCATATCTACTTTACCCAGGCTTCATGCACTGGAGAGGACACTCTGTTCCAGAACCACCATTCAGAGCGCGATACCATAGTCTTCTGAGACTGAAGGATGCCAACATATGGGGTGGGGGGGACTTGAACTTGGGGTTCTCAAACACGAGCTCTCAATGCTGTATGACAAATTTTTCATCTTGCTGAAAGTGAATATTTTTCTTGATGGAAAAACAGCACGTTTCTCAAATACAGTTCTAAGAAAGTGATATTGTATTTACCATCGTTTTCTTAGATTTGAATGCTACCATCTAATCTTCCACATCCTCTTGTGTCCTTTACCAATTTGTTTAGACTCATTTTGCATGTGTGACTCAAATCTTAGTTTTGTAATTTTTTCCTCTACAGTGAGACAGGAGATAACCACTGCTGACCCCAATTACAGACAAGATTTGTAGAGACTTACTCATATGTGCTGAAAGATTTGGTCTGTAATAACAATGCATATATTTATATAGCTTTTCTTCTTCTTCTTCTTTTCTTTACTTCCCTGAAGCTACACACTGACCAAGATAAAGGAGATGGAAATTTAAAATACATATTAACAGGCGATGGGGCTGGCAGTGTATTCATTATAGATGAAAATACAGGAGATATTCATGCAGCAAAAAAGCTGGACAGAGAAGAAAAGTCCCTGTATGTGCTACGTGCCAAGGCTATAGACCGAAAGACTGGAAGACAAGTGGAGCCAGAGTCGGAATTTATCATTAAAATCCATGATATCAATGACAATGAGCCAAAATTTACCAAGAACATTTACATTGCCAGCGTTCCCGAAAAGTCCACAGTTGGTAAGTATACTTTATGATATGCAGTATAGAAGGACTTAAAAGAAAAATACTGAAAGTCTCTCCCTAACGGTGCTTGGGAGGTTATCTGTGGTACAAAAGTGTAATAAAAGCTTCAGTAGATATCAATTCATTAGCTCCTGTTTACCAGCAATATCTTTTTATTAGCAAATGTGTTCCATTGTTATCTGCCTTTTTCCACCCCATTTGTTTCCATATGGCTTTCCCAAAACCAGTAGCTGTCAGACCGAAACACACCATATATTACACATGATTGTCATTCTGTACTTAAATGCTGAAAACCATGTTTATAAGGCGCATGCTGGCACATAAGAGTGTGATGGTCACTGGTGTTAATTTGACATCTCTGTACCTTTGACATTCAAAAGAACTATAAATGTAAAATGCTTCTCTCTCTCTCTCTCTCTCTCTCTCTCACGCACGCACACACACACACGCGCGCGCGCAGAAGTCTTATGTTCAAAACGTACTAGAATTTTTCCTAAAATATCAGCACATACTCCCTTGGGGTTTCCATCTGCTTTTATACTAGAGCTATAGTTGCCACATTTTTATGTACTTCATGATTTGGTTAAGGCTCTCTCTCTCTCTCTCTCTCTCTCTCTCTCTCTCTCTCTCTCTCTCTCTCTCTCTCTCTCTCTTGCTGCGTTATTATACCCTTGATCCAAATTGGTACATATATTTTTGTACATCATGTGGATCAAGCCATTAAAGGGGGGGAAGAGAGAATGATCCATGTTATCAAGCTTCATTAACATAAATCCCATCAGCATCAAAGAGATTCATTCCCAAGCAGTTCCCACTTTCTACATTGCAAAGTAACTACTATTCTAAGGGCCTAATCCTATGCTCTCCAGCATCAGTGCTGTGCTAGCAACACTGGCACTGGTTGTTGCAAAAGTGCCGTAAGGCACTTTGTCACTGGCAAGAGAAACCCAGCATCAGCTGAGAGGCCCATGCCACTTGGCACTGACAAGGAACATTGGCTGGTGAGTTCCCCTGCCAGGCACCAGGGAGGCTTTCTGGGCAGGGGTGGAACTGGATGGAGGTTTAAGGGTGAATTGGGCCCAGGAGGGGGGCAGGGATGGTGGTAGAGATTCCTGCCGAATTCTTCCTCCCCCCAGCTGCAGAGCCTGACATGGGTCTCCTTGGTTCTGCTCCAGCTAAGGAGCTAGCAAAACTCCAAGGAGACCCATTGGGGGCAGCCAAGTTCTGGAGTTTTCCAGTGGCTGCTCTGGACCCACGGGATATAGCAGCAGCCATTTCGGCACTGCTGTACCATGCTGTGCCAGGGCAGCATAGGATTGGGCTGCCCGATAGGGAAAAGAAAATACTATTGTGAACTAAAAACAGATTTTCATAAATCTAAAGCACAAGAAGACATGCAGTTCTCATCCTCCCTCCCATATCCTTCCATCAATTAGCAGATCATGGCTATTTAGCAGTGCTATTTTCCATTTTTATTTCCCATGACTGCAACATCAAAGGAAAGTTGCCATAGTCGACTAGTTCAAACCAAGAGTGACCTTTAAAACAACACTAAAAGAGGGTTTTTTAATCATACTTTATGCTGAAATTATTTGACAGATCCATTTTCCTATCTACTTTTATTATAGCCATTTTTCCCCTCCCTCAACTATAGCTCTCTAATCTTTGGACAAAAAAACATTATGGACTCAAAAGTCCTCACCTCAGCACTTTTCACTCATACCTAATGCTGACTGTGCAGCGCAGTATTAAGGGACGTGTTCTGCACAGTTAGAGATGTCGTCCTTCAGATAAGATGTTAAGTCAAGGTCCCTTCCCTTCAGCTCTGATACAGCTGCACCGGACAAAATGAAAAATCCCAGTTGAATTCTGTGAAAAAATCATGGGAATTGAAGAATTCCCTTTCCTAAAATAGCCCTTTAAAGGCTTTGTGAACTTAATGGAAGCAAATATAGCAGATCCTTAATTGAGAAACTTGCTCATTTATTTTCAAAGCACATTCCCACTTATTCATTCTTTAAAATTATATCTTGGATACAACATTAACAAAAAAAAAAACTGGCTGCATCCCATAGCAGGGATGTGTCAGTCCACTGTGGCGAGACTTGAGTCAAGTTCCAGGTCCCTACCCCCTTTGAATTGACTCATGCATGAATTTTAAAGGGCGGCCTTCATGATTTGACCATAGCTGAATTGGGACTTTGACTTCTCTTTTGAATAAGAAAAAAAAGACTCTGAAATGAAGGAAAAATCAGAGCTGCAGGTGGGGTGTGTTTGTCTTTGTGTTTGTATATGTGAATTCTCATTTAACACACCCCTGATGTCCCCATCCCATCCATAAACAAAAGCTCTGCTGTTCTTTGAGTGAGTGCAGCAGTGCAGAAAGTATCATTCGGTTCCTTATGAACCTCATCAACAAACCCACCTACCCCCGTTCGTGACACTTGATATACACATTCTCATTTGTTCCCGAGAAAAGCTCCAGAGTCTCAAGTTACTTCTGGCTTCAAAACACGTGTCTCTCAAGTTAGCATGAGTCCAGGAAATGCATGTTTGGTGACTCAGGTCTGAATCTTATAAGTCAAGTCGTCCATCTCTGACCCATAGTGTGGTCTGTGCATTCTTCCTAGAAAATATTGCCATAACCCAGCCATGCTGGAATGTTCCACATCACCTCAGCTCCTGATGATCTTCTACTTGCTGCTTAGGATTCTGGGTCACATTCTAGGGTGCATGTTCAGTGCTTGCAATGCACTGTGAAGACCTGCTGGACTTCACAGCTGTCCCACAGAAGAATATAACCTGGGGCACATGCATCTACTTTATTTCCTGCTACTGAACAGCACAGGGGGAAGATTGACCTCAACACTAACAAACCTCTGTCAGATTCTGGAGTGTAGTCATTTTGGGATGCAGGAGATAGAGACCACAGTCCCAAAACTGGAAAGAAAGCACACATCAGGAAGAAATCTGCAAATCCCCTCACTTTATTCATTGTAATACTAAAAACATCAAACAATCTATATTCGAACATAATTTTGCCATTTGCTGCATCTGTTTGAAGGAATTATGGAAAATATTGTACAGTTCTTATTCAGTCAAAATCACTGGCTATACTGAAGGGAAGGTAAACTTTTGCAATTTATTCTTATCTCCACTTGTATGCATTCTGTTAGCTGGCTATATGCATTCAGCATAGAAAATGCCAGGCCTGCTCTCTAACTCTTGGAAAAACACAAGCGTATTAAATGGAGTTGGTTTGAAAGCAGAATGCGGAGACAATCAACTCTACACAGGCTTCTCTCAGCATCACAAAGCAGTTCCAAAGTATGCAAATATCGTTTCAATGTGGTCAGAGACCATGTGCCTCTGCTTTGCTAAGGCAACTATAAAATGAATGTCATGTCTCTTTCACACTTGTAACATATGCAGGCCAAAGACCACCAACAGTCCAGGACACATCAGATAAGTGAGTCAGGATGAGGGGACAAGGGACCAGATTCTGACATTCACAGACGTGGAGAACAGCACCTGCACTCCATGTGAAGTGCCTGAGCATCTTTTTCTGAGCCCACTACTAATGTGCATCCTCTCTGTCATCGTCCCCCCTGAAAGGCTTCAGTTGCACATGGGTCTGATTCTCTTCGTTCTCTAGCTCCCTTTGTTTATGTTCCTTACAATTCTGGCTTCTTAGTTTGTATTTATCGCCAGTCATAGCAGTATGGCATGTATGCATTTAAAATCTACTCAAGTGTGAGGAAAGCTGGAGGGCTGACCAGGACATAGAGACTAACTGATAGCCTCTAGCACACAACCTCTTGTGTGGTTACACTTCCCTCCCTTTACAGGCAAACTGGATAGACTGGTAGTTGAGTTGCTGCCACAATCTACAGCTAAGGACCCCAGCCAGAAAGATGCTGCCTTGGAAAAGCTTCTCTCCCAAGTGAACAGAAATTCCCATATCCTGGGAATTGTCCTGGGAAACAAACAAGCAAACAGTAGTGAAATGGGACAGTCAAAGAGCTGTGACAAATCTGTTCCCTCTTAAGTGAATTTGGGACCGGCAGGAAAATCAGTAAAAACTGTAAGGAATTGATTAATAGGGGTTACAAGGAAATAGTACACAAAAGAAATAGTTGCCAATTATAAGGGGAAAACCCAGGACTTTTAGCAATATCGGAAAAAAATGTGAGGAGGGATATACAGGTTTGCAAGGAGATTTTAACACAAGCTGATATTAAACACATTCCAAATTAGGTACATTTCCTATCTCAGTTTATTCATATGATCCTAGGCTTCTTGTTCCTTCAATTCCAAAGCTGTCAAGGGGATGAACACAACCCACACTGAACATTCAAAGCTTCAGTTGTACATGGGTGTATGTGTGTGTTGTGTAGTCCTGCCTTTTAGAGCCAGTAGACATATACTCTGTTTCACTTGAGAGATTGAGGGGAGGTTCACACAAGGCTTTTTAATTTCTTGCTCTTGGACATTGGCTGGACTTCATGGTCCAATAAGCTGGCTCAGGGGTAAGCTTCTTTTACTTACTGGTTAAGGGGAAGGTGAATATGCTCAAATAAAGAATAGCGAAGAGGACAGTGTGCGTGTGTGGTCATGGTCAGCTCTTCATGGATAACCCTAGGAGAAGAACCAGCCTTAGGAAAGGGATATTTTTCATTCATGACCTACCACAAATTTGTATTTATCATCCTATTCACATCTCACAGAGGGTCCCTGTGAGCATCTTACATATAGCAGTATTTTTCCTTTTAAGTATTATACAAGTGTAATTGCGTGTCCAAACACATTTATATCCTCCACACTTCAAGCCAGCACTTTCTCCAGAACACACACTCTTGCTGCCTATTGATGTATTCTAAAGAAATGTTCCCTCTACTCTCAGTGATAGTATTACTCATACCAATCAATATTTGAATGAGGAAAATAGGCATTTGACATGAAATGAACTAGTTTAAATGGAAGAGTAAGCCACTGAAGATGGTTTTATTGAGGTGGGCCTGATTTAGAAGCTCCCTCACAGTATGCAAGCCAAATATACCTTTCCTCTCCAACATTCTGCGAACTTGCAGCAGAAGAGGGTTAGGATTTAACAGGTGCCACTGCTGCTGAACCCTATCCCACACCCAATAACCCTCATCCCTGCCCCATCCCCTCCCTGTTCCGTTTTGAAAACTTCCCTGCTTCCCTTTCACCCCTCACCTTCCAAAAGGTGGCATATGTCTGAGGAGACCTATAGGCTGTCTGAGGGATTATGAGAAACATTTTTATTTACCTCTTATTTGCTTTCAGGTCACCCCCTTCCCACCACAGCATACAGCGCAAGCCTTTTTGGCATGGGTGCATCAGCACTTGTGGCAGGGGATAGGATCAGGGCCTTAGGGTCCACTTCTATGCTTCCCTGACATCCAGGGCTACAGTGGTGCTGAAATAGCTACTGCTGTGTTCTATGGGGCCAGGGAAGTTGCTGGACTTCTCCTCGGGGTAAGGGAACAAACATTCCCTTACCCTGTGTCGAGCAACTGTGGCCTTAATGGTTCTCCTCAGATCTGCACCCACTATTGAGTTGGCACAGAACGATGAGACCCGTGTCAGGTTTTTTGCTCAGAGAGGAGCATTGGATTCGGTGGCAGACTTTGCTGCCATCTTCACCCCACCCGCTCAAGCCTGGTCCACCTGCCCATTCTGCCCCTTTCCCACCTTCCCTATGCCTTCTTCCACTCCAAAAGCCTCGCCTGCTGCAGGTGGGAAACTTACTACTGGTTGCTCCAGTGATGCGTCATTCTGGTGCTGAAGCTCAGTGCTGACTGGCTCTGGCCTCAGCCCTGACCCAGCATCCTTGCTGCTGGCACCGAAGTACCTTATGACACA
The DNA here is from genome assembly GCF_035046505.1 of Tiliqua scincoides. Classification (NCBI taxonomy): domain Eukaryota; kingdom Metazoa; phylum Chordata; class Lepidosauria; order Squamata; family Scincidae; genus Tiliqua; species Tiliqua scincoides. The sequence goes on from NC_089824.1 coordinate 88,057,617, forward strand.
TTTGCAATACTCGGAGTTGGCGGCAAGTTCGGAGCACATGGGGGTAGCCTGATAGGATTGGGCTGCCCATCACTGCATTACACTTAGAAAGAAGCATGCTACCTCTGTACTACAAACATCAGTTTTATATCTGCTTAACCATTAGTTGGCTAGTTCAGGTGACAATTTCTCAACCAAATCCCACTTCATGTAATCAAAGATGTAAGTATACTAATGAGTGTATATGCCCTGTATATGCCAATCACACTGGGGTGTCACTGCCTGATCATATGAGAATGTTCATCTAAACCACCCCTCCGTGTGCAATTACTACTTGTATTTAAAGAGTGCATGTGGAGGGGTAGCTCATGCAAAAACAATACCCATGCAATTAGGCGGTGTCCTGGTGCAATAGGAGACAGGTCATGCACACCTGTGTTCTTAATTGCTTGTACTGAAGGTGGGTCAGAAAAGCAGAACTCAAACAAGCCATATAGGGAAAGGTAGTTTATTGAGCTCTAAGACTTTTCTTGTTAAAGATCTTCATTTCAGAGAAGAGGTTTAATGCCTACTAGGCAGCTGGTAGTGTAGCCATGCCCATAAAAATATCATCCTACCCAAGATCTGGAATCCAGAATTTACAGGTTTTGATTTTCTAACAGCATTTCTCAAGGTTTAAAACAGAACATGTCTTATTTTTAACCCATCATGATTCTCAAGTCATATCACAATTTTGAGGGTCCAGGTTGTGATTCTGTATTCCTACTTTGGGGAGGCAGTACAGTGTTTCTCTGGATGAATCCTCAGATTCATTGATGCAACAGCAGAAGCCATGAATTAAACGTTGAAAGTACGACAATTGGTTGTGGGGAATGCATTTGTGTGTTTTTTTTTCAGATGAGGTTCAAGATTTTGACATCTCATGCAAGAAAAATATTGAAAATGTTGTTGAATACAGAATCAACCTGAATATATTTAATACATATCAATAGTCCTAAAATCAGGTACTAAATTGTAGAGTAAAAAAAAAAAAAAATCACCTAGTGTAATGTCACCTCTCAACCAGAACCTCAAAATGGTTGCATGAATTCCTCCCTCTCCATCCCTCAAGTTGGTGAGATGTTATCTCCCAGCCTCATGTTAATTGGCCCACTTCCTAATAAGAACAACATTATCCTCACTTTAATAAAATACACAGCACATTTGCCATCGCATTCATGGCCACAAATCCCCACTGCGGCTCAGCCCATTGTGCTCTCAAATCATGTTCTGAAAGTTAACTTTTGGGAGAAAAGCCGTCAACTCAAAATAGACATTCTCAAGATGCACCAGCAGGATAAGCCTGAAATTTGCTGCGCTTCAGACTTCGAATTTTCCTTTGAACCTACAGTCCTTTGTTCTGCTTTCTACAAATTGTGGGCCACAAATTATCTCGAGACACAGCAGCCAGATGTTTCCATGACTTGCATGTTAAATTAATACAAACTTTTTCCCCCCATTTAGAACTAATATCTTAATTTTGCTGCAGTCATGACTATTTGCAGCAGTCATAATAATGCTTTATCAACAGACATGCAGGAGTCCCCTTCACTGACTAAACACAACTCAGAATCAAGCGCGTTCCACAGCGAGGGCATTCCAGAGTAATAATAGAAGCATGTTCTACTCACATCACCATGTCAGATCCAATTTAAAAAATTAGTCTCTGGTATACAGGGGAGACAAAGCACTGAGAGACAGCAAATATTATTGGTATTGTGCTGCCTGTTTGCAGGCACCCGACTGAGCAGACATCATTATTTGGCTCTTCAGGGACAAAATAAGCAAAGGTGAGGAGGGATAAAGAGGTGAAATTACTTTTGCAAAACGAACAGGATGTTAACACTGAAGAACTAGAAGGACGATGGAGCAGTAAAAACTTGCAGTTGGGTGCTCTCTTCATTGGTCACAGCATATCTCAAGACTGGACAATAGCATTCTGGGCACCCACTTCACTGCTGGATGACAGAACCGAAAATAACTAAAAACATGACTCAGATTATCCAGTGGTTGGAACACCATTTCTGTTTTTGATACAGTTGAAGAGGGAAAGGATGGGATTGGGCTCAGAGAGGATACAGATTAATACACTGATGAACTGTGTGAACTGAATGCTATTTTCTGTCTCTCATCAAACTCAATGGGCCCTCTATCCTGTATACTTACTCTTCAATCTGACATGTGGAATTTTAATGAACTGCTGCTGGCCAGAACGATTCACCAGGTGCCTTCAGAGGCCTCTCATAGGTCACCTTGGGCCAGCAACCCACTCTATTGGCCTCTGCATCCCTCAGAATGGTCCACAGAAGCCAAAAACTATTTCCGGTCAAACTGAAAATCACCTCCAAAATCAGAAGCAGCTTTTAAATGCTTCTGCTGGCCATTTTTAGGCCCGTGAAGACCAATGGAGTGGGTCACCTCCCAGAACCTGGAAGAGGCCTCTGGAGGCATAAATAGTCTATTTAGCTCATAGGTCATGTAGATAAGAGTTCCTGATGACTTCTTTCCTCTGCTACAATGGCAATAGCTGCTCTTCAGTTCCTTGACTCCCTGCTGTGACCACCGTACTGAGGGAAGCAAGGTACTATAATTATATGCAATTATAGTACCTTGCTTCCCTCAGTATGGTGGTCACAGCAGGGAGTCAAGGGACTGAAGAGCAGCTATTGCCATTGTAGCAGAGGAAAGAAGTCATCTTTGTGTGACATCTCTTCAGGAACAGTCCTCCTGAGCTATGTGTCAATTCATTCCTCCAGAGATGCACACGTTACATATTAAAATGGAAAGCCGTTTGACCATCATTTTTCATATGAATGAAGGTCACTCAGTGCATCAGTCAGCTAGTCAATCCTTCCTCTAACCTTCTGCGCCTTCTACTGCTCACAAACTCTCCCTGCTCCAGGTACTGCTTATATTCCTGAGGACGGTGGTGTCTCTAGTGGCTTCAGCTGTGGAGCACACTTGCTGTTAAAGCCTAGGCTTTAATCCTATGCTTCCTAGTTTCACGAGAGCACCACATCCTTTCTCCTCACAATATCTTCAGCATTTCCATTGCAGTCTCCTCCAGTCTGTGCAGGTTATTTTGCCGGCACAAACTGGAGAAGCTCCATGTTAGGTTTTTCAGATTGACATGGAGCATTGGATCTGGCGGAGCAAGGCTATGCCGGTCCTACCCCCTCCAGCCCTTGTTCCCTGACTAACAAACTAATGGACTGACCAACGGACCTGCTAACAGTTTAACGGACTGGCTAACTGTCTGACGGACCTGCTAACTGACTGAGGGACTAAATTGACTGGTTGACTGACTGATGAACTGGTGAATGGGCAACTGTGGACTACTGGAACTGCTATGGCTGGAGACTGCTGGTTGGTGGAGAACTGGGGAGCTAATTAGCTTAAAAGCAGACCTAACTTCTCTGGAAAGTTTGGAGAGGGGACTTGGGTAAAACAGAGACCCACTGAGAAATCTGTGTGCTTACCCAGCAGTAGAGGATGAATGTCTCCTTCCACCAAGGAGACAATGACAGCTGCCGCGGCACCCATAGTATATAGCGGTAGCCATTTTAGTGCCGCTGCTCCTCTGGGCGCCGGGCAACTCAGGATTCGGCTACAAATCTCTGAAGGCCTCCTTGGGATAAGAGAACATTTATTCCCTTGGCTGGGGTAAACTCATGCCAGCCTGCTGTTTCTACTGAGACCTGTGCCAGCTATATCACTTGTATAAGTCCACATGAACCTGGGTTGGGGGATCTGGAAAGGGGGATAGGATATCAGTGTGTGACACTGTCACTGATACCACCCCTTTCCCACTCTTAATCTTCCCTTCTCCCTGAATCCATTGCTGCCATTTTTTTTGTCAGTGTTCAGGTAACCAAACTATTTTAGTATGGACTCACTGAACATAAAATGTCTCTGTATCGGTTTTCAAGTTCTGTTTGGTTCCCTGCCTATACAGTAGGACAGTTCAGCAACAGTGACTAGAATGCTATTAGCTGAGTAGCTGAGAAGAGATTTGCACCTGGATTTCCATAGTTCAGATCCAACATGCTGTTTGCTTCACCACACTGTTTTGTGGTGGTCAAAGGGCCAGTCTTGCTTCCATTGACTTGTGTCTGCAGATGACAATGAAGAATTTCCTCTGTGCACGTGTGTGTGTGTGTGTGTGTGTGTGTGTGTGTGTGTGTGTGTGTGATAGTTAACTGCATTGTAGTTCAGATTGTAGTTGTGTGTGAGAGGGGTCTCATGATGTGCTCATGGTAAACCTGACCAACATGTACATATTGCACAAATGTGACTTGATGATCAGATTTCATCTCATTTCATATTGTGGATTTTTGTTGTTGTTGCTATTTTGTTCCTATACAGGCACTTCTGTAATCCAAGTGACAGCCACAGATGCTGATGATTCTAACTACGGCAACAGTGCCAAAGTGGTTTATAGCATCCTCCAGGGCCAGCCATACTTCTCAGTGGATCCAGAAACAGGTCAGAATATCTGTTGACTTTGATTTGCTCTAATTACTGTGCTTGGCTTGGCTTTAATTATCTGCAGGAATTGACAGCTTTTTAATTTTATCGTTTTCAAATATTTGCATCCTATGTGTTTAAAAAAGCCAATGGCTTTCATTAGCCTATTCAAATACTGCTATAAATGTTTGTCTGTATTGATCCAGTTGCTGCCAGAACCAAGACTTGCCAGAACCAATGCCCTTTGGTGGCCCATCTTAAATAGTGGAATAGGCAGGGTGAGCAAACAAAATTTGCTCATGGTGCTTTTGACCTCCTGGGTGCTTCATGCAGTTCTGTTGAGATGGTGGGCTGTTTGCCACTCAGGAGACCCCAGCAGATGTCTGAACTTGCCACCACTGCTTTGCTAAAGCTGCTTTCTGAGTAGATGCCCTCTTTGAGAAAATCTGTGTTGCCAAAAACCATCATGAGTTACAAAAGGGCAACCGATTCGTAAACTCAGTCATCTGGCTTCATTTGTGTATTGTTAACATGAGTATAGCAAATGACAAGCCACAGCTGCCGAATGGATTACATTGCACTGGTTCTGTGATATTTTGGAATAGCTAATTAAAAAAAGAAATCTCAGCCAGCTCAATAAAAATCACGACAGGGTCTTAGAAACCATGCATGTAGTATGGGGAAAAAATAGCCACGTAGTTTTTGCGCTGCACATGATTCAGTCTGTGTAACGCAAATAATGAAATGGGCAGTGGGTGGAAAGGGTCCAACCAGAAACATACAGGTAAAGGAAGCTACTGGCTGCTTTCTGATCTACTCAAACCCCACTTGTGATTCCACCCTGGTTGCATCAGTAACAACTGTCAAGAAGAGGCAGCTACCAATTTGGGAGGGATCTACACATGGAGCAAGATGACCCGGTAGCATTCTGAGCTGGTAGAGTGGACTGCAGCTAGACTGAAGATGAAGAGTACTGGTTTGGATTGTGCCCTCTCTCCCGCAACGGAAAGAAGGTTGATCAAACCTTCTCCTTGTGTTAGTTTATTACATTTATGTGCAAGAGTATTAAACAAATGTGATCCCTCACCTACAGTCTGAAAAGGTACAATCCATTCTATCAACTCATTCCGACTTGATTTGGGAGAGGTTTGTAAAATCTTATTTATTACACCCTTTGATGCTAGCTTAAAAATAACTACCAGAGAAAGTTGTTTGTAAGCTTTCATATCAAAGGTATAACCACTTTTTGTTTTGCTTTTCCAGAAGGATAATTAAATTGATTTAGTGCCAATCTAAAAACATTGTGTAATAGGAGCTTCTTGCTTCCCCTCTTTCCTTGCTGTGACATTAAAGTAGTCACAGAGTGAAAGCCTTATTTCAATGCCTACACCTTCAATTTTATTTATTTGCTGTGGATTAACTGCTAGAGCATATCTGACACAAATCCATTTTAATACCCTCTTTCATCGATGTTCCCCCCACCTCCCAATCTCTTACTTGTTTGTTTGTTTGTTTTTTCCTTCTCTTTTCTACAAGGTGTCATCAAGACGGCTTTACCAGATATGAGCAGAGAAAACAGGGAGCTGTACCAAGTGGTCATCCAAGCAAAAGACATGGGAGGCCAGATGGGCGGATTATCGGGAACGACCACCGTGAACATCACGCTAACCGACGTCAATGACAATCCACCTCGATTCCCCCAGAGTATGAAGCATTTAATAGTTGAATTGTGTTCAAAAAGCTTCTTTATACTTAGGAGTTCAACATTCACCATCTGCAAAATCAGTGCATATGAGCTCCTGAGTCTGTGCATGTCACAGTTGTTTAAGGTCAGACAGAAGCATATATGTGTATCTTGCCGAAGAAAATAATGTTTTTGATGTAACAGTTTCATTTGCAGTGTTGACTCTCATGGCAGTGTTAAGCCTACCATCCCCAAATGCTAAAGGTGTCAAAATCTTTCGTTCTTATAGAAGGTTTTTATAGTCAAGCTATAGCTTTAGAGTCAGGCATGCACAATTTATGGTTCACCAAGCAGCATGCAGCCCCCAGGACATATATCCTGCTCTTCCAAGTGCTTCCCACACATATTTCAGTTTGATTTTTCAGTATAGGCAGAAAAAAATGATTAATCTGTTAAGCCCCTGATAGACCACCAAATATGTCTGATGGGGAATGTATTCTGATTGGTGGGTTACAAGTTCTACTCACCTGCCTTTGGGTACAATCCAGAAACCTATTGTGCTGAGGGCCACCTCGGCTCCTCCAATTTCCCAACCCTTATGTATACTAGGACTTCACAAACCATATGGCACATGTGATTATGAACAACCGATTATGAATTTTTCCCACCTGTTGTAAATGGTGGGATAAGTTACAAAACCTTACAACCAAGCGCTTGCATGGACATAGCCAGTGAAAGGAACTTGAGTCAGGTAACTCAAGTCTGAATCGCGAAAATGCATGCTTTTCGCTGACTTGTTTACACTTGAGTCATGCACATGGAAGACACAGTAAAACACTCGAGTCAAGGGTCCCTTGACTTAGCACTCATCCCACACATGCAGACTCAAGTCTGCCTGTGTCTAGCTGTGCTTGCTTACTGTTTTTGTGGCATGAAAAAACTCTTGGAGCCATCATTCAGACTAGGCAAGCAGCGGGATGTTCTTGGATGAGCAGACGAGAAGCAGGGTTAATGTTTTGCAGCTGAATAGGATGGGGGGAGGCGGGAGCAGGCTCTTTTGCCAATCTCTGATAGGAAGGAAGGAACCGATGATCATTAAACAAAGGATGATATATTCTTTGGCTGAGGTATGGAGAAGGAGGAGTCAAAGGGGTTCTTGCCTTGCGATTGGCTGGAGAAGCCCAGGGAGGGGGAGGGAGGTGGGAGCAGGTTGCTTTGCCCATCTCTGAAAGAACCAATGATCATGGGACACAGGGTGGGAGGTTTGATACTTTCTTTAGCCTTGTTTTTTTCCATGGTGGGCTTTTTAAATCGAGTCAATGGTGAATTGACTCGAGTCTTTTAGAGTTGTGAAAGGGTGACTTGGTGACTAGAAAGTGCCCCTGTTTTGTCTCGTTTTTGAGTTGAGTTGCGGGGGGTGGTGGTGGAGATTTGTGTCTCGATTCGAGTCAAGCTGTGCTGGATTTGCCCTTCCCTAGACACTGCATCAGAGCTTAGTTGGCCAGGCTGGATGCTGGCCAAGGGTTCATGCCCATCAGGGGGCCTGTGTGGCTGGCCTGATCTCTAAATGCTCAGGATTTGTTGCACTGGTAGCACCCGATGCACCATCAGGGCATGGAGTGGAGTGCCACTGGTAGCCCAGTGCAGGGCTTTACCACAGGGCCTCTAGCAACCTGGTGCCAGCCGCAAGCCTGTGCCCTCCTGTTCCTAGAAAGGCACTGTACTGTACTAAAAAGTCTCTGCCTCCTAGAAATGAGCTATAGTCACATATTGGTGAAACTGGCCTTGGCCCTCCCTGCCAAGAGGTAACTAATGCACAATTAAACATGTATGCCAATAGATCAGATGTATGACAGCCCAAACCTATCCTGGCAGCACCACCGGGTGCAGTGGCAGCAAAATGGCTACTACTGTACCCAGCAACCCCACCAGGGCCACCAGAGGTCTCCTTAGGGGGAGACACTGGATGATAATGCAGTGTAGAGTAATTACTCCTGCTGGGCCTATTGCTCAGAGTTTGACCAGGATCATACAAAGTTAAGCCCACACAGCCCCACGGCAAGGTTTGCAGCTCCATAGTACTCACACTGTGATATTGTTGTGAAAGCCAATACCAGGTTCATATGGGGGGTTGTGTTTCCCCAGGGACAATGATTTGTTTGATTGGAGCAGCCCCAAGATGGGGTGCAGCAATCATACAAATTGTAGGGCTGCCATGGAGAGCAGGCATTTGTTTATACAAAGAGCACCCTGGATCAGCTTTGTTGGATGGTGAACGAGTCAGCAGAGTGCTCCCAAGGTGCTGTTGTGTGGGGCTTGGTCTTTGTATCCACAGTAACACTGTTGTAGATCAGGATGTGCTCATCATGTTTCTAAGATTTCTGTATCACCTTTTCATTAACATTCTTTTCAGTCATTGGTTGGCAACCTTCAGTCTTGAAAGACTATGGTATAAGCCTACAGCACCCGGTATTCCCAGGCGGTCTCCCATCCAAGTATTAACCAGGCCTGACCCTGCTTAGCTTCCGAGATCAGACGAGATCAGGCATGTGCAGGGTAGATGTTTTAAAAAATATAGAATTCCTTTTTTATCAATGTAGCTTCTAAACCACAACAAAAATGAATGGGATGCTACAAAATAATGCCTCCAAACCATACTGTGCTGAAACTTGGTGATGTGGTTGTTGCTTGCTACTGTCCCCTCTGTCTAGATTGTGCTCACCCGTGGTCATGCTTGAGTAGTGCACATATTGACTTCTGTTCTTGAGTTGAGAGGTCTGTTCAAAATGCAAGGATGTGATAGGGTAATTAATCAAACTGAAGTAGCTCAACCCAAAGTAGAATAGTATACCATATATCCTGTCGTACTGTATGAGGTTCAGTGACAGTTTCATGAGGGTGGAAGTGACCTAAGGGGCCAGTAAAGAAGCTGTGAGATCAGGAATATTTTTTAGCTCTTGAGTGTGGACAAACAAAAAGTAAGTGCTAATGGAAACTAGAGAGCCTATTTTTAAACTCTGAGATTATTTTATTTATACTAATAAACTGCAGTTGATTCCCAAGCAGCTGCTCAAAATCAACAAATGTCTTCATAGGTAGGGATGAATTGATTTACCTGTTTTTGGTTTATTTGTTCTTTGCATAGCTTCCTTAGATTTCCGCTCTGTAATGGCGCAATACACACATGTAAATATATATTTGTACAGCATGATGTACAGTATACATAGTATTTGCAGACATCTCCATTTCTTTTTCTTTTTTTATGTTATTGTTTGGTTAAAGATATGGGTACAGGAAAAACCAAGTATACATAGGTTAAAGGTAATACAAAGGGAAAAACACTAGGAAATCGCAGAAATGTAGCTAATACCATTTTGCATCACTATAAACAAAAACAAAACCCCATTGATTATTACTTTTTTCCATTCCATAATGACAAAACTGATTTAACAAACATTTAAATCTCGTCTATAATTATCATCACTTAAATAGCTCATAATGGTTTATCCAACCATCCGTAAAACGGGTTCTATAATTGCTGCATTCTCTCCTTCCTGCCACCCCTCAATCTTTCCGTCAAGACATCCATTTCAATAATTTCATATAATTTCTTGATCCACATATCTATAGTAGGAATTTCTGAACTCTTCCACATCTTAGCATAAATTAATCTTGCTGCAATAATTGTGTATAACAAAATATGTCTAGAATCATTATTACAGCTTTCAGGAAAAATGTTCAATAGAAATAACTCTGGTTCGAAGGGTATAACACAGTTAAAAATAGTTTGGATATTCCTATGTATTTTCTTCCAGAATTCTTTTGCCTTAGGACAGAGCCACCACATGTGATAAAAAAATCCTTTCGCCTCCTTACATTTCCAACATTTGTTGCATGTACCGGGATACATTTTTGCCAACCTGTCTGGAGACAGGTACCATCTATAAAAGATTTTATAAATATTTTCCTTCATTGTTGTTGCTTTGATCATCTTCATATTTCTTTTCCAGATTTGTTCCCAATTGCTCATTGTTATATAATGTCCAATATCTTTTGCCCACAGGATCATCACCTCTTTTACCGATTCATCTTCCATTTTCATATTTAACAAATATTGTTACATCTTCTTAATATAATGTTCCTCATTTGATAAGAATATTTTATCAAATTCTGTCTCCTCTGGGTAAATTCCTTCCTTTTTATCTTCCATCCATCTTGTTTTAACTTGTAGTTCTGTCAGCCAATCCAGTTTAATCCCTTTCTCCAATAATTCTTCTTTTGAATAAAGATCTGCTTTATCATCTAGTAAGTCATCATATTTCTTATTTTGTGATTCCCGTAACCACATTGGCTTTGTATTAATTTCTAGTGGTTTGACCCATCTCAGGATTTTCTCATAAATTCTGTATCTCATTTGTTCCCATACAAATAACAGTGCCCTTCTTATCAAATGTTGTTTAAAATAGTTATGATATGAGAGGAAAAAGAAAGGAGGAAACTTACCTAAATCTTTCTTACAATTGGCAGAAGAATTCAATCTGATTGACACATGGAGAGTCCAGAAACCAGGAAAAAGGCAATATACTTATTTTTCATACTTAAGTCTTTCGACATACTTAAGTCATATGGTATGACTTATACTTAAGTCATATGGTATGACATACTTAAGTCATACCATAGTCTTTCGAGACTGAAGGTTGCCAATACAAAAAAGTATGGTCAAGAATAGATATGTGTTGGATTACAGCAACGACAGATATATTTGAAGCAGAAATATTACCAAACACCTTCGTGGATCATAATCTAAGCAGTTTAAAATTTAATAAATCTTGGAGGAAAGGGTTCTGGAGATAGAACATTACTGATATGAAAGAAAAGGATTTTGTGAAATTAGCTAAAGAGGAAATGAGTTGGTTCATTAAAATAAATAATCACCCAGAAATGAAACCACAAATTATCTGGGATACAAGTAAAGCATATTTTAGAGGAATTATGATGAAATTTTCAGCAAGGAAAAAAAGAGAGATAATCAACGTATCAAAGAACTAACCTTTGAAGAAGAAAGAGCAGGAGTTCCAAGAGAATCCATCTAGAGAAGAATTAACCGCTAAAATACAGAGACTTCAACAACAACAACAACAACTTCAACATGAGATCAGAATTATACAAACGGAAGAAATTGAGAACAAATTAAAAATAATTAAACAGAATTACTTTGAAAATGCAAATAAACCTGGAAGATGGCTAGCACATAGACTGGAAAAAGAACGACAGAGGAACTTTATAAGCAGTTTGATAGATGAAAATGGAATTGAGAAACATAAATCTTCAGAAGTTAAACTTATCATAGAAAACTTCTATCAGCAATTATATAAGAAGAATAATGTAGATCCTGACTTGCAAAAGGATTACCTATTAAAAAATAACATGCTAAAACTGACATTAGAACAGAAACAAATTTTGGATCAGAAAATTTCCATGCAAGAATTAACAGAAGCAATCAAAAGACAGAAAAATCAGAAATCCCCCGGACCAGATGCAATTCCGGCGGAATATTATAAGATATTTGAAGAGATGATACAATTACCATTTAAAAATTTGGCTAATGATATCTGGGAAACGGGAAATATACCAGACTCATGGAAAGAAGCTTTAATTACGCTAATACACAAACAAGACACAGAAAAGAAAGAAATTAGAAATTTTAGGCCGATTTCTCTTTTGAATACGGATTATAAGATTTTTACATCAAAATTGGCTGGAAGATTAAAGAGATTCCTGCTACAAATAATACATCAAGATCAAACAGGCTTCTTACCAAAACGACACTTAAAAGATAGTGTGAGAGTTATTAATATAATAGAATATTTTGAGGCACACCCAGAGAAGAAATTAGGATTAATTTTTGTAGATGCACATAAAGCATTTGACAGAGTAAATTGGAACTTTATGATACAACAAATGTACCAGATGAATTTTGGACTAAAGTTTATAAAGATAATAAAGATATACACAAAACAGACTGCGAGAATAAAGATAAACGGTGATATAACAAGAAAGATAGAAATCCAACAGGGAACAAGACAAGGATGTCCTTTATCTCCATTATTATTTATTTTAACTTTGGAAGTATTGAATAACATAGTAAGAAGAGATGAAAGAATTGTTGGAGTGAAGGTCCAAAGAGAAGAATTTAAGATTCAGGCATATGCAGATGATCTTACTTTCATCCTTGAGGATCCAAAGCAGTACTTAAAATATTTGATAGATAACTTGACAGAATATGGAGAAATGGCAGGACTGAAGATAAATTATGATAAAACAAAAATATTAGTGACAAATATTAGAAAACAAGAGAAACAGCAAATTCAAGAACTTGGTATTAATATTACAAATAAAGTTAAATGTCTGGGTATTATTTTAACAGGTAAATCCAGTGATTTGATGGAAAATAACTATTTAAAGTTAATGATGGAGATCAAGAAGGATTTAAAAAGATGAAATGGATTGAATTTAGCACTGTTGGGGAGAATAGCGACAGTGAAATCAAACGTGTTGCCGAGAATACTATTTTTATTCCAGACAATCCCAGTGATATTAAAGAAGGCTTTTTTCACAAGATTTGAATAAAGTGATGGCTAATTTTATTTGGCAAGGGAAAAAAGCTAGAGTAAAGATGAAACTACTGCAAGATGCTAAAGAACGAGCTGGCCTTGGAATGCCTAATTGGGAAATTTATTATTATGCAGCAGGAATGAATTGAATAAAAGACTGGGCAGAATTGGAAAAATCTAGAGAGTTGAAACTAGAATTGCATGATCTGCAGATTGGTCCCCATGCCTTTGTGATTTATGATAAAGCCAAATATCAGACATCTCCATTTCTTATGGTGCCTGGTCAGCTGGGGAGCAGGAGGCATCCAAATTATGCATTGGCCATGAATTTTGTCAAGAGAGGAATTTGGTAACATCCATATCACCAACCTAGCAAACCTTAAATACAAGCAAATAGTAGTGGTGGCCCTGATGAAGTGGGATCTAGCCCACAAAACTATATGCCCCATTCTACTTGTTGGGGCTAAAAGGGACATTCCAAGCAAATGGATTTACCAAAAAAAAAAATCATCATAGGTTCCAGATACATGTTTCCCATGCAAATGCACATCTGGAATCACAGATGAAGGGACTTGGAGAGCAACAAAGCATAAAAATCAATGGGTGGGGAAAGGGTTAAACACAATCTTCCCCTGCCACTGCTCCAAAGTTAGAACCCCAGGATCAAGCAGGAGGAGCCCATGCTGCTACTACTCTCCAAGCTACTGATCCCCAATTAGCATGGAGAGGAGCAATAGTGTGGCTCATCATGCATGGAGCAAGACTTCTCACATTCCCACAATGCAGTGATTCTAAAACTTTTGGCTCGGGGACCCACTTTTTAGAATGAGAATCTGTCAGGACCCCCAGAAATGATGTCATGACTGGAATTGACACTGTCGAGCAGGAAAATTTTTAACAATCATAGGCTGCAATCCTACCCACACTTACCCAGGAGTAAGTCCCATTTACTATTATTGTTAAAAGCATATACATAGTAGCCTGTCAAAAGTATAGATTTGTAACGCTTTCCCAAATGCAGTCACATACCATGGTGGCATCAAGTCTATTAAATAAAATACACATTGAAATTAATGAGGATCCACCTGAAATTGACTCACGACCCACCTAGTGGGTCCCGACCTATAGTTTGAGAAAAACTGTCATAATGATACGGGAAGAAGTGACGTTGCACTGCTTCCTACACCACTGGAGCAATGTGAATATTGGCTGCTTATTATTTTGGCTAACGTAGTGGGAGTGTAGTCCAATCCTGAACTTCCCGGAGCACGGGGCTGCTGTGGCGCCAAATGGCTATCGTGACATCTTGAATGCAACCGGGCAGCCACGGTGGCTTGTTGAGGGAAGGGGATTTTTATCCCCTTCCCTGGGAATTGTTCTTGAGCTGTTGCAGAATCAGAGAGTCCCATGTCAGGTTGCGTGACCTGACATGGGGTTTAGGATCCAGTGGAGCTGAGCTCCACCAGTCCCAACCTGCTCCCACCCTGCTCCATTCCCTCTCCCCACCTCCCCCCGCCCCAGAATGCCTCCTCCCCCACACCCCCACTCACCTCTCTGCTGCCCGGCAGTCCAGGCAACTGCCAGGTAGTGGACCACTGGCCTCCCACTGGTGCTGGTCCAGTGTGGACTTGTAGTGGGCCAGCTCTGGCGCTCAACTGACGCTAACCTTCACAAACATGCCGACGGTAAGTATTGGAGTCTAAGTCGACCCATCTGTAATCTTTCAATTCAAATTTGTCTTTGGTAATTAAGACTGGCCTGCACCAGTTCATCCATTAATGGTTAGCAACCTTCAGTCTTGAAAGACTAAGGTATAAGCCTACAGCACCAGGTATTCCCAGGCGGTCTCCCATCCAAGTACTAACCAGGCCTGACCCTGCTTAGCTTCCAAGATCAGACGAGATCGGGCATGCGCAGGGTAACTGTAATCCATGTTGTAATCCAAACTGTAATGTTGCTGTAATCCATTAATACTGCATCTGTTTTGCAGCTATGCAAAGCTAGCATATGGAAGGACACCTTCAATGAGTATTTCAACAGATTCTTTTTTTTCCCTTTCCCAATTCAAATCTTGACTGACCACTGATTGATAATCCTCAAGGACTATCTGGGTGGGTTGCCACAATTTGGATCCAAAACCATTCTGAAGGAAGTGCTTTGGAGTTCTTATTTTCAGTTATGGTAATCCTTCTCCATATTGGATCAGCCAGCAAATATTCCCCCTAGTCGGGATTGTTTTTAATCTGAGAGATTGACAGGAAGCAGTTGATGAATTCAAGCAGCAGTTAAAATGTCAGGGATAAAATAATGGGCTTTTATGAGAGGGAAGAACAGCTTTCCTCCCCAGATGCTGAGGGGGAATGTATCTGCTTGTGCTGAACTCCTCCCCATGATCATTACACACATAATCACGAACAATTCCACCATTATACTTCCTTTTTTAAATCACAAAGAGGGTGAAAAATGGTTGAAGAAATGGTCCTTTTGAAACACTTCAGATAAAAATCTCCAAACACAAGGGACTGGCACAACTACTCTGGGAATTAATTCCCATGATTCCTGCCATTTTAGTTTTTTACTCACTTGCGTGTTTAAAAAGGGAGTAGATAAGGAAAGATTGGGATAGCCCTTCAAGAAGTGCACTCACATATATTTACGTAGAAAAGATTTATAATCCACATTTTGTGTCAAAGAAGACCAAAACCAACAAAGTAAGAACAAAAATGCTTAAGAGAAAAAAAAATTACCACAATATTAAAAAAAAAATCACAAACACTGGTAATGCCATTTATTTCTTTATCAAATTTATCTCTCTGGGCACAAGAATTACCTTTTCTGGAATGAAATTTCCCTCCAAGCTTATTTTATGGTTATTGGATTAAGTTTGTATGCAGTCCAAATACAAATACAATACAAAAGAGGCGTTTGGGCCTCTTCAACCTAGAAAAGAGATGCTTGATGGGGAGGGATATGCATGGGATGGACCGAGTGGATAGAGAGATGCTCTTTACACTCTCACATAACACCAGAACCAGGGGACATCCACTAAAATTGAGTGTTGGGAGGGTTAGGACAGACAAAAAAAAATATTTCTTTACTCAGCGTGCGGTCGGTCTGTGGAACTCCTTGCCGCAGGATGTGGTGACGGCATCTGGCCTGGATGCCTTTAAAAGGGGATTGGACAAGTTTCTGGAGGAAAAATCCATTATGGGTTACAAGCCATGATGTGTATGTGCAACCTCCTGATTTTAGAAATGGGCTATGTCAGATGCAAGGGAGGGCACTAGGATGCAGGTCTCTTGTTGTCTGGTGTGCTCCCTAGGACATTTGGTGGGGCCGCTGTGAGATACAGGAAGCTGGACTAGATGGGTCTATGGCCTGATCCAGTGGGGCTGTTCTTATGCTCTTATGTAAACTGGACCCCAAAAATGTCCAATGGCAATCTGCATTGAAATCCCATCACAGAAGTGATGGGAGCAATATAGCTTATGCCTGCCAGTGGTTATTTTGTAGATGGCTCATTCACCACTGACAAAGCAGGTTGGTTTTAGGATTTCCTTCCTAACTCTTTTTTTTTTTTTTTTTTTTGGCATAGCAAAAGTAGGTAATGTGTACTTTCATGCATTGACATAATTGTAGGTACAGCTCCACATCTCCCCCTAAAGGGCCCTTTTCTCAAACACAGGAATCTTGGTCCAATGCTTTTATAAACATGGCATGCACAATTTGCATCAAATCACTTGTTTAAGGTTGTTTTTTTTTTTTTTTTCCTGAAAGCAAACAGTCAAATACATACATTTTTACATTCAAAATGTGTCCCTTTTTTATATTGACATTTTATCAGATTTCTTTTGTGCTGGTGTGCATTTGCCAACATTGATTTAAAGCTGTTTCAACTTTGTCTCTTGCCAATTGAAATTCAAGCTCTGATGCCGAGTTGTGATTACATGGTATTGCTTTTGTTTATTGACTGTGTGAGCACAACTTTAATTATGTTCTTGGTGCAAATGCAGGTAGAAAAATATACATTTAAAATTCCTTTTGTTCAATGCTCATGAAATTCTTTTGCTCTGCATGATTGCTGAGACCCGTTCGGTGCTTTCCACATAAGTTGGTAAACTAAGGGCCCAATCCTATCCAACTTTCCAGCACCAGTGCAGCCATAATGCAACCCCGAGCAAATAAGGGAGCAAATGTTCCCTTACTTTGAGGAGGCCTCTGTGATCTCCTTCCCACCAGAGGATCCAGTGCAAGCCCCATTGTCACGGTGATACCAGCACTGGAAAATTGGATAGGATTGGGCCTTGAATCAACAAAATTCTAGGATGTGCCACATCAGGTTGTGCATAGAGTTATATAATTTTGAATATTATTACCCATAACCCCCCCCCCTGCCCCAAATCTCTATATGGAATAAACTAAGATTTGTCTTAGCTCTCTCACTGATACGCTGGTTTATGACATGCAGGAAGGAGGGTGGGCTTTTTAAAATGTGGAGTATTATTTTTAAAATTAGAAATATAAAGTTTTGGCACAACCTCCTAGTCCCCGACAGTACTCCATAGTACTGCACAGTCATAGTACACTATGTGCAACAGAGATGAATGTATAATCTTTTCCTGCCTATTCCCTTCCTTTCTACCACTTTCTTTGTGCAAGGAGTAGATCCCTTGTATTTTTTAAAGTGCCATCAAAAGTGATGACAAATCATTTTCTTAGGGCCCAATCCTACGTTTGACCAGCCTGTGTAATGCTGTAGTGCCAATGCAGCCTCTGCTGCATCCTGTGGGCTGGTTGGGGGAACCAGACAGGCAATGGCAAAATTAAAAAAAAAAAATGTTTTACTTACCAACTCCCTGATCCCCAATGGGCCTACTCTGTAGCTGCAGATAACCTTGCTTCCCCTCCCACAACTGCTTCCCAAACTGCCCCTGGCCTGGCCCACTTCCCACCCTGATCCTTCCCCCACACCAACATACTGGTGTGGTGGACAAGCTGGAGTCTACTGGCACCCATGCACATCCTCCAGGCATTTGTGCTGGCACCAGTTCTCTGTGCCTGCAGGATGCAATGGCAGGTCCTGAGAGCTGTCATGACTTCCTGTCCATATGACTGGGCTGCTACAGGGCCCGATTGTAATGGGCCTGCACCAATCCAATGCCAGCACTCAGTGTCGCAAGCATGCAGTAAGGCACACCTGAGACACTCTGTGCCAGTCCGGCACTGGCTTAGCACAAGCCCATGCTAAGCAAGCGCTGGGCGGAGGATGGAGGACTGCTGTCCAGAGCTCTGGGCAACCGCTGGGCGGTGGAACAGTAAGTTGGGGTGGAGGGAGGCATTCCAGGGTGGGGAGAAGGCGGCGGAAGGTGTGGCGGGGGGAGGGAGCAGGATTGAAGGGGGACAGAGATGCCCAGGAGACATCTCCCTGCCCAGGAGACCCAATATGGGTTTCTTCAAATCTGCACCTGCTCAGTAGCAGGTGCTGACCTGAGGAGATCCATCAGGACTACCTCGCCATTACACGGGGTAAGGGAGAGTAAGCTGCCTTGCCCCAAGTAGTCCTGGGGCTGCCTCCCAGCCCCATGAGATGCAACAGTAGCCATTTTGTTGCCGCCACAGCTCTGGGCACTGGGAAGCTCAGGATTGGGCTGACATGCAGTATTAAGTAGTGCAGAACTCTTAGTATCTCTATCTACCACTTTATTCTGCTTCCTGTATAGAAGAGATCTAAATACATTGAATCAATACAATATATTACCCCAACAGTATAACAACCAATGTTTCTTGAATGACATTCATATGCCTTCTTTCTCCTACCTCTCATGGTTGGGACCATGGCTCACATTTGTGTAGGCCAGGAGTCTCCAAATCCCAGCCTGAGGGCCAAATCCAGCCCACATCATGTGGTGGGGAAGCTTGACTGTGTTTTGTATGTTTGTGCATATGTGTGTCAGCGAGTAGGTGGAGAGAGAGAGAGCCAAACAGCAAGAGTGACTTCTGCCTGATTCTCAACTCCCCACCCTTTGGAAACCTGAGAGAGGGACTTCCAGATACATTCAATACCCTGATCAGACTGCTGCCCAAATCAGTCCCATCTATCCAAGAAGGAAGGCCCATAGCCAGGGAGACAGACCAGGGACAGACTGCACTTGCTCCCGGTGTGGAAGGGATTGTCACTCCCGGATTGGCCTTTTCAGCCACACTAGACGCTGTGCCAGAACCACCTTTCAGAGCGCGATACCATAGTCTTTCGAGACTGAAGGTTGCCAATACATGATCCAACACATACTGAAAGCAGGTGTTCTCTTTACAAATCAATTTATTTCTCACAAGTCCTTCCGACTTTACTTTCTACTCAATTGTTCTCCAACTCTTTACCCCTCCAAATAATTTCGCCTTCAAAAAATTTTTCCCAAAAATATTGATTTTCTATCATATGCCGCCTTTCAAAAATTCATTCTCCCAAAATTAATTTAGCCGTTTTCAAAATCCATTCCCTCCCTTCTTGTGCAAATTAATTTTGCCTTTTGCTCCCCCAATCCTTTTTTTCAAAAAATGATTTCCCCCTTCCATCGCTAATATATTTATTTATAATATATTAATTAATTATATTAATATATAATTAATTATTTTCCTGCCCTCCAGACCATGTCAGATATACAACGTGGCCCACGTTCCAAAAAGTTTGGAGACCCCTGGTGTAGGTCATGGTGGTAACAATAAGTAGCTTATGTTCCCTTACCCCATGTAATCCCCAGATGGGTGTCCTCGAGTCTGCTCCTGCTATTGAGCGGGTGCAGATTCAAGGAGGTCTCCTGGGCCAGGAGGGGTGGCTAGGATATGGTGGCAGGGCCTGCTGTCATCTCCTCTCCTGCCCTGCTCTTTCCCCCACCATGCCTTCCCCTTACTCTCCCCCACTGCAGAATGCCTTCCCCACCCCAGTTTATAAGGCTACTACTTGGCGCTTGCTCAGAGCTCCAAGCCGCAGTCGTCACTCCTCTGCCTGGAGCTGGCTCAACGTGGGCTCGCAATGAGCTGGCACCAGCCGAACGGTATGTGTCACCTTATGGCACATTTGCGACACTGCGTGCCGGTGCTGGGCTGGTGTGGACCCATTTGGATCAGGTCCTAATTCATGCTAAAAGTGGTTGTTCAGTGCTATGCTAGTTTCTTTCTGAGCAGAGTGTTGCCAAACCTTAATGAGAAATTCTGCCCGTCTTCTTTGCAATGCTTTCAACCTCCATGAAAATTCCTTTGGATGTTTTTCTTCAACAGAACACCCCAAATTCCCCTCAGATTTCCTTTACACAGAGTTCAAAGGAAATTCTATTCCTGGAATTAATCCAGTTCCTGAAGTGATGTAAACAAAAGACAAATATCACTTTTAGATACTGTTTTCACAACATGCAAGAAAATTGTGCTGTTAGAAAGGCAGGATCATAATTGTTGCAGGATTACTTATATACATCTGACATGCTAACAAGGTTCTATGAAATGCAGTCCTGAGAAGCATCAACATCTTGTTTTTTCCAACTTCTCTTTGTCAGGGGACATCAACTTCTGTTTTCAAATTTACTAGCAATGGTGCTTTTCTTTAAATGGTTTGCTTCTCGAGGCAATTAAGAAACCATTTCTGTTGTTTCTTCTGGACTTGTTTATTATTTACAGAGAGGAGACACCCACGTGCATTGCACATGCACATCTACACACATACACACTCCTGTTTTTTTGTTTGTTTTTTTTTCCCTCAGGCTCATACCAGTTCAGCTCTCTGGAGTCTGCACCACTTGGGACTTCACTTGGCAGAATACAAGCTAACGACCCTGATGTAGGTGAAAATGCCGAGACTGAGTACAGCATTGCTGATGGCGACGGATCAGACGTGTTTGATATCATCACTGACAAGGACACACAGGAAGGGATTATAACTGTCAAAAAGGTTTATTTCTCCTCTTCTTTTAGTAGACTTATCACACCAGGTTTCTTTCTCAGGTGGGAGGTGAAGGTTTCATGCAATGAAAGGGGGTCAGTTGCAATGAACCCTGCATATTAGGCCTGTTTCCTTTTTCTTTGCAGGTAATGCTAAACTTTGAAACTTGTGTTTTGGGAGTGTGTGTGTGTGTGTGTGTGTGTGTGTGTGTGTGTGTGTGTGTGTGTGTGAATGAATATTGGGAACGTCAATTCATCTAAAGGGATATTCTCAGCTGCTCTGGCCTGTCGGATATGCTCAAACATGCCTACAGGATAACTTTTGAAGGATGAATATGAAAACCTTGGTGATAGATTCACTTCCTGAAGTGGCCCACCGGATGAACTCTGCTGTTTGCAAGCTTTCAGAAGTACTCACAGGCCTACACACATTTTGCTGTTTCAAAGTGACACCTATTCTTGGTATATTTGGGGTGTGGAATCGAAAAATGGTGTCTGTTTTGCCCAGTGGGCTCTATTTTTTTGTGTTTTTTTTTTTTTTTTGGGGGGGGGGTGGAATGGCATAGCCACTTTATATGCTAAGAGGCTTCCTCATGAGGAAGCCATGGTGTTGGCTTCCTCACAAGCTGCTTCAATCAGCATATAAAGTGGCTATGCTGTATCCCCAAAACTACTGCCAATTGGGCAAAACCAATGCCACTTTTGGATTCAGCACCCCCAAAATATCCTAAATTTAAAAAAGGTGTTTTTGTTTGTTTGTTTTTTGTTGTTACTGGGTTTGTTTGTTTTTTGTAGGTCTGTGTTATATATTGTTCAGAAGATAGGGATCTGAGGAACTCCCACATTTTGTCTGAACAAGTCTTAGTCTACCAATCTCCTACCAGGATTCTGTCAAATAGACGTGGAAAAACTGGGACAAATTTCCCTTACCCTGAGGAGACCTTCATGACTCCCCCCACCACCATATGCTCTGTTGGGCATGGCTGCATCAGCAGGGTTTTTTTTTTGTTTTGTTTTTAAAAAAGGATTGGACTGTGTGTATAGGATTGCAGCCTGAACTAAATAATGAATTAGATAATCTGAATTTTATTTGAAATCTGACGTTGAAATAATAAAATGGATTTTATCATATTTCAAACATTAATCAGAACTGGCACGGTTGCTTTTAATATGAACTTGTTTTAAAAGAAACCAACACACTTTGTTTAAAAAAACAAACTGACATATTATAAACCTTTTTCAAATTGCTTAGAGGTTCAACCTCATTGAAAATTATCTTCCCACAGATGGGAAGGCTTATCCCAAATGGGAACAATTTCTAGCTGACTCATATTTAGCACTAATTGTTTCATGAGTAATCCATTTAGAATAGGTGTAATTCTGATTCAGTCTGAGCAACAGCAATTTAGGCATTGATTTCAGTGAGATTGCATCTAATGGTGCACATGAAATGTAGCATGTTTCAGCAGTTCCTAGTGAGATGAAACAATTATTTGTATTGACTGATGGAAAAAAAAGAAAAACAAACATAACACAACTGTGGATAAAGTTAAATGAATGAGGGGTCTGCTTCAGCAATATTATTGCTTCAGAGTTCCTTATTGCTGCAATTAAAATCTTATCCTTTCCATCGCTGCCCCTCCCACCAATGCAGCTATGCAAAAAAGGCCCATGCTGTATCCAGTGGTGGAGCAGATCTGGAGGTTTAGAAGAAGGGAAGGGGAATTGTTTCCCCTTACCACTCCATAAGCCTCCTTCTTGCCAACGGGTAGATGTGGGGAAAAAAATGGTGATAACAGAATAAAAGCACATAACACCGCTTTCTGCACTTCTAACATCACGGTCTGTGAAAAAAACAAACAAACAAACAAAAACCAATTTTCTCCCATCTCTTCCAATGGATCTACATGGGACTGTGCCAGCTCTTTAGTTGTATGTGTCTGAGGAGAAGAAATGGGCAGGGCGCTTCCAAATGGAGGGGATTTGTGTGTGAATTCACTCCTCCTGTCACCTCCCAGCCTGTATTCCTCCCACTTCGCCCAGTTTCACCCTGTAGGAGTGCTCCATTTTGCGACAGCAAATGTACCTTCTGCTGTTGCAAAGGGCTCAGTGCACCGGCCCAGTCTCCAGTAGGAAAGGATATATTTACAGTGGTAGCCAGTGATGCATAATCTGAAATAGGATGAGCTCCACATGTTGGTTCATGTGAAGTTGCAGTTTTGGTCAAAACTAGAGCAGAGGGATTTACAGTGGCAATTAAATATTATTATTATTATTATTATTATTATTATTATTATTATTATTATTATTATTATTGGCAGTAGTAGTATTAACAGCAGCAACAACAACAATATACCACTTTTCAATCCCCCCAAAATTCAAAAAGCAGTTCACAGAGAAAATGAAAGATGTGCACTAAATTTACAGGTAGAACCGCTTCCTGTTAGATCTAGTTTCATCAAGCATCAAGTAGACTACCTCGGAATGCCAGATGCAGGGGAGGGCATCAGGACGCAGCTTGTGTCTTGCTATCTTTTGTGCTCCTTGAAGCATTTGGTGGGCCACTATGCGATACAGAAAGTTGGACTAGATGGGCCTTTGGCCTGATCCAGCGGGGCTCTTCTTATGTTATGTTCTTAAGCATTCAGGCTGCCAGCATGCTGCTCTCGTAGCACTATAAGCTTAAATGCTAATAGTGATCTCTTAAAACAGGAAAGCCTGGCCCTGGTAAGCTTTTAAACAATATTAATAGGTGCGGGGGCGTAGGCCACTATTAGTACAAGCACCCCCCTATCCGTGGTTTCTGCATCTGTGGATACAGGTGCATGCCTGTAGTTTTATATACACTTTATTTTTCATTGTCATTTATTATTTTTTTTTTCCAAAAACAAAAATAACAAACACACATAACACACAATACAATACATAAACACAGTATTAGAGGGTGCAAGATACATACATCACTATAACTAATAAATCATTACATATTTCCTAATCCAGTTCCTCTTCTACGATAGCCTCTTTATATCATTTATCATTTATCTATCATATATATCATATATGATATATCATATATATAATACACTCATCTAAATGCCCTATCTTATACTTCTACAACTTTATTTTCAACCAAGCGTAAAATAATTTTCATTACTCAATCTATATCGGTTTCACTGTTGATCCAAGCTCTCTAAAAATCTGTCCATTTCCACCACATTCATTATTTTCTCTGTTAATTCATCTTTCTTTGGGATCTTCGTGTCTTTCCAATATTCAGCATATAAAATCCTCACAAAAATTAATATCATAATCCAATATCTAACATACTAAATTCTAACAACTTTTAATATCCTAATAATTACATATATCATTTTTCTATCTATAACATCCAAAATTAATATATCCTCATGACTAAATACATAAAAATATACGTAAACATCCATAACAATATCACCTAAAATTAATTCTAATTCATTAAAATTATCCTCTAAAATTCTAACATCTATTAATATCGAGCTAACTAAAATTTTTATACATATTACGTATCACCTATAAAACTTATATAAATTCTCATTGACATCTAATAAACTTTAATTTCTAACATACAAAATTAACACATTACTATCTTTCTTTTTATCTATTCCCTTGTCTCCAACCTAAACATCCACAGGTCTGCCAAATCTCTTCTCTTCTCTAGACTTTAACTTTCCATCTTTTTTTTCCTAATAAATTTCACATGAATTCCTCTTAACAGATCACAGTTTAATGTACTTGCCCTTCTTGCTAAATCAACATTTTGATGAGTAATCTCCTTCACTTGATCATTCCAATCTATGTCAGTTGGTTGAAGTATTTTTTTCTTCCTTCACTTGATCAATGCAGTCTGCATCAATTAGTCAAAGTATTTCTTCTCCTTTCTGGTCTGGTGACTTTTGAGTTAATCTTCCAAGCTATCTCCTACAGCATTGTCTCTTCCAATTGTTTGTTTTGTCCTGTCTCCAGTGTTTTGGATTTATCTTCCATTTCTTTGCTCTTTTGTTGATCCTCTCCTGTTCGTTTCGTATTAGACTCATTTGTCTGTTGAATTAAGATTTCCAGGCCAATTTGGATTTGTAAATTTCGATTTGCTTGTTGCTTTTCCATTTCCAATACTTTTTCCATAATCCTTTGTTTTTTCTCATGTGATTTGGATATAACATCTTTGAGTTGCACACTAAGATCATTTAGTTGTGTAGTTAATGCATCCAAACTAACTTGAACCTGCAGATATTGATTTGTTTGTTGCTGTCCCATCGCCACTAATTTCTCTATGTTGTCTTGTATTGTCTGCTTCCATTCTTTCCCTTTCGGTTCCTCTTGTGTTAGTTTTCCCAAGCTGGACTCTGGGGCAGAAGAGCTCCTAACTTTAGCCCCTTTTCCTGTCATCCTTTTTCTTCCTTCTTATATCTTCTTCTTACCTCACTTGTCAAGTCCTGTTCTTGTCCTTGTAGTATCTTTTTTAGTCCACTAGATGTCCCTGATGTTCTTATTTCTGTTGTTTATATCTTATTTCTGTTATTTATATTTGTTTCTATGTCAATGGCATTCCTTTCCAGGAGATAATCAAAGGAATGTAAACAATCAACCACTTTTGTAAAACAAAAAAAAATAAAAAATAAAAATAAAAAATGCAGGTCTCCAGCCGCTCTCCACAGGCACTCCACAAGCTCTCCACAGGAAAATGAAACTGAATGCTCCACAACAATAATTGTATTCCAAGATGGTTAATTTGTAATCCAACAAATTTTAGATTTATAAAGTTAGAGTTATGCACTCATATTTCCATAACAAGCTCAGCAGATCTCCTTCAGAGCTTCTTCTTACATCAACAAATACGCAGAGAAGGCCTCCCCATCCTTCTCCCAGGAGGGGGAGAGCCTGCCCCTCCTTCTCCTTCTCTTGGGCAAAAGCTTAATCAGGCAGTCAATTAGTCAATTAATGCCAGACACACACAACAAAACAACACTCACTTGCTTCTTTCAGCTTCCTTCCCTGCTTGGAGCCTTTGGCTTAATTTCAACATTGAATCCTCACCATCACCGACATTGATGGCTGGGTTCCCTTGGAGAAAAAAACAGTCGCTTGCTGGACCCTTCAAATCTGTACACCATCTGTAGGATCAAGGCCTCTCCTGGCCACTGATCCTCGGATCTCATCAGACCCACGATTCTGGGAAGAAATAGCATGTTTTCCAAGAGCTTTCCAGGAGCTCAGAAAAACACAGCTATTCAGCCACCTCAGGCCCCGCCCCTCCATTGCCATTTATTTTTAAAGACTTGTGACTTACCCTATGTCTCCAAATACCTATCCAAATAGAAAGATTCTGCAATTTATCTGGAACAGATCATTTCAGATTCAGAACAGATTCTGCAATTTATCTGGAACAGATCAAAGGAAGGGATTGGTTAGGGATCAGACACCAAGATCACCTCCCTGTGTTCCTTTGTGCTGGGTGGGGTAGTTAAAATGCTGTTTCCAATGGATGGCCACAGGAGAGATAAGCATGAAGATTTAGAGGGGGAAAAGGGTTTGTCCATTACTGTTAATGTCTAACAATACTAGGTATTTTGCTTTGTTCTTCTGAAATTTGCTTGTTTGATTATCAATGTGATAATTCTTTATTTTTTTCCCCCACCCCACCTACTTTTGGACACAAGCAATTAGATTTTGAAAAGAAGAATCTATACATCCTAAAAGTGGAGGCAACCAACACTCATCTCGACCCACGATTTTTCTACCTGGGACCTTTTAAGGACTCAGCTTTGGTCAAAGTTTATGTGGAAGATGTAGATGAACCACCAGTGTTTAGCATCCCTTCTAATTTAATAGAAGTAGACGAAGATGCCAAAGAAGGAAGTATCATTGGGCAAGTGATAGCACAGGATCCAGATGCAGCAAGGAGCATAATAAAGTAAGTCTTTTCTCCATGCACAAGACAAAAATTGAGAAACAATTTTTTTTTTTCCAATTAGGGCACCTCATACTTATACATCCCTTACTACCAAAACCATTTATGGCTGGTTTAGATGACTCTTTAGAAGCAATCAATAAAAGTTGTGTCTGCTCATGCACTGCACCTGTTCTTGCTCTTCTCCTTGTTTCTGAGTGAATTTGGGCAATTTCCCTTTATCACATGGGGAAGATTATGACAACTGCATCTCTACATGCACTAATACACTAATAGGTAAAGATAAACTTAGCACAAAATGAACAGATCAAAGAATGAGAGTTCTTTTTTAATAGGCCTGGGGTTGTACAAAAAAAAAACCAGAAAATAGAAAAAAGTAGGAAAAAAATAGAAAGATCTTAACATTGCACTCAAAAAGATAGCACAATGAATGCCAGACAAGCCTGCCTGAAAGAAGCTTTCCACAGCTGGGGTTCCACCACTAAGTAGATCCTTTTTCCGGTTGCTATCCATAAAGCAAGGGCGTCCAATAGCAGTTGCGGACCTACCATAAGGTCCGATGGGGCAAAAGCCTAAGGTGCAAGGCACCAGGACTCTGCGGAAGCCTCTCTGAGGCTCCTGACGGGAGCGGAAACTGAGCAGAAACTGAGCCTCAGGTGAGTGGGGGGCGGCAATAGTCCGTGGGGGCCACCATCACGAACCTGGGGTGGTCTGCTGCTACCCAATAGAGGGCCCCTGAAGCTGATCTCAGCCAAAAGACAGACTGGTGTGGAAGATAATCTTCTATTTACTCTATTTACATCTGTCCCATCTCACACACACACACACACACACACACACACACACACACACACACATATATATATCTCATACATGTATACAATATATCCAAATTTTATATTTATTGTATAAATATATATACACATATATATTGTCAAAGGTGCTATCATCAAAACCTTTGTGCATGTATAGGATATAATAATGTAACTATGTAAATGTAACAGTATTTTAAAAATAGATTTAACTGGTATTTAAATTGCATTAGAAGGAGCAGCTTGGAAAGCCACCCCCCCCCCATGCAACTGTGAGAAAGAAAATGGCATGCTGTGGTGGGGGAGACATTTGCAGACTCATGTCCCTCACATTCCCATGTGGTCGGAATCGGCTCAGACATATTGTCCCACGTAACCCCAGAGGGATCAAAACACATTCAGGAGCAATAACAACTGTGAAAACTAGAATTATTTAAATTATTATTTCAAGATGACAAGCAAATGAAAAATACGCCTTATGGTCATATTTAACTTTTTTTTTCTTCTGTTCATATATCCTTTTTTTCCCTGAGTAATGAAAGTAGTGATTTCACATACAGATTTTTTTAATAAATGTTTATGCTTCAAAACTGAATGAAGGTCTGAAGTTGTACATTCTACGATACCTTTGTCAAAGAAACAGAAGTTAAAACCACAATAAAAGTGCAGTGGAAGATCATGAGATGTGTTAAAATTTGACAGATATTCTCTGGATCGGCACACTGATTTGGACAGAATATTCAACATCCACTCAGGAAACGGGTCCATATTTGTCTCAAAGACCCTTGATCGAGAAGCAACCCCATGGCACAACCTTACCGTCGTAGCAACTGAAATGAGTAAGTCCTACGTTCATCATGAAATTACTTGAAATAAAAGGGTATCCTTCAACGTGTTTCCAAGCCTTTTTCTTATCGCACACTATCACAGCTAATACTGTTTACATATTAAATACAGCGATCTCCCACTCCTCAAAGTATGTAGTTGTGATTCAAGCAACTACTGTTTTAAAATTTAGTCCCTCTGAAATAGTGTGGAGGGGGAAGACTTATAAACTTTACTATAAACATAAATGGGTTTATATGCCAATTCCACTGTCATGTGTTTCCCAAGAATTCCAGAAAAAGTAGTATAATGAGGATGCTCAGAATTCTCTGATAGAGATCCCTTGCCCCTTCCTTCACAGACTGCAGTTCCCAGAAAAGTGGGAATGACTGTCAAATCAGACTGTTACTCTGCACCGCCAAACCCCCGCTCCGCAGATGTTCATTTGCTGACATGGTTGCAGTAGCTACCCTGGTTGTTCCAAAGCTAATCAGAGAACACTTAAAAGAGTACTCCTGTAGCAGGAAATGCTCTAGAAGAATTTCCTGCTGCATGCAGAGGTTGGACTAGATGACTTCTGGAGTTACAATTATATGATTCTTTGAAACTATTTCTGCCCATATATTTCTGTGCACATTTCTGCTGTCCACTTTGCCTGCATGTTTACTAACCACAGCATCACCTCAACACAGTGGCTGCAGTCTCTGACTGGTAAAGCAGAACCCTAAGAGCTGATACAACCATGCCAGTAAGTCATGTAGCTTTATCTATATTCTTAGACATACAGTAATTATTCAGACCACTGTGAAAACACCAGGAGAACTATCTTTCAAAAGTTATTGTTTATATATATGCTGGGGCAATCAATATTCTAAACCAGGGGTACCCAAACCCCGGCCCTGGGGCCACTTGTGGCCCTTGAGGCCTCTCAATGCAGCCCTCAGGGAGCCCCCAGTCTCCAATGAGCCTCTGGCCCTCTGGAGATTTGTTGGAGCCCACACTGGCCCAATTCAACTGCTCTCTACATGAGGGCGACTGCTTGACCTCTTGCATGAGCTGTGGGATGAGGGCTCCCTCCACTGCTTGTTTTTTCATGTCTGTGATGCAGTAGTGGCAGCAAAGGAAAGGCCAGCCTTGCTTTGTGCAAGGCCTTTTATAGGCCTTGAGCTATTGCTAGACCTTCATTCATTCATAAAAGTGCATCTTTAATATATTCATTTATGTAAACATGTAAATTTATTCAAATTTTAAATGTAAATTAATTCTTTTTTTCCCTGGCCCCTGACACAGTGTCAGAGAGATGATGTGGCCCTCCTGCCAAAAACTTTGGACACCCCTGTTCTAAACTACTATCACTCATTCTTCAGATATTCATTTTAACTTTCAATACATATCTACAAATCAACACATTACTCACAGAACTTTTGTATCTATTTAAAGAAATGAGGCCTCTAATAAATGCAGGCAAGGGGGGGATAGAACCAACATGTTTTAAACTTAGACTGAGGTCTGCTAGAATACAACTCCAAAACAAATATATCTTATGCAGCTTTTTGAACAGTTTTTGTCATTTTTCCTTGAAATCAATAAAATGTTACATCAGATTTGATTTTTTTTTCCCAAAAAAGAAAAAAATGCCATCATGCCTTGATACTTTTAAAACATGCTAGGGAAAAATATATTTTGAAAAGGGACCTTATGTATTGAAAACCATCCATTTCCTGATTATGCATGATCAGGAAATGACATTAATTGCCAATAAAACATTATTGTCACTCTGCATTCATTGTTTGTTTACATTTCAGGTAACCCCAAGCAGAGTACCCAGGCACCCATCTTCATTAGAATTTTAGATATAAATGATCATGCACCAGAGTTTGCCAAGTACTATGAAACTTTTGTTTGTGAAAATGCAAAAGCAGGACAGGTAAATACTATGTTTACTGTACCAGCCTCTTGTACCTGGTTTTTAAATTTTTCTCTTTCTCAGGAATTTGTACATCAAACCGTAATGGTATGAACAGCACACTTGAATGTGCTGTTCTCTTTAAGTCACAAGACTTTAAGTATACTGAAAGTTCTGAATGAGAAAAAACAGCAGATGTCCCTGAATCGTAATGTCCTCAAAAAGACTGCCTGTTTGAAGCTTTATCACATTCACTAGCATGAACAAATGCAAAACGTGAAGTACGTAATCCAGGAAATTGACCACAAATCAAATCCAGTTGAAATGGACCGGAATTCAGTTGATAGCAGAAATTCCTATGATTGTAGCAACCCTTTTTTTTCAGCTGTCACTGTTTTGAGATTTTGCATATTCACTTGGTTCCCACATAGTGTTTGTAAGCCTTCTGCCAAGCCAAATTCAAGATAATTCACAAGGGCAAGCTCTAGTTGGACCTGAATTTCAGGATTATGTCCGAATTGTATTGGTTACGTATCACAATAGGCAACTGTGTTTCTGAGCACAGTCAATAACAGGAAGATACAATTAATACTAAAATGTGCTATATTAGTTTCTAGAACTTTGAATGTCATGGTGGCACATGATGTGAAACTAAATCCAAGATTCAAGTATGAATGACTGCTAGTGATGGGCAACTCACCCTCACCCTTGGTTGTCCTTTACTTCCTGGTTTTCACTTTTCAGCACCAATGCAGCCTCAAGATAAGGGAAGGATCAGGATACAATGCACACCCTGGTGGCACTGCTGCATTGGCCCTAGAAAATCTGTATCCTATATATAGAGGGGGAGTGGGCAGAATGGGGGGGGGTGCATTTTTCTTCTGTTTGTCCCTGTCCATTGTTTCCTAAGGGGCTCCACCTACCAACACCAAGTCTGTCATAGGCTTAGTGTTTTTCTGGTGTCAAGGGTGTGTCCGTTGTCTAAAGAGGATTTAGGATCTGACATCAATTGACTCCTCCTCATCTCTCCTATTTCGTACTCAATCTCTCCCCATGTTGTCCTCTTTTCCACTGGAACTGAACACTGTGTTCAGTTCCACTGGACTGGAACTATGCTTTCTCAGCTATGTCCAAGTTATGCTGGAGCTGTGTTTTGGTGATATTGCCCTGGTGTGTGGGGTGGTGCACCTGCATGTCTCAAGGATAGGCTTGGTTCTTCTCAGTGCACACAGTACATCCCAGAGTTTAGAGAAATGCTCATTCTATTAAAAACAGATGCACCCTACTTTTCTTTTAGTTCAGCATAAATTTACATTGGCATGCTCATTTCTTAAAAAAAAAAAAAATCTTTGTACTCAAATTCTAGTACTGAGAAGATACAGATAATGTGACATCACACTAGCAAAGCTTCTTCATAAGTAAAACTGAGAACCAAGATGTTTTCTCCTTACTCCCATACCAGCAGTGGCAATTAACAGCCACACAATGGCACAGAAATGGAAGAGGTCTTCATGTCACACTCCCTACACGTACAGAATGAAGGTGAAAAAGCTACTAGTTCGCTGAACGGGCATCTAAGTGTAAAACACACACAAAACACCCCATCTGTTATTGCTGTTACCTTTTTGATGTGTGAGTAGCACACATGAGCGCTTGTACATCAGCACAGAATCTTCAGCAGAATTGTTTAATGAAATTAAAATACTAGCAATCTCGCTTTCTTTGGAAAGATGCTTTCCATCCTATGGAAGGTGTAAAAGGACCAAAGTAATTGCACTCATATTTAGAGAAATGGGTGAGCCCAGCTGCTGCTTGCCCCAACAGTACTTTGAGTGTTCCAGACTCAGGTGACTATCCCCTATACCACACTGGGCTTTCACAACTAGTTATGCATCTCCCCCTGGGGTGTGGTAAAAATTTTCTGACCACCTGATGGGATAATACGAATGACAAGATTATCGCAGGGTGAGAGAGCTCACCCTGGGGATCGTCTACTCATCCATATTGGCTCACTGAAGGTACCAAAAGATGTGCAACTCATTTGCACGATGACACTCATTGCTTATATAGCATGTGCCAAATGATTCGGAATCAAAGTCAGATGAACCAGGTTTTTCCAGATTCAGTTCTGAGCCACTGGACCACCACAGCAAATTGAATGCAAGCAGAACCACATCCATATCCCACAGAGAAAAATTATAATAGGGCAGCACATATCTCTATGTACACTTACCCACTGTGGGTGCAATCCTAACCCCTTATTTCAGTGCTTTCCAGCACTGGCATAGCAGTGCCAATGGGACGTGTGCTGCATCCTGCAGTTGAGTGACACTCACAAAGCCCTCCTCAAAGTAAGGAAAGGTTTGTTCCCTTACCTCAGAGCTGCATTGCCTGGAAAGCACTGAAGTAAGAGGTTAGGATTGCACCCTAAGTGACATATTTATTACAAGTGTGACCATTTCGATACCACATGAAGGGACTCTTGGGCCTGCCTATTTATGAACCAGGCCTATGAACCACGATTTGCTAGAATTTGTCTTCTACCAGGGCATTGTCTTCTTGCTTTCCTCAAAGCAGTTACTGATAGAATCTAATTGCATGCCATTTTAATTAACTTAGGGTGCAATCCTAGCCGACTTTCCAGCACCGACATAAGGGCAATGCAGCTCTGAGATAAGAGAACAAACATTCCCTTACTTTGAAGAGGCCTCTATGAGTGCCACACAATGGCAGGATGCAGCACACGTCCCATTGGCATTGCTATGCCAGTGCTGGAAAGTTGGTTAGGTTTTGAGCCTTACTTGCCTTAGGGCACAATCCTAAACAACTTTCCAGTACTGAGGTAAGGGTGAGGGAAGGGAGCAAATATTCCGTTACCTTGAGGAGGCTTCCATGACTGCCCTACAACTGCAGGATGCAGCACATGCCCCATTGGCACAGACTGTGTCAGTGCTGGAAAGTTGGGTAAGATTTGGGCCTTAGTAAGGTCCTTTGTTGTTTTGCAAGCCTCTACAAACAAAAACTTTATCTGGTTTAGTTATGTAATGAAAGGATGCTTTTATATACTTCAAGAAGAGTTATGGAGCTAGATGATGACTCAGAGGTTGAAATTGTTGGCAGCCACTTGACCCCTACCTGGAAATGGCTACTGCAGGAGGAATAAAGCAGAAGGCAGTGGCTCTGGCAAAAGAAAAGGAAAAAAAGACCCATAATTAATCATTACAATCAAGAAGTAATGTTGACAGAATGTGTTTTAAGAAGCATGGAGGGTGATCAAAAGATATTTCAAATGTATGTTGCCTTTGACCCAATACTCTGGGCTTCTAACAACATCAGAACTCATGTTCTGCCATCACAAATGGCACGGCCTTAACCGCCCACATGTTATGCCAGAATAGGCAAGTCAGTGGCATGGGTGGGTCATGGGCAGTTCAGATAAATTTGGGGTGGCAATTGGGGCTGGCTGGGGGTATGTTAAGGGCAGGCTGGAATTGGACATCACTGGCAGTGGCAACATTGCTTTGCCCCAGACCTGGATTCGAGATGTCCTCTTGGATTTACTCCAGCCAAAGACCCGGAACAGATCTGAGTAGGCCCACTGGGAAACAAGCAGTGGTGGAGAAAGTAAGTACTTCTCTGTTGCCGCCTGATCCCCGGTCAATCCATAGCACGCTGTGGAAGCTGTTCCAGCACTGCTGCATGCTCTGGGCTGGCCCAGGATAGGACTGGGTTGTGATGTGATATATTTCTTCATGGCCATAACTCCCAACATGGAAGGATGAGTCAGACAGAGTTTGTCTCCAATGCTAAAAGAAAGCATTACCCAGTGTTACCCGTGAATAGTGATATACTCTGAGAAGCAGTGGTATTCCCAGAGGGGGGAACTGCGCTAAGTTTTGCAAGGTGCCTCAATGTGCTGTGTAAGCTGCCCCCCTCTGCCATTGGAGCAAGAGCAACGTGGCAAGAGCAATGCAGACGCATCTCCTCCACTTTACTCTTGCTGCCTGGAATGTCTCCAGCAGCGATGGGGAGGGGCAGCTTACACAGTGCATTGAGTCACCTTGCAAAACTTACCGCTGTGCCCCCCATCTGGGAATGCTACTGCTGAGAAGGAAGGGACCCTTTCTGGTGACTTTTATTTACATGATTATTCGTGTCAGGAAAGAAAAAAAAACTTGCCAAGTTGCCACACCCAGACAATGGCCTATTTAATCAAAGATCAAGAGTTTCACCCCAAAATGTGTCTCTTTTACATGCCCCTGTTGCAATGGAACATCAACACCAGACGTGGGAAGTGGTGAGCAGTGATTTCCAAATCGATAATGAATGAGCAAAGCTCAGATAGGTGGCTGGATGCCTGGCAGTGGTGGACTCTTGGGAACAGGCAGATAGAAAGGCAGCTAAATAGATGTACACCTAGACATTTCAGCTGGTAGGATTTTCCTGCCACTTTTCTGTGCTTATTCTCAGTGGCTCATGTCAGCTCTTTTGTCTTTTCAGATAAAGACCAAGTGGACTCAGCTGTCTTTCTGAGTCTGCCGGTATCACCTTCAGCGAGTGCTTCATGGGCTTTTGTTTTGTTTTATTTCTACTCACAGCTTCAGCTGAGCATTGTGCTTCATCCCTGGGACTTGAGCAGGGATGTGAAATCTACTTGACATGTTGTAGTACGTGTGGAGTAGCTGTGATTGTAATGTGAGGCATTAGAAGTGGCTGTAGATTGCAGGAGGTCACTCTTCTTGAGCTTGCTGAGCAAGGCAAGGAGAATTGTGGAGCGCAAAGCTGAAGCTAGGAGCAAGCTGGCATTTATGAACCTCTAGCTAGATGCACAGTTCTCAACCCTGAAGCAATGCACAGGTGTCACATAACAATATCTCTCTTGCTTTGCCTTGCTTGTAGTGGGAAGCTGAAGCCTGAAGTGGGAAAGGGGAAGGCAAGAATTTCCAAGGCAAAAGAGAGAAACCTGAATAGATATTGGATGCAGATGCAAAGTGTGGGGGAAAAGAAAAAGGGGTTTCTTCAAGGAGTAGAGACAGGGTGCCATTTAAGCATGAAGGGGTAGGGGGCATCATTTTCCCACTTGTGTTTCAGATGTAGTGAGATTAATCAGTAGTTGATATGAATTTTTTTTTTAAATACATGCAACAAACAGCGCAATTCTAAGCTGCCGTAAGGCACGTTTGCGACTCCTTGTGAGTCGGCAAGGCCGGCACACAGAGGCACACAGGCCTGCGGAGGCTGGAGTTTCCAAGTTCGGCCGACGCAAGACTCTGGTATGGGAGGGGAGGAGGCAGGAGGGAGGTGTTCTGGGGCAGGGGGAGGGCAGCTGGCAGGAAGCCCCAGAGGCAGGCAGGTGGGGAGCGGGAGGTGGGGCTGGGTCCCGGCAGTTTTGCTGGATCCCAACCCCCATTCCCAGGGAGTTTGGAGTGACTTCAAGCCGCTTTGCTCACTTCAGATTTCTGCCACCTCAGGAAGTGGCACAAGTCCAAGGAGACCCATAGGGGCCAGGATACCTTACCCAGAGGTAAGGGGAAAAGTTTCCCCTTGCCTCTGGCTGAGCCACTTTGGGCACCTATCCTGCGCTGGATACAGCGCAAGCCTCTTGGCTTGCCTGTTCCAGCGCAGGATAGGATTGTGAGCAAAGACCTTTAACACACAACTATTTTTTTTGAAAAGTAATCTGGAATATATCAAACAGAATGGCTTTGAACAATGCTGTGAATTTTACCCTTTTGTATTGAAATCTGACGTAGCGCCCCTAGAAAGAAACCAGAAATACCCCCCATGTAATTTCACCCTCTCTCCTCATAGTCCCCCGTGGTTTCCGAAACAAAAAGTAAAGGATGGATTGGATATAGTGACATATATACAAAGGGCCCAATCCTGTTCTCCCTGCCCGCCATTGCAGCCACACCAAAAATGAACATGCTGTACCCAGGGGTGTGGGGGGGCAAATCAGGAATCTTTGGAGAAGAAAAGAATTATATCTTCTCACCCTCCTGCTAATTTGCAGAACACTGCTGCTGGTCTAAAGGCCAGAAGGCATTGTGTCGCCAGTGGTGCCACACAGACCTGACAATGATAGGATTCTTCTGGCAGAGGAGCTGGTATGGGGGGCACAGATCAGGGGCAGGATGGGTGCAGATCACAGTGGCATCAGCGTCTGCCATGTCTGAAATGCCTGACCTGGATACACCCCCACAAGGGTCCCCACAAGGGTCCCCACAAGGCCAACAAAAGCACTGGCATAGCTTTGAGGAATCCTATCTGGGACCAGGCAGCATCTGAAGCAGTGAGTAAAATGTTTCTTAACTTACCCCTTCTGGCTGGCCTGGTCTCCTGCCAGTACACAGGATGCAGCAGCCACTGTGTTGGAAGCCCTGTACTGTGCACATTGGCCTGGGATAGGATTGGTCCCTAACTGAATAAAGAAATGATTTAGCCTATATATTACGACAGAAGTATAGTAGGGCTCTCCAAACCCCAGCCCGTGTGCCATATCTGTGGTTTGGAAAAACCCTCCCCCTGTGAGCGGAGCTTACTGTTCCACTATGGTGCTACATTTCTTTCAAGCTGATCCTGTCACAGGGATGCTTGGGCAGTCACGTCTGCCCAAACATCCTATCGCATAGCCTTCTGGGATGCTGGGCAATAGGTGCAACTACTGAAAGTATCCCTGTGCCTGGATCAGCTTGAAAGAAATGCAGCACCATGGGGGAACAATAAGCTACAGTTGGAACAGAGAGGGCTTTTTGGGGATACAATGATCTCCAGTTTGGAGACCACTGATGTATAGAAGGATGCCTTTTTGGGGATAGGTATTACCAGGTATGCTTTTCAGACACCTGAAAGGTTATCATCAGAATGAAGAGTACAACTGGTCTGTGACTCAGCTTTTTATAACTAAAAACCCAGAGGGAACTATTGAGGCTATCATGTGGTAAGCTTATCAAAGAACTTGAAGGCCTACAATGGTTAACCCCGGCTCAAGATAGGTGCTTCTATTGTTCTGCACTCCACCAGGGGTACAGCAGGGGTCCTTTGATTGCTCTTCTTTGAAACTTGTGCCTCAATTAACATACCACTTCTTGATCAATAGCATAATCCAGTGGTTTTCCTGAAGCCCCAGCCTGAGCGCCCTGGGTAGTTCTCCCTTAAGGGGAGGGACGGGGGAAGACGGAGACACGATGCTCAGCATCACGCCTCTGATCTGGGCACAGGGATGCACTGCCACTCACCCCTGCCTGCAGCAGCCTCCCGGGGGTTGGGGGAGCCTGGCGCCAGCCTCAGCAGGGCTCCCTACATAGCGCAGAGTCCTTCAGAAGACTATTGCGACCACTTTCTGTTTCACGATTGCAAAACAGGAAGTGGTTGCGATCATCTTCTGGAGGGCTCTGCACTGCATGGGGAGCCCTGCTGAGGCTGGTGCTGGGCACCCCCAACCTCCAGGAGGCTGCTGCAGGCAGGGGGGAGTGGCAGCACACCACTGCGACCAGATCAGAGGCGTGATACTGAGCATCGCTTCTCTACCTTCCCTCTGCTCCCGCTGCCTGCAGCAAAGACTCTTCCAGAGAGTTTGAGAACCACTGGACTAATCCTATCCTGCTCTGCCTCTCCCCCCCCCCCCCAAGTGGTGCAGCCACACTGAAAAAGTACATGTTGTATCCATCGAGGGGTGGTGGAGTGGGTGGCTTTGGGAGGGAAAGGGGAATTATTAAATTATTTCCCTTTT
Organism: Tiliqua scincoides; assembly: GCF_035046505.1. Taxonomy (NCBI): domain Eukaryota; kingdom Metazoa; phylum Chordata; class Lepidosauria; order Squamata; family Scincidae; genus Tiliqua; species Tiliqua scincoides. Next base: position 88,095,551 of record NC_089824.1, read on the forward strand.
CCCCACTGTAAGTCTCCCGCCCCACAATGGGTCTCCTTGGGCCTCTGCCAGCAAAATCACTGGTGCACATCCAAGGAGAGAAAAGGGGTGGGAAGGCTGCTGCCAGAGGGGATAGGATCTGGTGCTGCTGAATCCACCCCCTCCTGCAGCTGCCCCTCCCCCTATTCTGCCCTTCTCAGGCCCTCCCTGCCATCTTATCTTCCTCTTCTTCTTCTTCATGAGCTTCTACCGAACCCAGGATTTGTTATTAGAAAAGAACAGCAACTGCTACCTTTTCAGCTCTTGGGAGTTATGCCTTAGAGTTCTTATCCATATGAATGTCTTCCTGTATTAAGTCCATACGACAACAGTAAGAGGCCAATTTCAAATGCTTCTCAGAACTGTCAGAGGGTGAGAAGGTTAGTTTATGTTTCTGATGACATGCACCACTATTTCCCAACAGCTCATACAAACCATTAGCGCAGTGGATAAAGATGAACCTGCTCGCGGACACAAGTTTTTTTTTGAGCTGGTGCCCGAATATGCAGTCCACCCCAACTTCTCTATTGTTGACAACAAAGGTAGGCGTTCCGTATTGGTTCTAGAGAGTCTTGTTGAATCTCTTCAGCTAACGCTTCTTAATTCAATTTTGCCTTTCTCCTGTTCTTCCGGATCAGATAACACAGCAGGAGTTATAACAAGGAAGAATGGATACAGCCGCAATAAAATGAGCACCTATCTCCTGCCAGTGGTAATATTTGACAATGACTACCCCATCCAAAGTAGCACTGGCACACTGACAATCAGAGTGTGTGCCTGCGACAGCCGTGGAAACATGCAGTCCTGTAATGCCGAAGCTTTGCTCCTTCCAGCGGGCCTGAGTACCGGAGCTCTGATTGCCATTCTGCTCTGCATCATCATTCTCCTGGGTAAGTGACTCATTCCATTTCCCCTGCTGTGCAGCTGGAAATGGTTTACATGCTTAAAAAAGCATGCAAATTTGCACTGAACTCCAGCTTCTCCACCATTCAGCCCTGCAAATTGTGGCCATCCAGCTGCTAGGTGCTTGACAGCCATCCTGTTTAGAATGCTAGACTGGCAAGAAGAATCAAGGGGTTTGTTTGTTTGTCCCAGCTCCTGGAAAAGCACCAGGTACAGCCGATGAGCTGCATCTGGGTTGGTGGGCCAGAAGTTTTGCCGGCCAGCCCTTAATCAAAGAACTTTTTCTTTTCAAGGACATTTTGATGCGAGTGTTTGCACACTCCAACAATATATTGCACATGCTCAGACATCAGAAAACACTTTGGCAAAGCAAGAGTCTATCTGTCTAGAAGCACAAAGAATAACTTGGTACAGCCTACCAGGTTTTGCATACTATGCCTGGTCTCTGATCTACAGCCCAAAACTTATTACCGAAGAGTTTTGGGGTTCTGCCAGATTCCTGCAGGCAAAATCTCAACAGAGAAGCCACTGAAAACATTGGCAATGGTATTTTTGTGGATTGTCTATTTTCCAGCACTTGACGGAGGTAAATTAGGAGTCAACTCCAACAATACCGGAGAATCGTTGCTAGCAATAGCTTCCCCACTGAGGATTCCTCCTTTTAAGTAGGGCTCTCAACTGGATGACTTGTACAGTCAAACAAGTGCTGTGCTGTCTCATTATACTTCAGTCTTCAATCACTGCTGTCTCCATTTTTTAAGTTCTGGTGGTGATCATGGGTGTGTGTGTGCATGTCCACGTGGGACATGTTGCTCCACCCAACTCTGCAGGTTCCCTGGGTGTTGTATCATCCCAGACTATGGCCTTCAGTCTAGAAAGGTCTTTGATGAAACACCTCAGTTCTGAACCTGAATGTTCCTATCAACATTGATTTTTGGATTTCAATGCAGTGCAATTTAAGTTAACCATGTTTTCAGCGAATACATTATTTCAAATAAATGAAAATCAAGTTAAAAAATGTTATTGGAAACTCAGATAATAGAAATTAATGTGAATGGTATGAATTTAAATGCAATTAAACAGCCATAGCAATAATGCTGGTAGTTTGACTTAGGAGGGAACACACACACACACACACAGCAAGAACAACTCAATTTATCCCTTAAGTAGTGACTGAATTGGAGCTAAAACTGTAGTAGTGTAGTCCTATGCATGCTTACCCAGAATAAATCTTTGTTTAATGGAGCTTACTCCCGTCTAACTGTTTAGGATTGCATCACATCTGGCTTCTTGATTCAGCAATTAAATGGTTGAGAAGATTTCACATGTTCCTAACAGACCCAAATACTGAGATCAGCAGAGAGGAGGAAACATTTCCCCTGTGAAGACACCACCTTGTCTGAAGATCAGTTTGTTAAGGGTTAATTTCTGAGTATGGGACTTGCCTTATTGCTCAGAACAAGATGAAAAGTGCTAAAATGAGCTAACTATAGACTGAAGGGCAAAGAGTAATATTTTCAAATAGTCATTATTCCTCATAGAGGTGTTTGAAAATGGTGGCATTTATCTTACTCAGAATTAAGTCCTTGTGTTCAGTAAGACTTAGGTTGTAATCCTGTCTTTCACATTGGAAACAAACATTTCTACTCATAGGCAATGTGAAGGAGCCTATTTGCTGTGAAATTTTGCTTAAAAAAAATTACTACCCTTAGTACCATATAAACACACCCTAAGGTGAGAATTTTACCAGGCTGGTAAAGTTTACTTACTATGCAAGTAAGTTCACTAGGTCTGTTAGGTCTTACTCTCAAGTGAGAGTGCCTAGGAGTTGTACATGCATAAATGATTTTTTCCATTAAAATCAGTGGGGCTTAGAATTACTTGACTTTGAGCCCAATCCTGAGCTTGGTGCTCCAGCTTTGTGCCGGAGCGCACTGTCGCAAATGTACCATAAAGCACGTCTGCAAGGCTTACTGCTGGCTGGTGCTGGGTTAGCGCTGGGTGGGCACCTGTCCTCCGCTGCTTGGCAGTCTCACAGACAGTAAGTAGGGGCAGGGAGGGGTGGGAAGGAGGCGTGATGGGGAGGTGGTGAAAGGGCAGGCGGGAGGTGTGCCAGGGGGAGGGGGGCAGGTCCTGTGGAGCTCCGCTGCACCGGATCCAAGGCGTTCCTGCAGGGCCTGGCATGAACACCTTTACCTTACCGCTGACCTTTTGGTTGGCAGCAAAGTGAGTAGCCCCATTGCGGAGCTGCTTTCCTTACCTGGGAAAGTCCCCTTCTCCTGAGGTGCCGCCTACGGCAGGCTGAGGCACGCAGGATGCGCCGGGAGCTGTTCTCGGCGCCGCTGCAGCTACAGGCCACGGGCAGCTCAGAATTGGGCTACCTGTCTACAATACATCATGTCTTACCTTTTTCACCTGCTTTTTTATGTTTGTCTACCTGCTTAACCAGTTGATTTGCTCTTTTGAATCTTCCAGTGTTAGTGGTGCTGTTTGCAGCAATGAAGCGGCAGAGGAAGAAAGAGCCCTTGATGGTTTCCAAGGATGACATCCGGGACAATATTGTGACCTACAACGATGAAGGAGGTGGGGAAGAAGACACCCAAGCCTTTGACATTGGCACACTAAGAAATCCCGAAGCCAGAGAAGAAAGCAAAATGAGAAGAGATGTGATGCCAGAGACTATTTTCCAGTTCAGGAGGACTGCCCCTTTGTGGGAGAACATTGATGTCCAAGACTTTATCCATCGAAGGCTGAAAGAAAATGACTTGGATCCAACCGCACCTCCCTATGATTCTTTAGCAACTTATGCCTATGAAGGGAATGATTCAATAGCAAATTCGCTTAGTTCTTTGGAATCGCTTACTACAGAAGGCAACCAAGATTATGATTACCTCAGTGACTGGGGACCTCGATTTAAAAAGTTAGCAGATATGTATGGTGGAGACGAGAGTGACCAAGACTAACTCCTCAGTTCAGTCGCTCCAATGCACATAACGAGTTCCGTGTGGACAGAGGATGCCTCACACTTCTCAATAGCAATGTCTCTGTGCGTATAGCCCCAAGATGTATACAGAGTACAGTTGGCCTGCATCTTATATATGATTGACTTGCTTTAATTCTTGTGTACACACTCAACCCACTGCCCCCCCCCAAAAAAAAAACAAGACAGAGGGAAAACAACAGTTTATATTGTGACTGTACTCTGTTTATGCCCTGGAGCAAGCCTGAAGGAGAAAATGAAACTTCTTTTCCCTCAGTCCTCTCAGTTCCTGTGTGTCTTTCGTACAGTCATTCTAGTTCTTAAAGACATAGTATGTATTTGTTGGATTTTGAGGGAATTTCAACTATATGAGCTTTTGACTTTACATGCTGACCCTGGAACATAACTCTTATGTAAGATGCAGGCTGATTTATTCCTTAGAATGGTAGACAATGGGGGAGGTCCTGCATGGAGGGCATTCCCTGTAAACATGAAGATGTGGCGCACTAGGCCTTGGCCCAAGAATGGCATTTCTTTACTTGGTCAGTATTCAATGGGACTTAATGCCTCTGTAACTAGATAAAAAGTGGCCTACTTTCTCTTACTTGGAAAAATACAAACATAGGTGTTTTGTCTTAGTAAGGGTTTGCTTAATAAGTCAACATGAATGAAAATGGTTAGATTTTTTTAAAAAAAAACAAACTATACTTCACCCTCTCTGCCTAAGATGTCGAAAAGAAGATATTCAGCACTTATGAATGATATCTAAAAAGGCTTTTTGTGCCTTTAATAATGAGTTGGAAAGTATAATTTTTTTCTTTCTTTTTAAGGAACGCTTTGCTTAACTTTTCCTACTATTTGGGGTAATATGTACCCGCCTCATTACATAATCTGACTACACCTTAAAGATAAGAATGAATATTACTGCCATATTTATTGAGTAAAAGAATGTCTGTGAGTTGATTCATGATATTTTTATATATGTATATTTATATTTTTGTATTTTTATTAAATAAATTAGTATTTATAAATATATTACTAATTCATTTACTGTACTGCATAGTCAAGAACAGGAAATATGTATTGTAACCATGGGAGTGTTTTGTTCTGTTTTTAATGATGACCTCATTTGAACAAAACTTTTACTGTGCTCAAGGCAAACTCAGATGACAAGAAATAATCATCCTGTCTGCATGACTCTTATGCTTTCAAAGCTTCCATAGGCAGCTACAAATCACATACAAGATGTTATCAGTTCTAGCCAGCACATTCCTTTGCCCTTGCCAATGGCTTCCATCCACCCATCCAAGGCGAAACCTAAGCTAGTCCCGCTTAGCACTTCAGACAAGGTGACAGCTCAACCTCCAGACCACACCTTCTGTGAATGGTGATAGCAGTACTGCCTAATGTGTCAGCTTTTCCCCAGAACTGCCAGCAAGGCAGCACCAGCATTGCATGATGTGATGTGATTTAGGAGTGAGGTACTGATGGAAACTGTACTTGTTGGATTCTTGATAACTGTTATCCTTATTCTCTGCCATTGTTAGCATAGTGGGTAAAAGTGCATAGTCAAGGCTAATGACTATGTGACCTGCACCTACACAAAGTGCTGCTACCCACTCAGTAGCTGTGTGCCTGTACAATGCTGATATACCCATGTTCTGTACTTGGAGAACTGCCCTTAGTTTTCCACCTGAAAATCAACGTATGAGTCACTGTTGAATGAAGCAGACAGAGAATGGTTTGGGTTGCCTAATGCTGGCAACAGACCTGCTGCTCTGTCTAATAAAGATCCTTGGGTCTGTATCTCCAGTGTGACTGGAACACTTAATGATGCATTAGTTGAACAGTGCAAAAGATTGAAGGGGAGTAGTGGCAATGGCTTGCATTAATCATGCCACAAACTTCTGAGACACTGGTTATCACTGTATGAAAGTTTTGATCTAATAATACTAGATAAATCGTGTTGAGTGTTAACAAGCATGCTCTAAGGCACGTGGAATAACATGCACACATGGGGATTCAAACATGTGTAGACTAGAGACTTTTTGTAATGATACACCCCAGTAGAACTTGGCATTCAACAATGATGAAAGCGATAGAGATATACAGGCAACACAGTGGTATTCATTGTGGGGATAAATATTCGATAAGAGGGAGGGGGAAATAGCATCATTTGTAAAACAGTCAATTTACCCAAAGGGCTCAAGGGATTAGATAAGGGAACCTCAGGCTAATGGCTTGGAGGCATGGAAAAGGGGAGGCAGGATTCCAACCAAGGTATGAGACCACAGCTACCATGGGGATTTGCTGAAACAGTGTCTTTAGACAAGGAGTTAACCCAGTTATAGCCGAATCCTATAGCTGCAGACTTTCGTCCACATCCCCCAGGAAAAGCCCCAAGCCCCACAATGGGGCTTCTCAAGGCTGTGCCTGCTCCTTCCTGCCCCAGTTTTTTCCCCGCCCCACCCTTCCGCCACCCTGGAATGTCTTCTCCTGTTCCCAAAGCCCTCACCACTACTTGGAGCTATTACCTAGCTCCAGGTGGCATCTGGCCAACATTGGGCTCAGCACCGACTGGCACTGATCCAGTGCCAACACTGACTCAGTACAGGGTGTCACTGAGTTTCCAAGAGTTTCAGGGGAATGTTTTTGAGTGAGGAGAAAGGATGAAATGGAATGTGACGCAAGAAAATCAAGGTGCTTTCCCAGTGGGAGTTTGCCTTCACAGTGGGAAAGAATAAGAGCAAGCTATCATCAGGCTAGGAAGTTCCCAGGACTGTGGCATTGTTCTGCTGGTCTGAACACGATGCCAGAGTGAGATACAGCAACGTGTGAAATTTTACTTAGAAGCTTCTTTGAACCAGAGAGTGGAAGGGCAGATTATTTCAGATAATCAAAGTTTTGTCTTTTACCATTGGCATGTGGGTCTGATGCTCTCTTGGCATCGAGCTGGTCAAAGACAGAATGATTCTGGTCTAGATCACATTCTCTCTCAGCATGCACCCATTTCATGCAGTGACGTATGTCAGGCAATCAAAGGGACAGAGCCAGAGAAGTGAGGGAGAAGTTACACATGTTCAAAATACCTTCTCGGCCCCTTCTCCCCACTGCAGGCACTTGCACCCCCTGAGAATCCAGTCATTCAGGGTTGGACCTCCCTCTAGAATGGGACGGAGTAGGACGCAGGGAGCTACATTTTGGCCTTTCTGCTCATGCAGAAAGATAAGGTTCAGTACTTTAAGAACATAAGAACAGCCCCACTGGATCAGGCCATAGGCCCATCTAGTCCAGCTTCCTGTATCTCACAGTGGCCCACCAAATGCCCTAGGGAGCACACCAGATAACAAGAGACCTGCATCCTGGTGCCCTCCCTTGCATCTAGCATTCTGACATAACCCATTTCTAAAATCAGGAGGTTGCGCATACACATCATGGCTTATAACCCGTGATGGATTTTTCCTCCAGAAACTTGTCCAATATAAGAACTGAACCTTTAGAACTGAACCTTAGCCTATGATATTTGCAATTCATAAGATGTGCATAGAACACGTGTCTCCTTCTCTGATACATATGTAATAATATTGATGTACATTCATTTTATCAATATCGGTAACATATAGTAACAAATAACACACCTCCTAATTCTGCACAGCACCTATATTTTTGATTTGTCTCCAGAAGGATTAGAGCTACATCTTGAGGAAAAATCCGTTTACAGTAGTGTTGTTGCCAGTTGCCTGCCCTGAGCAGAGACCTGGATTAGATTACCTCTAAATTCCCTTCTCACTCTAACATTCTATTATTCTACTGTGCTAGAGAGAACTTCACTGGGGTTTTCACTGACCTTCTGCTCATGAATTTGTAGTAGCAGCCTGTCATTCATAAATGTAGGCTATGCAACATTTCCTAGCTTGGAGGTGAAATGAGACAGAAAACTGGATGATTTCTACCCGTTGGGTTGCTGTCGATGGCTAAAGAGCAAGACCTGTTGAAAAAAAAAAGTTGCCTATCCTAATCTTCATTAAAATAAATATGGCTAATGGAGGCCTTTGTCTTTAATATACAGGGGCTGCCTGCACAGTAGAGTTTTTTTTTTCCCCCCGTTCTGAGGCAATAAGCAAATGTCAGCAATCCAAAAAATGTCTGTAGCAATCCAATCTAATATACTTTTAAAGACAATTAGGCAATTAAAGATTTGTCACTAATGGGTTTTAAAGTGAAGGGGAAGTTAACAGAGAAACAAAAGGAGGTTGCTACTCTAAAAATAGATTACATGGTGAATTCCTTTGAATAAAACATCTTGTTAAGTTACACAGAAAACATTTGTTGACATGCTTGCAGTGATTTATTGCTAATGAGGGATGATTCTTTTTTTTTTAAAAGATTAACATATGCATTACACCAGGTATTATATTTCTGAGATGACATGTGATAACTCACTAACCAAGCAGAATAGGAGTTGCAGCATTTAGGGGAGGTATAAGGATTCAGCCAGGGTCCACCTAAGCTAGGTCAACCATGAAGCCTCAGTATCTGAACACATCACCAAGGGAAGGCAGCGGGCACTCTAAGCTGTGTTTTCCTCAGCGCCTCCCCCCCCCCGCAACCTGGCATCAGCACTGCCCACATTATGGGAGCACTGACACTCTCCTGTTTGGGGTCTCCATATAAGGACTGCAAATGGATTGAAATGGGCCATCTTCAAACTGCTGAGCTTTGACTACAGAAGTTCTTGCCTCTGGCTGAGAACCAGTCTGTCCAGTTTCACTCATAAGAACAGCCCCACTGGATCAGGCCATAGGCCCATCTAGTCCAGCTTCCTGTATCTCACAGTGGCCCCACCAAATGTCCCAGGGAGCACACCTGATAACAAGAGACCTGCATTCTGGTGCCCTCCCTTGCATCTGACATAGCCTATTTCTAAAATCAGGAGGTTGCACATACACATCATGGCTTGTAACCCGTAATGGGTTTTTCCTCCAGAAACTTGTCCAACCCCCTTTTAAAGGCATCTAGGCCAGATGCCGTCACCACATCCTATGGCAAGGAGTTCCACAGATCCACTCAAGGATCAATATTTCAGAAGTCTTGAAATGCTTTGTTGATAACTAGGTCTAGCTCTCCTATGTTGCTGGGACTTATACCATCTCTGACCACACTGAAAAACTAGAACACTGTCCTCCAAATTCTGGCAACTGATGTATGTTTTTCTTAATGTTGGTGGCACTCACCACTCTTTTTCTCCCCTTCCCATGTTTACTTTTAGAGCATGCAAGGATTAAATTGGACCCGTGCATTTCCATCTTTAGGATTTTATTTTTAATAAAATAAAATCTTAGATTGTGGCTGTGGTGAAGAGGGAGACGGTTTATACCCACACAATGTGGGGATACACAACGGGGGTGTGGCTGATGTGGGCCACACTGGGTGTCACCTCCAAAGGAGTGATACCACACTGCCCAAGTCTCCATCTGGCAATCTTCAACTTGCTCCAGGCTCAGCCGCCTTGTGCTTTTGCCGGTGATCATGTTTCTGCTGCTTACTGGCAAGAACACAAAATGACTGGGCTTGAAGCGGGCCAAAGATCACTGAACAGAGGTGGGCTTATGGCATTAAAAGCAATGTGATAGCCCAGAAAGTCAGAGGAGGCATGATTATGTAATTACACCACCCCTGAACTTCAGGAACATCAAATTCTTGCAGGTAGGCGCTACATTGGCTGAAACCCAGCCCAGAATGCCTCCGTTTCACCCTTCTCTCTGCCATTTTCCAGATGAGAATTGTGTACCAAAGCTTCTCTTTGTCAAAATAGGAAAGCTGCCATTTGTGTTTTTCCTTCTGGGACAAACTGGGACAAACAGCAGCTGAAGGAGATTTTCATGGGGAAATGGTACAAGATGAAAGGGCTAACATCTCTTCCCCTGTGCTTTGCCCTTATTCAGTTTGAGGGACCTCTATTTAAAAATATATAAAATATTAAAAAGTATTGTAAAGTAGAAAGATTGACTATGCATTACTGGCCCCCCAGACGTGTGTTACGCTGTTTTGTTTCTGAATGAGTTACTGTTCTGAGCATGACTCCCAATTAGAAGAAGACGAGATAAGAGCAGTTACTGGTAAGTCCTGTAGAAATGCAGTGACAAACTTCTTTCAATTTTCTATTCATGTTGGCAATTTTGGTGAGGGAGTGCCGAGATGTGGAAGATCTGATGTTGCTTTCTGAATGGGATTTGCTGTCCCCAGTCCCAGAGATGCACAACCTTGGTGCGGTCACACGCATCCCTTCTCTCCACCTGAACCATCAGGTTGTAGCAGAAAGTGGGGTGTGTTTCTGCAAATCCATTAGGCTGCGTCTTTCTTCTGTTCACATCAACTGCATGGTTTGGTTAGTGTAATTCATTTTAAATTGCTCTGTTCTCTGAAGAATGGCTCCTTCTACAATGGTTGGAGAAAGGTGGAGGCAGCAGATTTAGAGCTAGAGCCATCCCAAATCAATTTACCATGAATTGCAAGCTGCCGCTCAACATGAATGATATATTTTGCATCATCTATGGGTTGGCCCTGCATGGACCAGAGAAAAATTGCAAGACATGGACAGCCTGCATGACCAGACAATTAATGACCCAATCCTATCCAACTTTCCGGCACTGGGGCAGCTGCAATGCAGCCCTGAGGTAAGGTAACAAACGTTCCCATACCTTGAGGAGGCCTCCAAGACTGCTTCCCCAACACAAGAAGCAGTGCAAACCCCATAGGCACAGCAGCACCAGCATAGGAAAATTGGATAGGATTGGGCCCTAAGACATTCAATTTTATTACTGCACAAGATTCCGCAGACAGGCCAGGAGCAAGGAAAGCTGAACACAGAATTGGGACTAGAGCTGAGTGCATATTTTATTTTCCACATTTTTATACTCCCCTTTCTACAAAGAGCTCAGGGTGTTGTACATAGATTTCTCCCCCTTTTTGTCCTACCCTGTGAGGTAGGTGAGGCTGAGAGAGAGTGAGTGGCTGGCCCAAAGTCACCAAGGAAGCTTTGTGGCTGAGCAGGGCTTGTCTATGACCAATTCCAGAACCACTACCCCATCCTGGAGATCTTTAAATCAAGTTGCTAGCAGTAAAGAAAAACATGGCTTCTATGTCAAAGACAGGTTCTGTGGTATCCTAAATCATATTTCAGCACAAAGCTCCTGTCCCAACCATGTCGATTAATCCATATCTTGTATGAAGGGAACAGGAACTTCTCACACCCCCAACACTGGTTTGGGCACTATAGATAAGTGTTCTAACTCAGTGTGCTGCTTTTCCAAGCAAGAGGGAGCTCCAGCCCCATGCAGAAAAGCAGCAAAGTGATTTTCACAGTAAACTAGAGCTGCCTACCACCCTGCACTGCCAGTACATTCTGTGTCACTGATATACAGCCAGCTCGGCAATGCTTTACAGCCAATCGCTATGCGGGCAGCAAGATTTCACCCCCAGTATTTTATTTCCAAGTACACTGATTCATTGCCACAGCCTATGGTGCCTGTGGAGAGCATTAGCTGAGATTTTGTCATAACACTTGGCCATGTAATTTGCCAGGAGAAACAATGACCCCATGCTGACACAATCCTTTTCATGGCTTGCATTATAGCCATGCTTTGGAGGAAGATTTTTTTTTTTAAGTTAGCTGTAAATATTCACTCAGTTCTGAAAACGAGTCAACTTAAGCACCTTGGGGATGCCCAATTCTCAATCTTCTGTAGTTTTGGAGAGAGAGAGAGAGAGAGAGAGAGAGAGAGAGAGAGAGAGAGGATTACTGTACAGAATTCTAGAGATTCCATGAAATTTGTTTGTTTGTAATTATAAAATAGTAGTCTATTATCTATGAATTTATAGCATCTAACAGAAAACAGCTGACTAGTATTTAAGAAATGTTATACTAATATTGTAGGGCAATTTCAAATGCAGAAAGGCTGCCAATGTCTTTATTCAAGATCTCCTGCTCAGATTCAGCTCTACAAATGCTTGACATGTTGGTAGCAAAAAAATTCCTATCATCACACACAGCTTAAAAGACTCTGAGCACATAGGCCATTGGTTTGAGCGAGAGGAGGACACAACCTGTAACTGAATGATTAGCTTCTCTGGATGATTAACAAACAATTGCATTTGAATAATTATTCAATTAATCAGTGATTCAATTGTTTCCATTATTTAATTATACATTTACCTGAGCTCTGCTCCCACATTATTATGAAATTCAGAGTTGTTATCAGTTAGTTGTTACTGTTAAAATGCAGTGTCATAAAATCTCCATATGCAGACTGAAACGGCTGTCAATGTATGCAGTCTTCCCACTCAGAAATAAGTTGGGAGCTTTAATTTCTAACTTATTTTAACAAAGATTTCCCAAGTTCCCTCCCCCCAAAATAGCACCAGTGCTTAGACTATTCTTTTCATACTCTTGCATAAAATTGCTCTCACTTCAGAGTGCAAAATCAGTCCGTCCCCCCCCCAAAAAAAAAATGTGAATTATGGCTTCGATCTCAAGTTGCTCTTGAGCAAATGAAGAGACTTCCATTAGCTCTAGAGGGGGGATCTTTGTAGATTCTGCTTTTTCCTGTACACCTTCCTGTAAGGAGCAGATTTTCAGGGTCACAGGAAACTGTAGAAGGGGGATTCAGGAAAGCTTTTTGCCAACTGAGCCCCATTCCATGCAACAGGATCCAATAATCAGTTGTTTAGGCCCGCTTCACACATATACAATAGCTCCCTTCTCTCACACACATCTCCTATCCCATCACATAAACTAATTGGATTGAATGGCATCTTTTAGCTTCATTTAACTCCCTTTGTTTAACCTTCTTATATTACTGGTTGCCTGATTTGTTTTGTAGTCACTATGTGTGAGTCATATCACAAGCACTGGCTCCCACTGTCCCTGGGATCAATATTTCGATTACTGTAATAATACCATGGCTAGCACGGGCAATTCATGCCTTAAAAGTTGAGCACTGCATGAAACAGTGCCATTGCCAGCATCCTTGATATAATAGGTAGCAAACGTGCTGAATGCCCCAAAATGCACTGTTTTCAATGGTTAGAATGCTTGTCAATCACACCTAGACAAATTGTGCTGCAACAAATCCCTACTAGATGAAGCTATGTTACTTAATGTATAGCATGGCTGTATTGTGATTTTTTTTTATCCCTCCCACCAGCTGTGCTCTGCAGTTTTTAAGAGTCTCCAGAAAGCAAGCAAGACTCTTTAGAGAACTCTTTCTCTGATTTCTGAATTCATATGAATCCAGAAATTGTGAATATCTGGGGCAGGCTGCCCCTCCACTTGCTACACCACTGCTCATAGTGATGCAGAAATCACCCATGAAGTAGGACCAATAACTGCAGGTGTGTCATAAAACCATAACCCTTGTGCTTGTTGATTCATAACATCTGGCACTGGGCTCCTTAGAACAAGAAAGCACAGAAGAAGGCAGAAAGAAAGCATTTCACTTGGCTTCATGTGACAATTCTGAACAATTTTCCCACCACTGAAAATTTAAATCGCTACTAGAGAGTGTCAGAAGGTCACTAGCAGTAGTAGTGTTCATCTTAGCACTGTCCAGAAATTCATTGTAAAATTAGAACACTGCCTTCTTCACCAGAAGCCCTCTGCTGGCAGCAGTCATGGAACAAGGTGATAATCTACTCAGGATCCCCCCCCCCCCAAAAAAAAAAAAAACTTCCATTCCCTTCATCTTCCAGTACTTAGTACATTTCATTATAATTGCTGTACTCAGGTAGGCTGATTCAGGAGGCTGTTCTCATTCACTTTTATCATGTTGAAGAGCAAGCAGCACAATTAACTGTGAAAGCCCCCAAGAGTTATTTCAAACAACCTCTTCGGTAAGACTCACAGGCAACACAGTGGCCTGATACTATGGCACATGGTGGTCTTCAGCTAGCACCAGAATGGGAACAGTGAATTTCAAGAAGCATTAAATGAAAAGACATAGCACTATCAAAAGGTGGGCTTTGTATCAAAGCTTGACTTTGTGCTACAGATGCCAAGTTTGCTGCGTAATTACATGTGATTCAAAGCTCCCTGCTGCTCTTTTCAGCTCCTTGTGTAAGTCTTGTGAAGTCATTGGGTTTGATCCTAGTGCACAGGTGGCTAATCATGGTGTGATAAGCAAGATAAAAACCTGTCTGCTGCTGTGCTGACCTTTTGCCCTCTTTTTTTTGCAGGGGAGGGTGATACAGCAGAGATTGCCACAAAGTTGAGCACTGCATGCTCTCACAATCATATCTCTCTCTCTCTCTCTCTCTCTCTCTCACACACACACACACACACACACACACACACACACACACACACACAGAGAGAGAGAGAGAGAGAGAGAGAGAGAGAGAGAGAGATTGCATATGAAGTCATCTGGCAGAGGTTGATTGTATACTCATATCCAAAATGTGTACATGCCCCTTTAAAAAGTATGCAACGAAAGATGATGATGATGATGATGATGATGAACTGTATTTCTATGTTTTGCTGCTTTGCAATAAAATTTTCACAAAGTGGATTACAGACAAAATTCAATAATTAAATGCCCCCCTTTCCCAAAAGGGCTCACAATTTAAAAGATGCAGAAGAACACCAGTAAATAGCCACTAGAAAAGAAACCATTCTTGTCAGAAAATGGACAGTTGCTTTCCCCCAGCTAAATATAATAGGAGCACCACTTGAAAAAGTGCCTCTTGCCCAGTTAGCTCTGGGATTCAGATATGGAGTAGTATCTAATACAGGGAAGTCAAACTTAAGGCTGAGAAGCCATCTCCAAGTCAAGCATCAGACAGAGTCTCTGGATGTGCAAACTGAGGTTTGGCAGTATTGGCTGAACCTTTGAATATTTCACTTAAAGATTATGGATTTGGCATCTGCTATATGGGAAACCAGACCCTTGCAAGATCTGGTGTGATCAAAGATGGCGTGCCCAGGAGAGCCAGGAAGAAGAGGCCACCACAAAAGAAGGGTGCCATGACCACGATATGTTTGGGAACCACTTCTCTAACCCACTGGAATTTGACATCATAAGTCTAATGTCAATCAAAATTTTCACTCTTGACTTTTTTTACATAACAGGTAGTTTGGGGAGGAGGTCAAAATCCACCAAACAATACTTTTTTTGCTGATTTTCACAACTCATTTCCTGCCATATAGCCAGTATGATTAGGCTATGTGACAGTATTACTGATGACCAAAAGCTAGTGCTTTGCCCTCAGTTTATATCCACATAGGGACAGTAGGGGACATCTGTGCTGCTTAACAATGGGGGAACTCATAGCCCTATTCAGATGCTATAACGTCTATTTTGAAAAATGTAGTTTGGCCCCAATCTTATCCACATTTCCAGCACCTATGCAGCCACAGTGCAGCATTTGAAAATTTTCAAGGCCTGTATTATTGCCCCCCCCCACAGGATGCAGTGCACCCCCCCCCCATTGGCATGGCTTTATCAGTGCTGCAAAGTTGGATACAGTTGGTCCCTTTGTAATGTATGTGAAGAAGGGATTACTTAGCTATTTAGCACATTAGCAAAAGGGCTTCTTTCCTTCTCTAATTGCTCCTCAAACTCAGCATGGGAAGAAAAGTCCTGCTGAGTTGTGTTTTTGCTTGCGAATCACCCAAAAATATTTCTGCCATTACAATTTACATCATTAGATGATTCTGTTTTCAAGCCTTCAGTGCTTCCCCAACCCTTTGAACGTGTCTAATTGGCAGCAATGAATTGCCTTTGCATAGCTTCATTCCGTTTTCCAAGACAATTTCTCCCCCAAACCATTAAAAAGAAACATGGATTAAAATAGCAGGACTAAATGATGCTGCCTTTGCAGTAGAAGTGCCTGACCCATCTTAATCACTGGTTCATGGCCTCTTTTTGAAAAGTTTAGGACCATCATGCAGAATATGAAGAGATATTATGAATCCTCCATCAATAGCAGAAACATCATTAGTGATGAACAGTAGCGGGCTAATTACTGGTAGCTCAATCAATTTTTCTCTTTCTAAAGTACACTGCAGAAGTCTGAACAGCTAGCTTTCCCTCAGATTAGATGGCCAGTGTCTGTTGGAACAATTTCTTGAAAAAGAATGTTAGCTTCTCAAAAGGATCACATCTATCATAAGAGGTACCCACAAGATACATGCCAGACTCTCAAGTTGAGCCCCGGGTCTCCACCCCCTTGACGTGAGTTACCCACAAGTCATAATGGCGGCCATCGAAACTCATCCAGGACCATCTTTCAAGTTATTTTGGCTTGAGTCTGAGTCTTTTCAAAAAGTCAGTCAAGCTGCAGAAGTGACCGGTGGGGAAAAAAGAAACAAGCAAGCACACGCAAAACAGAGTTGCAAGGAGACACAAAAGCAAGCCTTGGCTCAAGTCTGTTACAGCCTTTTCATTTTTAGGATAAAACTCCTGAGTCCTGAGTCAGTGCCCAAATTTTTGACATGTGTGACTTGAGTCTGTGCAAGTCACACAAAACATGTTTTCGCAACTTGGGTATGCGTCATCCGAGTCACAGCCCATCCTTGATACATGCTCCAGTTGCTTCGTCTTGAGGAAAAAGAAGTACCCTGAAGAAGGTGGCAAGTGAAGACAATGTCACTGATATCCTTTATAAATATATATATATATATATTTAAACTTTTTCTTTTATTATTTCCAACAGGCTTTTAATGTGTAATTCTTCTGCAGTTTCTAAGTGAATTGTACACTGATTGCTGTTTAGTATATTATTGGTTCTAATTTGCATTGTTTTAAGATGTTAATGAATGAATTAACAATATTTCTGTCCTGCCTTTGCCATCTCGTAGAGGTGGCACTAAAGGCAGATAACAACTTATTAAAAACACAATAAAATAGATGCAATATTAAAAAAAAAACCAGCATTAAACAACTTATGGAACCACAAAATTAAACTGAAACAGGTAACTGAGAGAAAAACAGAACAGATGGACATAAACTCAGGGGGCAAAGGCTTAATGGAACAAAAATATTTTCAGTTTCAGAGAAAGCAATGGAGCCAGCATTGCAACCAGGGGCAAGGAGTTCCATAACCCAGTGGCCATTACAGACTAGCAGCCCAATCCTATGCCTGTCTACTCAGAAGTACCTCCCATTAGAGTCAATGGAGCTTACTCCCAGGAAAATGTGGATAGGATTGGGCTGTCAATCCTCCATTTTTGTGAGACTGTGTTGTATCTTTATTGTGCTGGGAGAGCCTGATGGCTGAATGAAGAGCTTTCAAGAGCTGCATCTCGCCCGCAGGCCTTATGTTTGACACCCTTGATCGAAACTGTCCACCTCCTCAACTGCAGGGTCTTCTAAGACCAACTGCCCTGGTAAAGACTGGTTTGGGGTATTATTTTGAATGTATTTATTACTTTTTATTAATGCAATGCACTGCTTTGGGGATTCAAGTGGGATACAAATCTATTAAATGGACAAACTATAAATAAAAGAGTTTGGTGGTATATACCTGTTCTCATGTGCTTTAATGGTTTCAGGAGAGGGCCTGTCCCATCATCTGAGGTTAGGTATGAGATGAGCCTTCTTAGATGTAGTGCTCTTGCTCTCTTAAGAAATTCTCTACCAAACAATGCCTACTTGAGTTTTCCATTTGATGGAAGGATCTTAAAGTGAGATCCTAAATGGTTAATGGTTAACAACCCAAGCCTATGCATGACTACTCAGAAGTAAGTCCCATTAGAGTCAATAGGGCTTACTCCCAGGAAAGTGTGGATAGGATTGGGCTGTAATTCTCTTCTCTAATTTGGGAAAAATAACTGAAATTGGAGCCAAGAGGATGACTGTTGAGCACTCAGAGGCAAAATAGGAGGGTCACTCTGTCACAGTAACCCTAAGAGACAATGGGCGCAATCCTGACCCGGGCTTGGGCCGGCACAAGTCTTTGCGCTGGTCCAGAAGGGTTGCAAATATGCCGTAAGGCATGTTTGCGCCTCCTCAGTAGGAAGCCACATCGGTGCATGGAGATTCGCCAACACACAGAGGCTGAATCAGCCTCCATGGCGGCTTCTTCACTGAGTCTTGTGTTGATCCATATGAACCGATGTAAGCAGCAAAGGTAGGCGAGGGGGAGGGGGAGTGGAGGTGGGAGGGAGGCGTTCCTGGGTGGGTGGAGAGCGGGCGATGGGGGCAGGCAGGCAGGGAGCAGGAGGCAGGGCTGGGATCCCACAGTTATGCCAGATCCCAACCTCCGTTCCCGGGGAGAACTGAGCAGCTTCAAGTTGCTCCACTCTCCTCAAATTTGCGCCACCTCAAGAGGTGGTGCGAGTCCAAGGAGACCCATAGGTGCCAGTGGCCTTTACCCAGAGGTAAGAGGAAATGTTTTCCCTTGCCTCTGGCTGAGCCGCTTGCGGCCACAATCCTGCGCAGGATACAGCGCAAGCCTCTTGTGCCCAACCACTGACAAAACATGTAGATCATAACTTTCCCAAGGGAAACTATCCAAAATCTTGCACAACCAAGGTAAAATAAGGTCTAAAGGACCAGACAAAGTTTTCCTGAATTTGTTATGCTGTTTGTTGTAAGAGGATTAATTGGTTTGCTACTGGGTGTAGTGTGAGAGATGAGGCTGGACTGCAGACAGTGGACATTTGTACCCAAATCGAGGTCTACGCAACTGGCTTGTAATTCATCTATCAATATAAAAATAAAGCTTCCAAACCCTCCTAAAGACCTTTGACTGTTTTAGCAGTGTGTCAGTAAAAAGAACCCCAACATCTTTCTGTCCCATTCATTATTTGCAGAACACTGGTGGCATTTGTAGTTATGGGCCCCTCTTGGTTTGACTGGAACTTAAATTTCTTGGCAGGGGCTCCTTTTACTGTGTTTTTGTAATGTGCTTTAAAAATTGTTTATTGATCTTAAGTTTACTGCATATTATATATAGCATAGTAATAATTTGTACATTGTCATGACAGTTCATTAATAGGTTCAGGGCTAGGGAAGGCATTTTGGAATAAATAAAAATAGTGGGAAAAACAGAACTCACCTGATGTCACAAAAACTTGAGGTAGGAATATGTTTAGGAGTATCAGTGAAGTAAGGCATTACTTGAGGACAATGCTCTCAGGGTGCGATCCTTCACCATGCTGGAGCATAGCTTTGAGATGACTCAATATTGTATGCTTTCTGGAAGTTGTACCCGTTTTTTGAAAAGGCATTAGTGTGCAATAAAGAGCTTAAATTGAGTAAGCCAGCCCTGATGTAGAGTGGGAGAGTTTCTTGGGAGTGTCCAAACACACCAAATCTCATAAGAACATAAGTCCAGCCCCACTGGATCAGGCCATAGGCCCATCTAGTCCAGCTTCCTGTATCTCATAGCGGCCCACCAAATGCCCCAGGGAGCACCCCAGATAACAAGAGACCTCATTCTGGTGCCCTCCCTTGCATCTGGCATTCTGACATAGCCCAGACAACTGGGACAATAAGACAACTGGGAGACTGTTGAGCGCTCCTTCAAATGAGTGTGAGTGGGATTGAGCAGAGGGAAGGAGAAAGAAAAGTAGGCGGGATGGGCAGCAGGGCAAACCAGTGCAAGGCTGGAGGCAGGGTGTGGGGAGGCATATGGGATCTTGGTCAGGCAACAAGCACAGAGGAGTCGATCAGGCACACTTTGCACACCTAGGAGGAGGGAGAAAAAAACAGACGGGGAGGATTTTGGCAAAGTGAGTTTCACATGCCTGGGGGACAGTGGCCCAAATCATAACCAACTTTCCCACACTGACATAGCTGTGCCAATGTGGCATGTGCTGCATCCTGCAGTTGGGTGGCAGTCAGGGAAGCCACCTCAAGATAAGGGAATGTTTGTTCCCTTACCTCAGAGTTGCATTGCCCTTACCTCGCTGCTGGAAAGTTGGTTGGGATTGTGCCCAGTGTCTCCTGGCCCGGCATTAAATACTACCAGAGCCTAGTCAGAGCTTACATATTTCAGGTTGCATGTGGAAAGAAACTGTTTCCTTGACCTTGACGTTTCTCTCTTCCTAGTAAAAAGAAGCAGGAGTTTTTAAAATAAGGCATTTTAATTCCCTCATGACCAGAGAAGGAAGAACTCAATCAACTTGTGCCAGTCTTTCCTGTCATTATCATCTCTCATGTGGCTAATTTTCCCTAGAAGATTGGAGGAGCAAGGAAGATAACTGACGGCTCAATCCTCAGCATCGGTGTAGCCGCAATACAGCCTGGAGGTAAGGGAACAAATGTCCCCTAACATTGAAGAGGCCTCTGCGACTGCCTCCCCACCAAAGGATGCAGCACACACCCCGTTGGCATGGCTGCACTGGCCCTGGAAAATTGGATAGGATTGGGCCCTGAGTGAGGAAGATAACTGAGGGCCTAATCCTATGCAACTTTCCAGCACTGGTGCAGCCACAATGCAGCCCCAAGGTAAAGGACAAATGTTCCCTTACCTTTAGGAGTCCTCAGAGACTGCCTCCCCACCACAGAATGCAGCACAGCCCCATTGGCACAGCTGCACTGGTACTGAAAAACTGGATAGGATTGGGCCCTAACGCTTCAGGCCTCTCTGACTTTCTCTACACATACAGAAGAGCCATCAGGGTTATACAGCAGAAGATTCTGGAATACAAAGGCCCTGCCAACAAGCAGATGTGATCTATTTCATGAGCAATTTCATGCACCTCTATCCAAAGCTATGTCATCTAAGAATAATGGCAGAATCAAAGCTAGAGGTAGGACAATAAGCTTCCAAGTAAAATTGGAGCAGTGTTTGTTCTCAAACCTTGCAAAAGTGCCAACACTCCAGAAATGATGCTTGGAAGGAACACCATTAACAGAGATCTGGGGATCCCAGATAAATGAGATGAAAACTCTTTATATCTAAATATAATGGGCAATACTTTTAAGCCTCCGTATTGCGATGGCCTCCGTATAGGAAACTCTAACATGCTGTGCTTTGGCGTACTGCAACTGGGAGCAGTCTTTTGCCTAGAAAAAAAGGACAGATATGTTACACACATACAAATTCCCCCCTTGGCACTCTCATGCCAAATTTACAGTCCTGCTGAGCTTTTTATGCATTTGTTTTCAAAAGGAGCTCTTTATGCTAATGTCGGGAAATGCTTGAAACAACCCAGTATGTGGCATTTGTGTGTTCTGCTGCGTTTCCAAGAAACATCAAAATACGGTGTTTTGTAGGCCCTAATTTCAGTATTATGCAGGGAGCACCGGGAGAAAATATGAAACAATTTGATTATCTCAGGACATCATTAAACATGGCATTCATTGCATCTTCTCTTAACAGTGTACATTAAATGCACCAGTCCTCAGGATATAATCAAAGTAAAACAAATCAGTTGTGTGTCAGATATGGAAATTTTCAAATCTCAGTAGTGTACGCACACTTTGCATTACTTATAGACACACACATATATAAATATTAGCGCTTTCCCAGTGGACTTTCCCCCCTTTCTTCTTTCTGAATATATTAGCGTAATGTAAAACTGATGCACATTTGATATATTGCTACCATTGTGCTGGGAAGTTTAGAGAATAATATAAACAAGCACACCACATGCACTTCTGCACTTTTGTTTTTAAAAATAAACACACTACACACTTCTTCAAAGTGTTAGGCAACGGTGGAATGGCTCCGCCTTGTATTTGATCATTGATTTTTATCAAGTTATTTGACCACTATCATAACCCTTTGGGATTAAAAAAAAAAATGTGGACACATTAGCTACAGTAATAACTCCTTAACTCACATTAAGGGCGCAATCCAAATCCGTTATGTCAGTGCTTTTCCAGCACTGACATAAGGGCAATGCAATTCTGAGGTAAGGGAACAAACACTGGCATCGCTAGGGGGGTGCAGTGGGTGCTGGCCACACCGGGTGACAAGCCGGGGGATGACGTGCCCAGGGGGGAGGATGTGCTAACATTACGGCTTTAGGAGCTACCACATCATACCATACACCGTTGGAGGTGGACTTCCCAACTGAACGCAATACAAATAACACAATTGAAATCGCTCCTTTTGTTCAAAAGTTATGGCCAAAATCGGAAGGGAAAAAATGAATGGATCCCTATGGAAAGTGAAAGTGAGCCGTATTGCGGGTTTACTCGTGGATAGGTGTACTTGCCATAGTCCGTCGGAAAGGGCAGGCTGAGAGGAATCCAACGACACCATAATGGTCCCAATCCAATGAATACAGCCCACAAAAAACACCCGAGAAGGAGGTTCCCCCTCCCAGCTACCAGTCTATTGAACCCAAAATGAAGCCACATGGCCGCGTTTACTTGTGAATAGGTGAATAGGTTTACTCGTTTTCTTTGCTCAGCCCCAACCTGCATGAGGCAAGACAGGGGGCAAATGGATCCTGATTTGTGCACTGGGCAACTAGGCAGTGCCTAGCATCCTCTCTTGTGCCCTTGGCATCTTCTCCTGGGTCCTTCACTGTGACCTCCATTTGGAACTCAGGTGGCATTGCACCCATCCCACCCACCTTAGGAATAGTCTAAGACTAGCTGGCTGCTTTCTGGGGTTGGGTAGGGTTTTTGTTGTTGTTGTTGTTGTTGTTTTGCTTTTCACCTGATTGGCAATTAGTGTGAAGCTTTTTCACCTGCTCCAGACTCTTTTCTGAAGCATAATGGTAGTTTAGCCAGGTTGGTTACTTCAAGCAGCTTTAGTGTACATCTGGAAGTAGGAGTAGGGACCCAGTATGTGCCCAGTATGTGCCCTAATGTATGCAAGGACCAGAGTGGAAACCAGTGCTGATGTAAAGAGGCTGTCTGGCTTGGGATGCTGACTGATTTGGGATATTTTCTAGTTAGATTTTGACCTCGCTACAGGTGTTTATTAAATAATTAATACAGTGGTCCTCAACCCCAGGCTCTGTCTGGCATGTCTTTATTGGTAGGGCAAGGATAACACAAATATTTGGCAAATATACTAATGAATTTGCTATGCTACCCTTGAAAATTACATAGAAATAGTACATGATCATTCTTCTTCCTCATATGAAGAGATTTAAAAAGCAAGAAGTTTAGCATAAGGCCTTTTACTAGGACAGAAACATTACATTGCAGAGATACCCATCAGATCTTTTGTTGTTGTTGTTGCATGATAACCCTGAAGATAATATTAGCTTCGTAGATTTGGAAGTACCCATCTTACTCTTCCAACAAAAGAAAAAAAAATCTGGTAGTTTTCTTGTGTGCTCCTTTACACTTTGACTATTTTGCTTTCAGTACTGATAATTGTCTTATAAATTTGCCTTAACTGAAAGCAAAATGAAAAGATCCCCACACACTACAAGAAATAAATGCACTGTATTATATTAGATTTAAAAGCAAAACAAATAAAAAAAAATCCTGTTAATTATGGATTCCGGGAATTCCTGACAGCTTGGAAAAGAAACAAATAGTCTCCTTTCTTCAATACTTCCCCTAAAAACAAAACAACAAAAACCTTCCATTAAAATCATATTTATAATTGCAATTTTGCTCTCACTACTTTTGGGCCTTAAACTAGTGCTTTTCTAAAGCAAACTGTTTTATGCAAAATGCATCTTTGTGCTTCTGAACTGGAAGAAAAAAAAAAATCCTTAGCAATTAAGAGCCCAATCCTGAGCTCGGCACTCCGGCTTTCTGCCAGAGTGCACTGTCGCAAACGTGCTGTAAGGCACATCTGTGAGGTTTACCACTGGGCCAGTGCCCGTGCTAGCCCAGCACTGGCCGGCACTGGGCTAGTGCCGGGTGGGCGCCCTTCCTCCACTGCTCGGTGGTCTCATGGACCACCGAGCCACAGCATGGCAAGCAGGGGCAGGGAGGGGCAGGGAGGAGGCGTTTCAGGGAGGGGGGAGGCAGGTGGAGGGCGGAGCGAGTGCGGGGAGGAGGTGGAGAAAGGGTGGGTGGGAGACGTGCCGGGGGATGGAGGCGGGTCCCATGGAACTCTGCTCCACCAGATCCAAGGCTTGGTGCCCTACATGAACGCCTTTCAAGGTCGGTGGTAGAGTGAGTAGCCCCATTGCAGGGCTGCTTCCCTTACCTGGGAGAAGCAAGAACAAGAACAAGGTGCCGCCCATGACAGGCTGAGGCACGCAGGATGTGGAGAGAGCTGTTCTCGGTGCCACTGTAGCCGCGTGCCCCGGGCAGCTCAGGATTGGGCTGTAAGTCTGCAATCCTATACACACTTACCTGGAAGTAAATTCTATTGAGTTCTGTGAGATTTACTTTTGAGGAGACATGCATAGGGTTGCACCGCTTGATGTTTTGTTTTTAAAGAAACCACAGAATTAGTAACACAGCAGGATTCTTCCCCACCTCTTCAGAAGGATAACTAGGAAACTACTTATTCAGCTTGTATGTACAGTGGGCCCTCCTTATGCATGGGTTCAGCACCTGTGGATTTGATTCAACAAGGGTGATGAGCCTATGTCTGGAGGGCCTCAATCTCCCAGACATTGCTGGAAGTGACTTCCAGTAGTGTCCAGGAGATGTTCAGAGACACAGAGAGGTCATGTGTGGCCTCCCTATGCCTCAGTAAGCCTCCTGAAGGCATTTTTGTTTTCAGAAAACCATAAGTGTCTCTCAAAAGCACCTGGGAGGCTTTCTGAGGCAAAGGGAGGCCGTGCGTGACTTCTCCACACCTCAGAACATTTTCCAGATGCTTCTGAAAGGCACGTCTGGTTTTTTGGCAAACCAGAAGGGCCTTTCAGAAACATCAGGGAAGAAGGGAGGATCTGGTTGCTATGCCTTATGCCTACCAAGCTGGTCTCATGGGAAAGAAGGAAAATAACTGAGAAACTGCCTGGAAGAAAGAGCAGGCCAAAGATGATATCCTCAGGCACATGCTCAGCAAGCACACATTACTCCAGTAGTTTATCTTTCCCATTGCTGCTCAGCTGATTTGCACATGTGTATGTGCAGAGCTGCCAGCAAGAAGCTGGCGGAGATGCCAGGCATGTGCAAAACTGCTAGCAGGAAGGGCAGTCAGTGGGAACATTGGCAGCATTAGAGTTCCTGCTACAGAGAAGCTGCTGGGCAGGAGGAAGAGATGGAAATTTCACCACTGTAGTCAGGGCGCTGTGCCACTCCCCAGTTTCAACTGTCGTCATTGTGAGGCTGGCTCTGAGTTTAGGAACCACTTTTCATGGATGAAAAGGCTTGTACACATTCTGGAATATAGCTAGTGCTCAAGCAGAGCCTCTGTTTGTTGGTGTTGGCACCTCTTATGTGCACAATGGTGGCACAACTTTTGTGCCACCACAGACCGCAGCAACTGTTACCCTGCACATGCTGGATCTCGTCTGATCTCGGAAGCTAAGCAGGGCCAGGCCTGGTTAGTACTTGGATGGGAGACCGCCTGGGAATACCGGGTGCTGTAGGCTTATACCATAGTCTTTGGAGACTGAAGGTTGCCAACCAACCAGTAGCAAACCTCCCCAGCCCCAGGCCCTGGGGCAAAGGTCCGTGATGGCGCCCCTGTGGGATGTCACCACCCCACCATGTGCAAATCTGCCCCCCCCACATACTTACCTGAAGCATATGGCACCTCGCATGACCCCAGGCTAAATCAGGGAAGCTTCCTGAGGTTTCCCCAATGCTTTAAACTGTGCTTCTGGAAAAATGGAAGCACAGTTTCCGACCCCACTGGGAGTCTCAGAGAGGCTTCTGTGGGGTCCTAAAGTCATGCAAGGCTCTGCGCCCAGGGCATTCGTCCCATCAAGTGAATGGCAAGTCTGCTACTGTGCCACCAGAAAGAGAGAGAGAGAGAGAGAGAGAGAGAGAGAGAGAGAGAGAGAGAGAGAGAGGATGTTCCTGCTTATTTGCAATATAATTATTTTACCAAAACCTTTTGACAAGCTTAAGTTTTGTCAAAACAAATTTTTTACATTTTGAACATCCCAGCCATCCATTTTATTCTAAAAATACCATGTAAAAACTATTTGCCAGTCCTTGAAAATATTACAAAAGCTAAAGAACTGTCTACAGCTGAATAAAAGACCATGGAGAAAAATCATTAATATTGTAGAAATACCTGTATGATTGAACAATAAATACTACTAATAGGACACTGTAGTTAACAAGGAAAAGGAGAACAGAGGGAACGGAAGCCTTTGTAGAGTGTTCAGAATGGATGGATGAGAGAATCTGCCAAAATTGAGGCTTGGACGGTCATTGTTAGGAAAAATCTAGATATGGAGATGGTTCAGAAGAAGCGAGTGGGCAGAGCAGTTAGAGATTGGACTAAGGTCAACATGTCTTCATGAAAAGAAAGAAGATGGCCACAATGACATGAGGAACAATGGTTGCCATGGTAGCCAAAGCAAAATCCAAACCAAAGTGAGTTAAGGGTACCATACTGACAGGCTCTCTCAAATATAGAGAAAGTTCACTGTCAAAAGCTGACATTTAACCCCGTGATGGCTGCTATGTAAATAAGGCAAACTGCAGAAGCATGGAAAATGATATGGGTCCATGTGGGGGACCCACCCACAACTGACAACTGAATGCAAGGTAGGATTTTCAGCCCTAGCTGCCAAAAGAAGCGTTGATGTTGACATCACTGTTTAACTCAATATCAAAGAGGGAACTACCCAAGAAACAGATCTTGAGGTTGTGGTGGACCCCACACTGAAAATATCAACTCTCTGCATCAGGGCAGGACAAAAGGCAACTCATTTTTGAACAATGTTAGGAAAGAGATTGAACATAAGACCAATATAATGCTTCATGGGTCACGTGGCTTAAGAGAAATGCAGGTGAAATGCTGGCTTTGGAATAACAGTACGAACAGCCTCTCTTGAATGTTGGCGGGACTTCTATTGCAACTGCTTACATAACTATTTCAGATACAACCATTCCCCCCCAACACTATTGGCTCTGCAGGGTAAGAAAAGCCTTTAGAGTTGCTGTCTTAATCTTGTCCTAGTCTAGGCGGTGAGGGGCCAGGGATCCTGGAATGGAGCCACCAATACCCTGACCCCCTTCCTGGACCCAATTCTGTGGCGTGGGTCAATAAGGACTTGCAAAAGCAAAATAGCTGTTGTATGTCCAAGTAGATCCCTCTGCAATGTGGGAGCTTACCTCTCGGTAAAGGAATGATTTCTTATCTAGAGGAGACCTCTGCCCTCCCCCCCATCTTGGTGCTGCTGCATTAACGGGGTGCAGAGGGGATAGGACTGGGCTGTGAGTCATAAGGCTGTACCCTCATGGTGTACCCTAAGGCCTGCCATTGCAATATCTTTGCTGACAGGCTTGAACACAAACACAGAGAAATAAGAATTGTTGTTTCTTTGATTGGGAAGAATTTCCCAACAAAGAAAGCCTCACTCAGGATCTTCTGGACACATCCTGGCCACTTTAGCAACAAAACTGGGCAAGTCAGAGGGAGAGACGAATGCCAGGCAAATTCATTCACTGACCGCTAAGCCAGAAGGTATAACTAAAAGAAAGAGATTCAATTCTACTGTAATTGAAATTTCAAAGGCATCTCTGCCAGAGACAACTGCAGTAATTTTATTATATTAAAATGAAATCTCATCTCATCATAAAACTGCTTGAGATCTCTAGTGATAAGACTTGTCAGTGTCTTCAAGCAGTGAAGACTTCAAATAAGCATTAAAATATTTATCAAAATTGCAGAGCAAAATAAATGAAGTAAAATGCTAGGTTTGTACTCTATATTTGGGTTTGTTTGTGCCTTTTATTGAGAAGGCATCAAAGACTTGAAAGAAAAAAAAACAACATTAAAATATTCATTGAATTTTACAGCAAAGTAAATGATAAAAATGCTGTGCGTTCTTTTTCTCTCTTCGCTTTCTCAATTCGTTATAATTTCAGGATGGTGTTTTTCATTTTATCAAACCAGTCCCACATATTATAGTTGAACCACTCCTAGTCATGCCTGCAAGAATGAAGTTATGCAGTGCCAATTGTCAGGCCAAGCTAGACCAGTATATTATCCCCAGAATTAATCCACTAGTCTACCTCAGAATTTCTATGGTGAAAAACCAAGAAGTCTCATTCAAAAACCTGGGTTAATGGTCCAGGTACCCCAGTGTGCTCTAGAAATAGAGTGTGGTATAGTTGTACAGTAAATTTTCATCCCTTTTTGCTTAGTCTTTTAATAAACAAGTAACATTTTGACCCTTTGTCTATCAGGTCCACGTTTGTGACAGTCTGCGGTGGCACGGAGCCCAGGATTGGGCTCTCAGATAGATATTTAAAGGTGGAAGAAAAGGCAAATAATGCTTATTAGCTAGTCTCTACCAATTAGCAAGAAAAATAACCACTTCCAGGCTGGACCAGCCTGACAATGGACTAGGAAGACTGGCACACATCAATATCTCCTTGTGACAGCAATGGTCTTCTGAGATTTTCCACTACACAAGTGTTTTTCAATCTTTTTACTGCCATGACCCACTTTGTCATCTGTGGCAGCCTCATTGCGCTCCATAATGACTTACAGCTTCCAGGTAGTATCCCAGAAGGCTTTGCAACTTCTGGGTAGTGCCTATATGTGACTCACTTTATTTGCTGCACCATGCCCCAGAATTTCCATACAGCTTCTGGTTAGCACTGGCTCATGACTCACTTCATAGGCTATGCCATGCCCCAGAATGCCTTGTAGCTTCTGCGTAGTGCCCCAGAATGCCTTGCAGTGCCACAGCTGGTTCCAGCCCATGACCCACCCAGACACAGTTTGAGAACCGCTGTACCACACCGTTTTGAAAGTCTTTGTCTGGCACACATGGCTAAATCCTTGCTTTAACAGAGATGTTTCTCTATAATATTCCCATTTCAGGTGACAATCCTATGTGCACTCACTTGAGAATAAGCCCCATTGATCATGTGTGTATGCATATATATTATGCATACATTATATATATAAAATTTAGGATGGACAATTGCATTACAAAGAATACAGATGGCATTTTGCACTGCTTAGTGTACCTTCCTCACAGTCAATTAATGGTTAACCTACTCACTCGCTGCTTTTAAAGATTTAAGAAGTGTAACCTTCCCTCTAAATAGGCCAAATAAGGCATCTTTGAGACGCATCCTCTCTCCTTCTCTCTCAATTGATGGGGAAGCACATGTACAATGGGATCCTGAGTATTCAATTGCCCTTTCCATCTGAGGCTGGAGGCAGAGTCCTTTCGAAAAGGTCACAGTTCCACTGATCAGCTGTTTGAGAAGGAACAGGGGCTCCATCAATCCTTCCCATTCCCAACTCACAGCCAAACAAAGGTATTTTAATGATGATGTTGTTTTCTTCACAAGGGCTCGACATGCAGCGCCACTGCTGCTCCAAGCACACTTCTCGGGATTGTGATGAAGTGATTGGTTCAAAAGCAGTGGCTCCAGACTCTTGTCAGGTTAGGAAAAAGAAAAGAAAAGAGTGTTTTGGATTGTCAAAAGTCCTCCTTGGTGGAATCTCTTGTGACAATCTGCATGCAGCTTTCATATACAGCCCTTCAGGAACATTCCTGAAATTCACAGTGATGGCTTGCCTCAAGCAAAGGGAGTGCTGTTGGTGCTCTGAATGTCACACTCCATCATGTGCGTCTTACAGGTACCTATCAACACCTTGCTATTGTAGAATCCCACTCCACTTTGCTAAGCTCTCAGCACTCTCGCCCACACTGTGCTAATTAAAGGCATCTAAGCCACTGGAACTGCCACCTCGCTCTTCCACATGAGATAATGGTTTATTTAGACACCTTTCCTTCTTGCACCAATCATTGAAAGAGACATAAATGCGGGGACGATGTCTCACAGTTCATCTCTTTCCCCCTCCTCAGTGCTGCTTTCTTTCCAGTTCAACTCAAACTGTTTCTCCTCCCAGCTCACTTTTTCCACCCTCAGAACTGTGCAGATTCTATATGGAACTGCCCACACCAAATTCAGGATTTCTAATAGTTCTTATCCATCCTATTTTTATCACACCCTTTTAAAAAAATTTAAAGCCTTTTACAGTTTAGAAAGCATGGGAGTTTTATATGAAACAAGGGTCACCACCTCAAATCATTCTTCAAGAAAGCTAAGAAAACTGCCCTTCCTATCAGAGTAATTTCACTTGGGGGGGGGGGGGATAAGCTTCCATCAACAGTAGGTACCTTTTCCTTTCTTTGGGCAAAACAAACTCTCCATATGCACATTTTTAACAAACTTCAATCTTCACTGGTAGTTGCGCATGCTTTTTTCCTAATATTTTTCTTTTTGAAATATTTAATATGATGTGACTTATAGAGATTTCTACATTAACATTATAGAGGGGACTTCTATAAGAAAAATATCATTAGCATGCATCCTAATGTAGAAAATTATGATAGATTTACTTTTAAGAGTATACACGTACACATCAATTTGTATTTGGGGCTGCAATCTGTGCACAATTATGAGCATTTAAGGTGCAATTTATTTTAAGGAGATGATTGCAGCCTAATACCTCATTTTTAAACATATCTACTTAGATGTAAACCCATTTTTTAATTTCAAAGATGCATTTCTATGTAGGGCCCAATTTAGACATTACTAGAGCAGCAGGGCAGCATCACAGATTGCAAGCCAGGATGTGCAGCCTCCTGATTTTAGAAATGGGCTATGTCAGATGCAAGGGAGGGCACCAGGGTGCAGGTCTCTTGTTATCAGGTGTGCTCCCTGGGGCATTTGGTGGGCCACTGTGAGATAAAGGAAGCTGGACTAGATGGGCCTATGGCCTGACCCGGCAGGGTTGTTCTTATGTAACCACAACCCAGTGGTTTGTGAAGCACTAGGAACATTTGAATCCAAACATTATGGTACCTTCCTGGGTCAGTGCTTCTCTCACATTGTCAAAATGTAAAATCTGTCTTACCAGATGAGCCAAATTGTTTGTCTAATCCAGCACTAAGTCTGATTCTAATTCCAACGGCCAGATTTCTCTGTGAGCTCAACAATAACTGCGGGTCGGCAATGGTGGCATGAGAAGATATGTTATTTGGCCAACCAACATCATTTTCATTACAGATTATGATGGAGTGATGAGGGGCCAAACTATGGTGATATCCGGAACATTTGAATCACACCACAGAGAGTTTTAGTTTATAATCTTAAGACCCAGTCCTGATTTTTAATTCATCCAACTGTAGAATGTATTGGTCACACAATTTCTACATTATCTATTAGGAAGCTATGCGATAGTAATCTAAAACTTAATGCATCAATTCCAATATGTGGGTAAATTTGCCTTTTGTAGATCAAAATCCATTGACTTAGGGCCCAATCCTATCCATTTTTCCAGTGCCAGTGCAGCTGTGCCAATGGGACATGTGCTGCATCCTATGGTGGGGAAGCAGTCAGAGGCCTCCTCAAGGTAAGGAAACATTTGTTCCCTTACCTCAGGGTTGCATTGTGGTTGCAAAGGGGCTGGAAAGTTGGATAGGATTGGGACCTTAATTGACACAGAGAAACAACGTTGGTCTTTCTGACATTAAAAAAAAGAAATGTGGCAAATTTGAAATTTGGCCAACTCCATTGTTATTGACAGAGGGATGTTCTAATACAGGAAAGCAATGTCACATGCATTTCCACATGAATCAATCACTTACAGGCCACCAATACATTTTACATTTCTGTGTGTATGTCAATAGACTAGATAGGGCTATTGTTCCCCTGCAGGTGTGCACAGCAAAATAATGTTCATCATACAATTGCACTAACGTGATAGATGACCTTCATTAGAAAGTTATAGGGATCGCCAAAAGAAAGTGATCAGAAATAAATGATACAATGTATGGTAACAAGCCAACAAAGTGATCCATGAAGGATTGGTCTGAAACAGTGTTTCTCAACCAGGGTCTGGTGGTACTCACAGGACCCCTGGACACCTGCCGCCTAGCAGCATGACCAGAAATGCAACACAACAGTCAGCGGCGGGTGGCTAGTCTCAATGGGCAGAGCTCCAAAACATGGTTTTCCATTCTCAAAAAAGCCCTCCCATCCACCCAGAACCTCTTATGGATATTTGTGATTTGCTTCTGGTCTCCCAACCAAGAAGCAACCAGTGATAATATCATTGCCAGTTACTTCTGGTGGTACTACTTATAGGTGGACCATGCAAAGACAGAGGAAAAATGTTGAGAAACACTGGTCTAGAGAAAAGCTCTCACCACTGCCAGCTAAATGAGACCACTTTGGTTGGAGGCAATAGATTTCTAAGATCCACATGCTGGGAGCAAACAACTAGTGATGACCATCACCTTGCTTGTGAATTTCCAGAGGCATTTGGCCAGATGCTGATGAAGAGAGAGGACTAGAGTGCATGGCCCTTGGTCTGATCCAACAAATTTTTCCCATGGTGTCGACTCATTGATACTAAATGGCACCTGTGCTTAGAATGTATTGGCGTCAATTATGGACATTTTAGCATTTAACCACTATGATGAGTTCAGGCTGACCACACTCTTGCAGAAAAGTCTTCCATAAAGTATCTCCTTCTCTAATAGAAGATGAATCATTTTGACCTTTGGTCAAAGGTATCTTTTTGACCTTTGCTTCTGCCTCACCTGACTGTTAGCAGGGCAGCCCAATCCTAACCTGCGCAGGAACAGAGAGGCCAGCTGGCCTGCCCCCTGTCCAGCACAGGGTTGGGGCTGGCTGCGACTCAACCCGGGGCAAGAGGAACTGATTCCCCTTACCCCAGGTAATGTAGCAGCAGCTCCAATGGGGCTACTTGGATCTGTGTCACCTAAAGAGGTGACGCAGATCCAAGCAGCCTTTTTGCTGTATCTTTGTTCTCTGGAACCTGGAATTGTGCAGCCTTGCCCTTGCTTCTTAGATTTCATACTCAAAACCTGCCCAGCAGAACAGGGAAATTTCTATTCCCCCTCTTTAATCCTTGTCACTGGCATCACTAGGAGGGTGCGGGCCACACCGGGTTACGCGCCCTGGAGGGAGGACAGGTTAACTTTGCGGCGTTAAGAGCTACCATGTCATGCCATACACCGTTGGATGCAGAATGGCCGGTGGAGTGCAATGCAAAACACAGAATTGAACTTGCTCCTTTCGTTCAAAAGTTATAGCCAAAAAACCGGAAGGAAAAATGCATGGAGCTCGATGGAAAGTGAAAGTGAGCCGTATTACGTGTTTACTCATGAGCAGGTGTACTTCCCATAGTCAGAAAGGGCAGGCTGAGAGGAATCTAACAACACCACAATGGTTCCGATCCAATGAAAGCAGCCCCCCCAAAACACCCGAGAAGCTCCCCCCTCCCAGCTGCGAGTCTGAGCCTGAAACAAAGCCACCTGGTCGCGTTTACTTGCAAGTAGGT
Organism: Tiliqua scincoides; assembly: GCF_035046505.1. Taxonomy (NCBI): domain Eukaryota; kingdom Metazoa; phylum Chordata; class Lepidosauria; order Squamata; family Scincidae; genus Tiliqua; species Tiliqua scincoides. Next base: position 88,128,798 of record NC_089824.1, read on the forward strand.
GGACTTTCCTTAGTCAAGGCAGACTGACTGAGAGGACTCCAAAGAGGTCATAATGGTCCTGATCCAATGAGTGCAGCCTCCAAAAACAGGAGAAGGTGGTTCCCCCCTCCCAGCTGTGAGTCTATGGAGCCCTATGGAAAGTGAAGCAGCCTCATGTCGCATTTACTTGTGAGTAGGCAGATGTGCCTTGGCTGGTGGTCAGGCCAGGCAAAGGGGAATGTGAGAACACCAGAATGGTTCTGATCCAATGGAGCTGGACTGCAACAAATGTCCAGAGTCAGCCTCACCTCCCCCCCCCCCCACTAAAAAGGACAAAAAAGTGGTGTGAACTGGTAAAGGGAATGTTTTCTATTTTGCACTTGTAAAGCAAGGAGGGTCCTTATTTTGATATGCCTGAAATAGAAGAACTTTAAACTGGGCACTGGGAGGGCTGGAAATCTCCCTGATTCTTTTTGGGGGGTTATTATTGGAGGCAGTCTACAGAGTAAGCTCCATTGACCACTATGGGACTTACTTCAGAGTAGATTCACTTGGTGGAACAGGACTGGATCCCCCTTATTTAATTATTTTATTTTAATTTAATAATTTATAATTATTTATTTTAATTTGCTTGATTATGTCACTTCTGGCCATGACATCACTTCCAATGGGTCCTGGACAGATTGTCGTTCTAAAAAGTGGGTCCCGGTGCTAAACGTTTGAAAACTGCTGCAATAAGGTGTTAGTAAGTTGACACGGGGTGTGTGTGTATGAGCCTCTATAAGTTTTCAAAATCACTAAAATTAGAGTTTGGAGAAATAAGACCATCATGTTATATATCAATCAATGCATAATTTCATGCAGAATGCAATGAAACAAACCACACTGAAATATCTGTGTTCTAACAAAAGGTACAGCCAAAAAACCAGTGGGGGCGGGGCAATGGTACATCACCACACCCACCTGGGGTGTTGCCCCGCCCACTACATGGGGTGAGGTGTAGGCCTCCCGCACCGGGTGACTCAAATTCTAGTGACGCCACTGACCTTGTAACAGTTCCTCCCTCCTCTCCCTCCCCACTTCTGCCCCCTTCCGTCTCCTAAAATCCTCAATTCTCTTGGTTTCTCTCCTTTCCAGTTAGTCCCCAGTACCCAAATGCAGCTATTTGTAAGTACTGTATTTCTTTCACTTGCAACCATTTACAGCTCTGTTACTGATCTCCTAAGTACTGTAACTGAAAGTAAACATGACTTTCCCCCTTGTGATCTATATTTTTAAAATAAACCATCTTTTTTTTAAAAGGCTCAGTCTCATGGTTACTGGTAGACTACTTTTGAGGCTCTTTAAGGTTGTTTGCACTGCTTACCAAGGTCACTGATCCCAAAATTGTCAGAAACTGCTGAATTTGACCTCTTGCTGTGGAAGTGTGGCTAATTGCCCCAATATTGATTCAATGTGTGTGTATGTGTGTGTGGGAGAGAGAGTATGACATGTGTTGGAAAACATGTATGTGTGTGTGTGATTGAAAAATGTTGGTAACACTTGAGGATACAGAAGTGTTGCAGGTGAGGGCACAGGGTATGAATCGAATATTCTCAGGTTCCAGGGACATCACCTTACTTGATGTTTGGCCCAGTCTACATAAAGCAAGAGCCAGGTTGTGGAACTAGTTGTCATGGGACCTTTTAATAGATATAGGCTCCAGCGTGTGCCTGACTGGTGGCTAATAATGGCCTCCATATCCCCTTGTAAGGTGATTTTTCTTTGCACTGATATAAAGTAGGAGCCTCAAATTACTTCACTTAAAAATGGGCAAGAAAAAGAAAAATGATAGCTATGCTTTAAAAGATTTCTATTTTTAAAGAGTTTTATGGCATTTAAAAGATATTGATCCTACCTTGCTCCCTCCCCTCTAGCTAGCAGAGTACCATCTTGCCTGCAGAGGGCCAGTGACTGAAGGAACAGAAGAAATCAGTCAGTCTCTGCTTACTTGCCAGGGATTCAGTAACTCTCCTGACCCTATCCAACCTTCCAGCCAGTCAAGCGACCTCCATCTTAAGAGAGAGATGCCTTCTGGGACTGGAACCTCCAAGCTTCAATGATTTGGGAAGCTTTTGAAGCAAGATGTATTTCATCTTGTCTTCCTGCAATTGTACGGGGACATGCCATTTAGTAATGGAGGTAGGATTTCTCAAAGTATCAGAGATCCTCAATAAACAGCCAGACACAAATGAAATTAGGAAGACTGGCATCTGAATCTCTGGGGCACTCAGACACAATCAAATGAAGCTGGCAGCAGAGATATGGAAAGGAAATAGAATGGTACGATACACACTGAAAAGCAGACTGTTTATGATAGCTTAGGAACAATTTTCATCAGGAACACCCTGTTTACATCCTTTGAATTGGCATGCATTATTTCTTGTAACTCACTTTGGCAGCAATCCTATGCACACTTTCCTGGGAGTAAGCCCCACTGAACACAATGGGGCTTATGTCTGAGTAGACATTCATAGGATTGGGCTGTGTGAGTTTCTCAAGAAGCAAGGTAAGCATTTTTCAAAAGAAATAGTAACTCATGCTTTGTAAATTCCTGTAAAAGAAAACTCTGTCAAGACAGAGTGAATCTGCTTCTGATGCTGAATGTTAATAAGTGGCTCATATTTATGATCATTTTTTCTCATTAGAAATAAAATTCCTTATTTCTTTCTCTTCTATTTATAGTGTTTGGAGTGGATTTCTAAAGGTACCTCAAGGGATTGCAGGGTTTATTTGCCTCTGTGTTCCCAACATAGCTGACTGCCAGCAGGAGATGGAGTGCTTCCATGTTTTGGCTGTTATTGAGCACACATTGTTCTCTATAGATAGAGTCCATTTTGCAAGGACATGCTTCCCTGAGGTCCTATACATGCTTGGTTGGTGCATCAACTATTCTGGAAGACAACAAACTGGGCTAGATAAATCACCATTCTGTCGCAATCAGGCAATTCATGGATTGCTTAAATAGGCATTTATTGCACAAATGCCCAACTGGTGACAAGCTTAGTTTTCTTCATTGCAAATTATAAATGTGAATCTTGGGAAATTAAATCTGCCGACATGAGAACTGTGACTTAAGAGATGTGGTGATGAAAAAGACTCTGGTGAGTCTCTTGGATGGAGAAAAGACCTTGCTATCCAAAAGTAAAGAGGCAGGTGCCTACTCATATACTTTGATCACATTAAAGATGAAAATCCTCTTGAGAAAGTGATGATGGGAGGAATTGTACCAGGTCATGGTAGTTAACTATGGGCAGAGTGTTCATACAGGAAACATTCAGCAAAGGCAATTGCTAGAAGTTCAACTGATGAAATATATTAAAAAACAACAAACAAACCAAAAAAGGAGACAGGGAAGGCCTTGTGGTATCAGCTTGAATCTTCTAGACCAGCAATGTGTACAACTTTAAGATGGAGAACAAAATACTATTTGAGCTACATACTCAATGGATGCATAACACAAGCCAAAAGACAAGTGCAACATTTTGTCTAACATTTGTTAGGAGCAGGTCTGGAGCATTTGATAGTGCCACTGTTGCTGTAATACATACATTTACAGCCCAATTCTATTCAACCAGTGCAATGGCTGATCATGCATTCCACCTGTGTGCGCTGTTGCAAAAATACAATAAAGACACTTCCAGCCAAGTCTGGGAGTTCCTTGACTCCCTCCCTGCTGATTTGATTACCTGCAGAAAGTGGTGTCCATGAGGGCTCTGGGAAAGGATCCCCCTTGGACACCAAGAACCCACTGTAATACTGTTAATAAATATGCCTGTCACTTAACACCTTTGTGAAGACTGAATCGGTAGTTGACGTTCAGTGAACAACACACCTAAGCTGCAGAGGAGGGTAGGTAGTGATGGGCATGCTGACTTTATTCACTAATTGAAAACTTTATTGACTAATTGATACTTCTGTACCACTTTTCAGAAAAAAACCCACCACAAAGCACCATTTTTAAAACATCACACATTAACAGAAACACTAGAAAGGTCAGCAATAAGGATACTAAAGCCAGATTTAAAAAACCAGATCAATTTAATATCAAAAATTAAATGGGGCAAAGTGATCTTTACATCCCACTGAAAATTAACTATAGAGGAGACCAAACTTGCTTCCTGGAGATCCAGAACGTAGGTGCCACTCCCAAGAAGGCCCCATCCTGATGACCCATTAACTTAATTTCAGACAGCAGTGGAATATGAAATAGGGCCTCCCTAGAATTTATCAATGGACTTTATGGAAACTGTTGGTGCTTTAGATATCCTGGGGCCAAGCCACTTGGACCTTTAGGGATAATGGCCAGCATTTTGAATTGGACTCAGAAGCAATCAGAAGTACACAGGACAAATATGTTGTGAATAACAGACTCCAACAACTCTTTATATCAGTTGTAGATTTCTCCACTGCTTATTGAGCAACACCTAGGGTAGTCTGAAAATCACTTGTTGCAGAAGCCAGGTACATCTCCAATTTGTATGTTTTAAACATAAGTTTGATCTGAAGTCATTTTTCTCCATCACTGTAATAACGTTTGAGGCTCTTCCCCAGACTTCAAGGAAAGTTCTTTATTTTATTTTCCTTTTATATACTGAGAATCAGGATGGATCTTTTGCTCCATTGTCTGAAAGCCTCTGATGACAGCAGCAATAGAAAAAGAGCAGAGCTCATCAAACCTGGCAGCCTGACCTGTGTGTATGAGCAACTTTTATTAAAGAGAGTTCTTCCTTTATAGCAAGAAAACAGCCAGCATCTGTCATTAGCAAGGAAACAGGCTTTCTCTTTATTGTCGAACATACAAAGGTGTCTATTTTTCATCTCCTTAAAATGCTATACTCCCACTAAAATCAATGACCCTTATGGGGAGACCAACAGAGTCAATTTGAGACTAGCATTCACTGTAGATTTTCGGCAAGAAAAAGACAAGCACATGTATCCCTGTGTTGAAGCTAGCTTTGGAAAAATCACTGTGTTCAAGTCATGAGCTAACTGTGAATGCTTATGTTAACATGGAAAAAAAAATACCACATTTGATGGTTTCTTTTTGGCGAGTTAGGTGCTAACAATCTAGTTCAGTATTTAAGGGATGTCTTGTTACCTGGTCAATCTTTTATTTCCCTTTTTTTCAAAGCATTCAGAAGATATGCATATATATATGGATATGCAACCTATACTAAGTTCTGAGTGCCTGCCAGGAGAACATGGACCAGACCAGTAACATGGCTTTTTATGAGACCAATGGAAAGAGAACTCATATTTCTTGGCTAGGAAGGCCACACTTTTCATCAGTCAAATCCAGTCAGTTCTCATTATCCACTAGGGTTAGGTTCCTGGAAAACCTAGTGGATACTGAATTAGCTGATAATGAATCATTGAATCTATGTGAAAAATGGAGTTAGACTACAGGGGACCCCCTTTACCATGCACTCTATGAACTTTATGGACCTAATTCTTAACTTGAAGTCTATGGGGCTGGTGCACGGTGCAGAGTTGTCGACCGCTTGTCGGTTTTCACCCTAAACCCCATGCACCCCATGAGGTTAATGGACCGTGGCGAGGCAACACCTTACTGGCTAGGGACTGCCCAGCTTAAGGCGGGCAGTAGCTGCCCAATGAGATGCAATGATCTCTCCCACCGTCGGAAGCAGCCCCTGGCGTCACGCTCTACGCCAATCGAGCAAAGACTTATAACCAGTAAACTGCTGCTTCCCGTGTTGTGCCGACGCCGTATGGTGAAGTTGGAGTGTCCTCTCCAGTGCGTGAAGCCTGGGTAAAGAAGGTATGGAGGATATGCTGTTACTCATGCAGCAAATCCCCCCTCTCCACGTCGCTGGAATGGTCCAATGGAAAGGCAGAAGCCAATACGGTTGGTTCCAGCGGCGTCGCAGGAGTTGCCAGAACGTGACTGTGTTCAGCCATTAACTGCCTCAGGGACTCCAGCTCCTGATTTTGCCTTGAGGTTGACTCCTGAAGCCTTTTTCATAACTGGATGTAGCCACAAGGCAGTGGAGGTTTGGGATCAGAGTTTTCCTTCTCTCAGATGAGCTGCCTTCCCAGGTTGACGAGTCCCATCTACCCGGTGGCTGTTTAGTCACCTCTTATGGCACGTTCAGCCAAACTGAGGGCCTGTTCTTATGCCCGGCCCCTGGGGGATGACGCAGGAGTGGAGGGGCAGAAAGGAAGATTGTGGAAGCAGGGATGGGGCTAATGGAGTGTTGCAGAGAGAGAGGAAGCAGGGGTGGGGCTAATGGAGGATTGCAGAGAGAGGGAACAGGGGTGGGGCTAATGGAGGATTGCAGAGAGAGAGAGGAAGCAGGGGTGGAGCTAATGGAGGATTGCAGAGCAGGGATGGGGCTAATGGAGGAAAACAGAAAACTCCTGCCCTAAAACTGGGCACCTGGAACGTAAGGACAATGACACCTGGCTTCTCTGATGACCTGCAAGAAATAGACGACGCACGCAAAACAGCTGTCATTGACATGGAGCTGAGCAGACTGCAGATGGACATCATCGCCCTTCAAGAGACAAGGCTGCCAGATTCCAGATCTGTCAAGGAGAGAAATTTCTCATTTTTCTGGCAGGGAAAACTACCAAACGAAACCAGGGAACATGGCGTTGGCTTTGCGGTCAGAAATACCCTGCTGGAATCCATCATTCCACCTAATGTGGGAAGTGAAAGAATTTTGTCCCTGCAGCTCCAGTCATCAGCAGGACCTGTCACACTCATCAGTGCTTATGCACTGAATCTGTCATCTCCAGCAAAAGCCAAAGACAAATTCTACGATGACCTGGCCACCACTATCAAGAAGATCCCTGTAAAAGAGCTATTGTTCTGATGAACAGGCCTTGCTGAGGGAGAGTCAGCTTGGCTTCTGTAAGGGTAAGTCTTGCCTCACGAACCTTATAGAATTCTTTGAAAAGGTCAACAGGCATGTGGATGTGGGAGAACCCGTGGACATTATATATCTGGACTTTCAGAAGGTGTTTGACATGGTCCCTCACCAAAGGCTACTGAAAAAACTCCACAGTCAGGGAATTAGAGGACAGGTCCTCTCATGGATTGAGAACTGGTTGGAGGCCAAGAGGCAGAGAGTGGGTGTCAATGGGCAATTTTCACAATGGAAAGAAGTGAAAAGTGGTGTGCCCCAAGGATGTGTCCTGGGACCGGTGCTTTTCAACCTCTTCATAAATGACCTGGAGACAGGGTTGAGCAGTGAAGTGGCTAAGTTTGCAGACGACACCAAACTTTTCCGAGTGGTGAAGACCAGAAGTGATTGTGAGGAGCTCCAGAAGGATCTCTCCAGACTGGCAGAATGGGCAGCAAAATGGCAGATGCGCTTCAATGTCAGTAAGTGTAAAGTCATGCACATTGGGGCAAAAAATCAAAACTTTAGATATAGGCTGATGGGTTCTGAGCTGTCTGTGACAGATCAGGAGAGAGATCTTGGGGTGGTGGTGGACAGGTCGATGAAAGTGTCAACCCAATGTGCGGCGGCAGTGAAGAAGGCCAGTTCTATGCTTGGGATCATTAGGAAGGGTATTGAGAACAAAACGGCTAGTATTATAATGCCATTGTACAAATCGATGGTAAGGCCACACCTGGAGTATTGTGTCCAGTTCTGGTCGCCGCATCTCAAAAAAGACATAGTGGAAATGGAAAAGGTGCAAAATAGAGCGACTAAGATGATTACGGGGCTGGGAAACCTTCCTTATGAGGAAAGGCTACGGCGTTTGGGCCTCTTTAGCCTAGAAAAGAGACGCCTGAGGGGGGACATGATTGAGACATACAAAATTATGCAGGGGATGGACAGAGTGGATAGGGAGATGCTCTTTACACTCTCACATAATACCAGAACCAGGGGACAGCCACTAAAATTGAGTGTTGGGCGGGTTAGGACAGACAAAAGAAAATATTTCTTTACTCAGCGTGTGGTCGGTCTGTGGAACTCCTTGCCACAGGATGTGGTGATGGCGTCTAGCCTAGATGCCTTTAAAAGGGGATTGGACAAGTTTCTGGAGGAAAAATCCATTATGGGTTACAAACCATGATGTGTATGCGCAACCTCCTGATTTTAGAAATGGGTTATGTCAGAATGCCAGATGCAAGGGAGGGCACCAGGATGAGGTCTCTTGTTATCTGGTGTGCTCCCTGGGGCATTTGGTGGGCCGCTGTGAGATACAGGAAGCTGGACTAGATGGGCCTATGGCCTGATCCAGTGGGGCTGTTCTTATGTTCTTATGTTCATCCTCGGCGATTTCAATGCTAGAGTTGGTGCTGATCACAGTTCGTGGCCCACTTGCTTAGGTCAGTTCGGCACTGGGCAGATGAATGAAAATGGCCAACGCCTGCTAGAGTTTTGCTGTCATCATGGTCTCTGTGTCAGCAATACGTTCTTCAACACAAAGCCCCAACATAGAGTCTCTTGGAGACACCCAAGATCAAAGCACTGGCACCAGCTCGACCTGATTCTCTCCAGACACTCCAGCCTTCCCAGCATCAAGATCACATGCAGTTATCACGGTGCTGCCTGCGACACTGACCACTCCCTGGTGTGCAGCAGAATGAAACTGCAAGCAAAACGACTGTATCACACGAAAAAGGAAGGAAGACCTCGCATTGATACCAGCAAGATCCGGGATCAGAGGAAAGTGGAGGAATTTGCACGAGCACTTGAAGAATCTCTTCCAGGCCCGGCCGATGCAAATGCATCCAACAGATGGGAACATTTCAAGAATACCGTTTACAACAGCGCCTTGTCCATATTCGGCAAGAAGACCAACAAGACGGCAGACTGGTTTGAAGCCCACTCTGAGGAGTTGACACCAGTCATTGAGGAAAAGAGGAGAGCTCAAGCAGCATACAAGGCCTGTCCCAGTGAGTGCAACCTGCAGGTCCTCCGAGCTGCTCGCAGCAAAGTCCAGCAGGCTGCCAGGAGATGTGCTAACGACTACTGGCTCCAGCTCTGTTCCCAGATACAGATAGCAGCTGACACGGACAACATCAAGGGGATGTATGATGGTATCAAGCAAGCCCTAGGTCCAACACAGAAGAAAATTGCCCCTCTGAAGACTGCAGCAGGCAAGGTCATCCAGGATCGGGCGCAGCAGATGGAACGCTGGGTGCAGCACTACTCTGAGCTATATTCCAGAGAAAATGTAGTCACCAAAGAAGCGCTGAACAACATTGAGTGCCTGCCTGTGTTGGAAGAGCTTGACAGTGAACCAACCCTAGAAGAACTTCACGTGGCCCTGGACTCCCTTGCCTTTGGCAAGGCACCAGGAAAAGACAGCATCCCTGCTGAAGTCCTAAAGTGCTGCAAAGAGATCATCGTCACTGAGCTGCATGAAATCCTCTGTCTTTGCTGGAGAGAAGGTGGAGTACCTCAAGACACGAGGGATGCAAACATCATCACGCTGTACAAGAACAAAGGCGACAGGGGTGACTGCAACAACTACCGCGGCATCTCTCTCCTTAGCGTAGTAGGAAAGCTGTTTGCCTGAGTTGCACTAAAGAGGCTCCAGGTACTTGCAGAGAGTGTCTTTCCAGAATCGCAGTGTGGATTCCGAGCCAACAGGTCCACCACTGATATGGTATTCTCCCTTAGACAACTGCAGGAGAAATGCAGGGAACAACGACAGCCACTCTTTATAGCCTTCATAGATCTCATGTAGGTGTTCGACCCGGTCAGCAGGGACGGCCTCTTCAAGATTCTCCCCAAGATTGGATGTCCACCCAGGCTCCTCAGCATCATCAGATCTTTCCACAAGGACATGAAAGGCACTGTTGTCTTCGATGGCTCCACATCAGACCCCTTTGACATCCGAAGCGGAGTGAAGCAGGGCTGTGTTCTTGTGCCAACCTTGTTTGGGATTTTCTTCACTGTCCTGCTGAACCATGCCTTTGGAACTGCAACAGAAGGCATCTATCTCCGGACCAGATCAGATGGAAAGCTCTTCAACCTCTCCAGACTGAGAGCAAAGTCCAAAGTTCAGCTGAAATGTCTGCATGACTTCCTCTTTGCTGACGATGCAGCTGTCACTACCCACTCTGCAAAGATCTCCAGCAGCTCATGGATCGTTTTAACAAGGCCTGCCAAGATTTTGGACTGATGATCAGCCTTAAGAAAACACAGGTCATGGTTCAGGATGTGGACTCACCTCCCTGCATTACAATCTCTGCGCATGAACTGGAGGTTGTCCATGACTTTGTGTACCTTGGCTCAACGATCTCCGACACTCTTTCTCTCGATACCGAGCTAAACAAACGCATCGGTAAAGCAGCTACCATGTTTTCCAGACTCACAAAGAGAGTCTGGTCCAACAAGAAGCTGATGGAACATACCAAAATCCAGGTCTACAGAGCTTGCGTCCTGAGTACACTTCTGTACTGCAGCGAGTCATGGACTCTTCGCTCACAACAGGAGAGGAAACTGAACGCTTTCCACATGCGCTGCCTCCGACACATCCTCGGCATCACCTGGCAGGACAAAGTTCCTAACAACACAGTCCTGGAACGAGCTGGAATCCCTAGCATGTATGCACTGCTGAAACAGAGATGCCTGCGTTGGCTCGGTCATGTCGTGAGAATGGATGATGGCCGAATCCCAAAGGATCTCCTCTATGGAGAACTCGTGCAAGGAAAGCGCCCTATAGGTAGACCACAGCTGCGATACAAGGACATCTGCAAGAGGGATCTGAAGGCCTTAGGAGTGAACCTCAACAGGTGGGAAACCCTGGCCTCTGAGCGGCCCGCTTGGAGGCAGGCTGTGCAGCATGGCCTTTCCCAGTTTGAAGAGACACTTGGCCAACAGTCTGAGGCTAAGAGGCAAAGAAGGAAGGCCCATAGCCAGGGAGACAGACCAGGGACACACTACACTTGCTCCCAGTGTGGAAGGGATTGTCACTCCCGAATCGGCCTTTTCAGCCACACTAGATGCTGTGCCAGAACGACCATTCAGAGCGCGATACCATAGTCTTCCGAGACTGAAGGTTGCCAACGTAAATGGGGCTTGTCTATGATAGCAATGGTTAATCAACATCTCCAACATTTTATGCTTCCTCCTCCATGCTGGATATCCTTTGATGTATTGAAGGTTGTGGTGACGATTTCTTCATACAGGCTATTCCTTGACTTGTTGCTGGCTAATGAGGCCTCAGAGTTCAGCAGTGGCAAAGAGGTTGCTTCACCCATTCTCCTCGTCTATCTTCCTTGGCTTTGCCCCAGCCCCAGAGCAGCCCTATGGTAGTGAAGTTTCAGCTAGAGTCCCTGCGATGGCAACCAAGATGGTGGGGCAAGTGGAAATGGACACAAATGCGCCTGACAATTCTCCATGGGCCACAACCAATGCCCGTTTGATCCAAATATTGACCCAATCCAGACAACTTTCTAAAAAACAAGGAGTATAATTGGCTAAACAGGATTATTGCAACCGCCTCCCCCATCAGTTGTATACTGTATAGGCACTGCTTCCTCTCCCCCCACATGCTGCCAGCACAGCCTTCAGCTCGTGATGAGGCCATTGTCTCTTCTCCTCCACCTCCTGCAGATTCTCGTGCCTGCACCTGCTTGCCCCATCTCTACCCCAAGTGCACTGGTACAGTATTCACAGATATTGAGAACAGAGTCAAAGATAATGGCAGGTAGGTGGCAATTCTGCTCCTCACAGATAAGCGAATTCGTGGATAGTGAATTCACATATAAGGAGAACTGACTGAAATCCCCTCTCCTACTGGCTGCATGCTGGAGCTTGCTTTATAGCCTCTTTCTCAAAGGCACAACCCATTTCCTCCCAAATGTGCAGCTCGAACTCAGGTTACAGCCAGGTGTGACTGCCATGCATTCTGCTGACATGTGAAGCAGAGAAGAATTACAGGTTGAGTCTCATTATTCCTGAAGGTTCCATTCCCAGGACTTACATGGATGGCAAAAAACACACTATAGCAAATCAATTTCAAAAACAAAGTCCCTTTGCTTAGGTGATTTAAAAACAGCCTTGCTGGCCTTTAGAAATGCACACAGAGGCCATCAGTCTCTCCCCAGGTGCTTAGGCTTTACTAGGAGGTAGCAATCCCTGCCTTTACCAGGAGCCTCAGTGAGGGGGAAAGAATGGAGGTGATAATCTCTGCCATTTAGCCTTCCTTCACATGCTCAGGGGGAAGGGAGGTGTTTGCCTTGTGCCTGGAGAGAGAATGACTGATGGATTGTCAGCCAGCTGCCCTCTCTCCCATTAATGAGTCTTTTGTTAAAGGACTGTTTTCCTTTAATTTAAAGGGTACTTATCATGTTGAGATAGAAAAAAATCTGTGAATAATTGCAGTTGCCTTTTGTGTTGAGTCAAATCTGTGTATAACAAGGTTGGACCTGTATAATGCAGTTTTGTTTTCAGTGCAAATTTCTACTGAAGAAAGAAAAGGTGAAGAATAAGATTATAGAGGTGGAAGGAAATTTCATGCAACTTTGATAAAAGTTAATAGTCAAAAAGTGAATTTTAAGTATGTCAAACCTTTTCAAAGTTCACTTTTGAAATGTGACTTTTGAAATGGTCCAGGTTGTCCAGCTTGAGCAATGAAATATGCCTTTAAAAGAAAGGAAAAGGAGCTGAAGTGGAAAGGAAGATTAAAGGGGGGGGGGAACCTGCATGAAGAGAAAAACCTGCCAAAGGGCCTTTCAATCTTGGATCAACCAAAACAATTTATTTCAGCATTCCCCTTACCATAGTTGCCAAAAAGATACTTTAGGAAGTCCATAACTGGGGGAAAGGGAGAAGAAAATGACTACCAGAGTCAGTTACAATAGGACACATCATTCCTGTTCACAATAGCGTAGCACTCTATGCAACAGTTCATCTCTGAGAAGTAGAACATTTATTAAAAAAAAATGTATTAATCACATCTCCATATAAAAGATGCCCAAAACAATATACAGTTAATCAAAGTTAAAAATCAAAAGCTAGATACCAGAACAATAATAAAAATAAATCCTGTAGTTCTAACACACAGGATGCAACAGGAAACACTCTTACATCAGTATAACTTTTTGAAAACATTTGCAAAAAAAGTACTTCCATTCTGTATTTGAATTCTAAGAACCAAACATGCAGTGATGGGATTGTCTGCATTACTGAAATAATGGTTTTCACTATAAACGGTTAGATCCGTGATCCAGCTGTATCCATGGACAACTAATCACCCATAACAACTGGTGGTCCTGTTGGAGATGAGACCCATTGGGTGGAACCAAGACAGGTTTGGTGAGAGGGACCTGACAAGTGGATAAAACTTGCAGCAGTGCCACTTCTTGGAGGTGCCAATCTCCTCTGGGTTTGCACTGGAAACTGACAGCCAAATCCTGAGCTGCCCAGGGCGCGGGGCTGTGGCGGCGCTGAAAATGGTTGCCGCCGCATCCTGCATGCTTCAAGCAGCCATGGGTGGCACCTCAGGAGAGGGGGACTTTTGTCCCTTTCCCCCAGGTAAATGCAGTAGCCCCGCAATGGGGCTACTCAAGTCACCGCCAACAAAAAGGTTGGCGCTGAATCAAGTGCCTCAGTGTCAGGCTGTGAGCCCAACACAAAGGCTTTGGATCCAGTGCAGCGTCACTCCACCGGTCCTGCCTCCCTCTCTCCCCCAGCAGGCCTCCCCATGCCCTCTCCCCGCCTCCCCAGAATGCCTCCTCCCCACCTCCTCCCATGCCCCCGCTTACGTCTCTGCTGCTCAGCAGTTTGCACGACCACCAAGCAGCGGATGTTGAGTGCCCGCCCGGCGGTGGCCCGGTGCTGGCCAGTGCTGGCTACCACTGGCTCTCACCCAGTGTAAGGGCCCACAAACGTGCCTTACAACACATTTGCGACAGCCCAGGATTGGGCTCTGAATGCCTGATTACCCCAACAGCCCAGTCCCATCCTCCACCCCCTACTGGTGCAGCTGCACCAAAAACAAATGTGCTGTATCCAGCAAGGGGGTGGAATTGGAAGGCTCCAGCAGGGAATGGGGATCCCTGCTCTGCAATGGGTCTTCCTAGATATAAACTAGCCATTTTTCTAATGCAAGTCTGAGGAGAGAAAGGGGGCATGGAGACTGAAGGAAAGGGGAATAGGACCCAGCACATGCCATTGCCACTGGACCCAACCCCTCCTGCAGCTTCCCTGCCCTTACATGCCTCCCCAACCTGTTCTGCCCTGCCCCCACCCTTCCGCTTCTTCCATAGGCAGCAGGAGAGGCAACAACACATGTGGGAGGGTTGCAGCCTTCCTGCCAGCATCCCAGCAGGGAGCTACTCAGCATGCTGCTGGAAGCACTCCATGGTGCATTGAAACATAATGAAAGCAGAGGCACAAACAGTAATTTGAATGCTGAGGGTAAAATGAATGTATCTCATGAAAGGCAGTTCAGACAGTCACCCTACATTCTTTAAAGGGAAGGAGAAACTAGCCAATTGTCACTTGCCATGAAAAACGTCTTGAAGGCTTCTTGGTGCGCAGGCAAAGGGACTAGTGCTGTCAAGCAATTAAAGGTTTTAGTTGATGAGTCATTGCCTGTAACCAATTCATGTATTATATTTAGACAAATGCACCTACTGCTAAAGCCTCAGATGTCTTTTTGAGATTTCAAAGAAAAGGCACATTTAGAAACAAATTTTAACTAGATTTTAGCCAGCTTAGCTAGAAGGAACCACTATCTTTAATGGACCCTTACCCATCACTGGTGGGCCGCTGTGAGATACAGGAAACTGGACTAGATGGGCCCTGGACCTGATCCAGCAGGGCTCTTCTTATGTTCTTGTCATTCCCTATTACAGTAACAATCCAGAACCAAAACTATCTTAAATTAAGCGTGTCCTTTGCTTGCAGCCCAATGTTTAAAATTTCCCCCCCCATCGATTACAGGTTGAATGGATTAATGCTTGCCATTGAAAAGGAATCCAGGAAGAGTTGACCAACCCATCTGTGCAACTAGGCATCTGAATTTTGCTATAAGGTGACTGTAAAAAAGCACCATGTGCTGGAAGAAAGCACCAGCTTGAATTCCGTCTCTGAAGGGTGAAAAAACTGCAGGGATTTCATTACTATAAAGACATCAGTGTAGGGAAATGACCCTGTGTTCTTTGCAGTTTTTATGATAACTTACTGTGAAAAAAAGAGATAGATTTTCTATAGCGTGAAGCTGTCCCCAGTGGGGCTGCCTCACTCTCATCCCAAAGGAGAAGCTTGACATCTTTGGGGACCAGGTAAGGTATTCTCTCCTACAAAAAGGAGCCCAGACTCAGAGGGCAGGTTTATTCATTCTTAATAAAGTGCTAATAGTCAAATGCATACACCTGCCATTTTCAACAATTGTGCCGTGGCACATTGGTGTGCTGTGAATGGTCCCCAGGTGTGCCGTGGAGTTTTGGGAAAGGGTCATTTATTAGTAGGACCATCGGGGGATGTGAGCCTCCTATTTGCAGCAAAGTGTACCTTGTCAATTGTCAAAAAAACTATGGTGTACCTTGACCATTTTAGCACTTTCCCAGTGTGCTGTGAGATGAAAAAGGTTGAAAATCTCTGGTATACACAGTCCAGTTCTCCTTATCACATGTAAGTTCCTTGCTCTGTCCTGCCCCTTGCTCTAAGCAAGGGGGGGGGGAGGAAATTGTTGAGGTGGTAGCAAAATCAAGGGCCTTAGACCTTGTTGGTCCTAACCTCTGTGGGAAAGATACACCTCTATGACTCCCACATTGCATTCTCAGTCCAGAGTGTCATGGTTCTGGCTTGTCAACTTCTAACCCAGGGTGATTTACCTTCCTGCTAGCCAGCCCCAAAATCCAGGCAATGCCCCAAACCAGGTTTCTCTTGGCCAGTTCTACCAGCTGGCACTCCCGTGTTTCCCCCAAAATAAGACACTGTCTTATATTTTTTTTGGCTCAAAAAAACACACTAGGTCTTATTTTCGGGGTAGGTCTTTTTTTTTTTTTTTAATGTACAACAATCCACAGTCATTCATGTACAAAAATATACCCTATAAAAATATCCCCTCAGCACCCAGGAGGATCCTTGCCTGCCTGTCTACTCAGAAGTCAGTCCCTTTATAGTTAATTGGACTTACTCCCTGGAAAGTGTGGAGAGCCTCAGAGCCAGGTAGGCAGGGTTGCCTCGTTTGCTGCTTTCCGCCTCAGCTCCTCCTCAGCGTCCTCTACCCAAGGCAGCACAGCAGGCACTTTCTAGGTGGCATGCGCAGGAGTGCAGTGTTCCTGGTCACATTGTCCACCCGCCCCCTCCTGAACGAAGACTCCTTCCGCCCCCCCCCCCGTCCTGGCCCTGATCACAACTAAGTCTTATTTTCGGGCTAGGTCTTATTTTTGGGGAAACACGGTCATTGCCCTGCTCTTCTCAAGTGCTCCTTGGCTTCCCTTTCCTCTTTCAGCCCTCATCCTTTCTCTTTGCCTGGCTTCTCCTGTTCTCACCTCTCCAATCCTCCTGGTCTCTGCTCTTTCCCACACAATCTCTGTTCTGCTTCCTATCTTTTCCTAGCTCCTCATCTCCCTTGCCACCCTTCTGCATCTTCCAGTTCCTCCTTATGAGGGAGAATTCAGTCAATCAGTTCCACCTGCATTGGCCACCAATCTGCTGGGCACTTGCCATATTTCCCATGTTCCATATTATGGGTGGGCTCTGCTGCAGCACATCGCTGGTATCCACTGGCTCCATGTTCTCCACATGTGCCACCAGTAGGGTCAGATCATAGGAACTTATACATAAAGGAACATCTTCAGAAATTGAGCAAGAATCTTTTAGAGAAGATTTCACTGTAAACACTACTTTTAACTGAAGAAACTACAGTGATCAAGTTAAGGAAATAGAAAATTCCTGCCTGCTTAGTGCAGGTTATTTCTGCAGCCTCTCCAGAAGGCTCAAGAGAGCTTCAGTACACTGCAGAAATATACTGCAGGAACAAAATAAATGAAGGGCAGACAACGCCAGTGGCCATCTTATAGGTGTTACCTAGTTCTACACTTGCAATGAATGTCAACCTGACTTTACTGCAGGCAGGTTATGGCATTTCTGTTTATGATCTTATTTCACAAGGAACTGATAATACAGAGTGGAGGGGCAAACACTTTGTCATATGGGTCAGAGGACTGACACATTATAAACAGAAGGATGGTAGGCCATACCAAGAGCTCAACAACTACACTAAGAAAGAACCACCTCGGGCAAATAGCTTCTTTCTTCCTTGTTTGCTTCATTGCTTACCCTACTCTCTGACTTTAACACCACCATTACTTTTTAAGAGGCCTTCATGCTCTGCCTCTTAACCCACAACAGTGCCCCCAAGAAACAAATCCAAAAGTATTTCAGTGGATCTCTAAATGTGCTGCAGAAAGCATAGCAAACGGTGGTCCAATAAATATTGTTCAGTGGCGATCAAGTTCAGGTCAGTTCATATAGATGTTCTCAGTTCCATAACACTCTAGGACAGTGGTTCTTAAACTTTTTAGCACTAGGACCCACTTCTTAGAATGACAATCTGTTGGGATCAACTGGAAGTGATGTCATTAACCTGGAAGTGGTGTCATGGCCGGAAGTGACATGATCAAGCAGCAAAATTCTTGACACCCCTATATGACAAAATCTAAACAAATAAATAAATAAAAAGTTTACAAAAAGTATAGATTTAAAAATTTATCTAAAATGAAAAAGAACCCTCCTAACTCTCCCACAGAGCTGCTCATCTGTTTTTGTTTTTGTTTAATTCCTTAAAGGCTGCAATCCTATCCACACTTACCCAAGAGTAAGCCCCATTGACTATCATTGTCAAAGGCATATACATAGCAGTCTTTTAGAAGTACAGATCTGTAACATTTTCCCAAATTCAGTCATATATCATGGTAGCATCAAGTCTAATATATTAAAAACAAAATGCTCATTGAAATGAATGGGGACCCACCTGAAATTGTCTTGTGACCCACCTAGTGGGTCCCAACCCACAGTTTGAGAAGCACTGCTCTAGGGTCATCAGGAAACCAATACAAATCTGGACTCTGAAGAATGAGGGCAGGTTTTGCAGGTTGGGGCAGGCATGCTTTTTGTAAGTCCTCATTCAGTTCTATGAGAAAAACTGAAATCCAAGACCCAATTGTAAAGGGTAAAACTTGTCTCTTCCCTTTCAGTCACTGCATGGGTTGTCCCAATCCCATGATGGAGTCAAATGAAAATTTTTACTCTCCTATATTAACAGATATGATCAACAAATGTTAATTATTATTCAGTGCAATGAGTGCACATTGCTATTTAGCCAACAACGTAAGCAGAGTAGACCTTGTTTTAAAACCTTAAGCAGACAACTGCCATTAGGTCTTATGGGTAAAAGTAAATTGCTGCACTGGGGACATTGTTGGAGGGGATAAAACTTAGCCAGTCTAGAACTCAGATCTGGTTCAGCTCTCTTACCATTAAGCTTCAACCCAGTAGCATAGCTAGAGCGGTGCAAAATGGAAAGCAGTGCAGGGTCCCAAACACAAGTGTGAGCAGCCCCTCCTACTTGCCCTTGGAGCCATTCAGGCACCATTTTGCATCATTCTAGCTACGCTACTGCTCAGTAACTGCCCCCATGGCGCCCAAGGGTGCAGGTCCGTGACATACCGCCCCCACATCATGCCACCCCCAGGGGATACTCACCCAGATGTAAAGAGCCTCACGCAACACTCTGCAGCGCTCAAAAAGCCTTCTGAGTCTTCTGATGCGCTCTTTAAAGGTTCTTCTGGTTTCCCAATGAAACCAGAATTACTCTTTAAGAGCACACTAGAAGCCTCAGAAGCTTTTCACATGCTGCAGAGCACCACATAGGACTTCATCTGCCTGTGGAATGGCTCTGATGGGCAGGGGTGGCAGGCTGAGATGGCAGTGGCGGAGGTACGCCGACCAGGGCTTTTGCTCCCCTGCCCCCCCCCCAGGCCTGCCACTGCTACTGCTTCAACTTGTTTGCCCAGACACTGTTGGCTCCTGAAATGAATATGACTGAGTAGAATATGTGGGAGTAGAAGGCTCCATGGAAGCCAGCTGCATTCTAATAAATGCGTGTAGACTGAACACAGAGCTTGCTGTTCACCAACAAGTGCATTCATTAGCCCAGTATCAGCTGGGGCTTTATTGTGGGAGGATTCCCTTGAGTGGTGTGAAGTTGCATGGCCTTTGTGTTAGCGGTTTTCAAATTTCTTAGTTCTGCTGATTGCAGACTTGTCTGTTTCAGAAAACTGTTTTGTAGGTAGGTCACTGCTGTTATTGCTTCACTCCAGTATTCATGATAATTTTTGGTTGTTTGTTACTAATCAAAGATTAAAGAAAAAAATCAGGCGTCAGTTCTATTTTTTTCAATCCTATAAATCAAGAGAATAGTCATTAAATTCAGAGCACTGAAAGAAATTGGGAAATGAAATTTTTCAGTCGTTTAAACAGGAAAAGTGTTCCCCCAATAAACAGAAAATATTCTGGATCTTTCCAAGAGAATCACAAGCAAAGCTAGGGCATGGAGAGAGCTGATGTCCTCGTACACCATTGCCTGAATGGTCTTATGAAGCCCAGGAGGGAAAACTAATAAAGCCCCAGCCTATATTTCCACATTAATTCTCCTATCCCATTGGTTGTGCACATTTAATGGTGGCCACAGGCTACAAGTCCCTTGAAAGCTGCATTCCGGGTGATGGAAAACAAAAGACAGCTCCAATAGCACAAAATCATTGATAATATAAGAAATGAGAAGGTTGAAGCCACCATGCAAGGCAAGCATTGCTATTTGTGACCAGACCTCTGGACATCCTTGGAAGACTTGTTTCTCATTATAAACATGAGAAAATATAAAGCTTCTTCATCTGAATACAGTTCTATTTAGAATCAGGTGGTTGAACAATAGGGGAATATTATTCATCTTTTCTGCTATAGCATAAATTCCAGACCTACTACTGTTTCCCATTAATCTTAATGTGGTTGCTTTGAACACTGACAAATTCATAGACCATTTCACCTTTAGCACCACTTCTCACTGCTTCACACCCAGCCAATTATTCCCCTGGCTTAGCCCAACTGATGCTAAAACTGTTGCGCCATTTTTGAATGGCACTTCTCTGCAGTATCATTTCTGACATATTTTCCTGCTCAAATACGTCAGTAAGTAAGCAATCAGAACTTTTATTGGCATAATATATACATACACAAATGAACAGACAATTCACAAACCTAAGGAATAATTCTCTGATGTATCACCCATTTCTCTAATGCTATTAGCTGAGTTATGGTGTTTCCAGAGATGCTTTAAGAAAAACTTCCACTTTCTCAATTATAAACGGGACATGGGGACTCATTTCCGAGTCAGTGGCCTTAGAACCAAGTCAGTGCCAGAGTCATTGACACACCTGACTCAAGTGTACACAAGTGTACACTGCAATGAACAGACTGTAACTACAATTAGCAGTACAAGTTTTTTATGTAACTACCCCCACCCAAACTTGTATAATGTCTAGGTAACACTGAATTTATAAGACATGAACTAGCAGTAATTATACTAAAATATGTCCTTAAAGATGTTTGTGGATATTTCAAATTCTAAAGAGTTCTTCTCTGCAAAGGTGAGAAGAGCCCCTATTACTATTCACATTAGAACTCCAAGGATTAGTAGTATCCTGCTATCTGTGGATGATTGCCATCAGTTATTCCAGGTTGAATCATGATGATCTTTGCTTTGTTCTTGTAACCTCAGGCAAGCTCACCTATGGAAACCACAGCAACCACCAGACATATAGAACTCTTTGGGGCATTTAAGGCACATAAATCAAATACATTATCTCATGAACTTCAGGGCAGGAGCTGTGGTTTGAAAGTTGAACTGTCACCTTACTTGAAAGGGCTTAGTAGGATCAGCTGTCTTGTATGGGAGACCAAAACCACTGGTGGAGGAGTGTGGAGGAGTCAGTAGGCAAGAAACAGATAACATCTTGAGAACTGGTCTAAGGTGGGATTTGCAGGGGTCTGCAAAAGCTTGGAAAGTGCAAGAACTGTGCAGCAAGGATGCTGCACTTTGAAGGGCAACATCTGAGAAATGGAGGGTTTTAATGTATAAGTTTCTCTCATAGAATAACACTTATAAAAGCCCTATTTGAAAAAGAAAAAAAAAATGGATGCCTGGTCAGCCTGTGTTGAATTTATGAGATGCCACCTTTCTATGAGAAAGGGCACATATGCACGATAAATACAATAACTAAACTTTGTGGATTAATACTGAAGATTCTATTGCTAAGTGGAACTAAATTTGGTTGTATCAAGGGTGGTGTCAGGAGTTTCTAATTTGCCATGTTGTTCCTGAAACCAGACAATAAGATTGTATTCAGCATTCTGAGTGGTGCCCTCTGGCCTTTTCATAGCAGAAACCTTAGAGCAGAACTGAAAGGTAGGTGTCATGCAAGTAGAAGCTAAACTGAACTGTGAGCAGGTGCATGGAGGGAAGAATTTCTGAAAACGACCAGCAAAAATCTGAAATCTGTTTATTTTTTAATTTTTTTTTAATGTATCCCCTGCATTCTCTCCCACTAGCGGAGTCAGAGGCTTACAACAAGAAATTTAAAAATGATCAACACACATCATACAATAATAATTTTGAAACACTTAAACACTTAAAAACACTTAAGTGGCAAAACACTTAAAAAAAAACAAAATCAAAACTGACAAAACAGCAATTAAATCAAAAGAATCCAGGAAACATCTACTGAAAGAGCTATAGTCTTTGTGAAAAGCTGGTAGAGAGGAAGCCAGGTGCATATTTAATGGTAGTGAAGGCCATTAAGTTCCAGATGGCAGGAGAAACCACCAATAAGACCCTGTCATGTGTCACCATATGCAAGATTTTGACAGATGGGTAGATTCACAAGGAGAAAGGTGGATATCCTAGTTCTAAGTCATAAAGGGGTGTAAAGGTTATAATGAGCACTCTGACTCACACATGGAAAAAAAACTAGTAACCAATCTAAGCGACCAGCCATTTTGAAATCAGTTACAGAAAGAGTTGCACAATGTTCAGTTTCCTTTTCTCACACTTCAGTCTCTTGTGGCATTATTTGCCAAAGTTTGCAAATATTATAGTAGGTCAATCTTCTTCTTTTTGTGTTACATGAAGAAACCGAACTAACACGATGCTGAGATCAGCCTGAATTAGCTATTATCTGTTACTAGCAAAGGTATTCATTTTTTTTTTACATATTTACTTATTTAAAACATTTATATCCCACTTCTCAAGTATTATTTCTGAGAAAGTGGAATAATTTTATCTCAAGCAGAAGGTGTGTGGAGGGAGGGAGAGATTTTATGTGTACCTTCCATACACAGGCAGAAACTGCATGCTTTCCAAGTTCACGGTAAATACATATAAAGCCACCTATTGCTGGTATGAAGGGTAGTGCTTGTTGTTACCACAAAAGTACAGCCCTTCATTTTCCCCCGCATAAGTGAATGGAACCATTCACTCTTACAGGGAATGATGGAGAGGTGAACTTGAAGTCACCCTTGAGGTAGAAACTAACCTTGCTCCCTACTTCTGCTGATCCCAGGGTCATTCAGAATACAACCTAAATTTATCAGCATTGCTTCAGCCTTTCATTTGCATAGCCTCACCTTGAATTCTGTTTACCCCCATACCTGCAAATAAAGAGACCAGACCAGCTTGGATGAAAATCGGCTACTTTATTAAGTCTTAAACTTCAGCAGGGCGATAAACTATAACATCAAATGTGCGGGACTATATGGGGGAAACGGTCCTAGCCGACTGCCTCCCCCTGCGATCTCATGGGCGTACCGCCTGGCTCGAGGCCCCAGCTGTCAATTGCCAGCCTAGGTCTTTCAACGCCACCCCCAAAGGGGGCAAGGCAGCCGAACTTCAGACAAGTCGACAGAGCCTCACAGGCCTGACAGTCCAGGCAAGGGGTTCGCCTGTCTGCCTCCTGGAGCCAACCCTCACCTTGCTGCCTTGGATGGACACTGAGCCAGATACCTACCTACCAAGCCCTGCACGTATCCTGCCCCACACAACTGAGAATGACCGAACCCTCCTTGGTCCTAAGGACTGCACCACCCATTGCCAGTCTGAGGTAGGCGAAAAACAGACATCTCAGGGCCAATCAGGATGACTGCAAAAAATTCCTACCCGGCCCTTGAAAAGCGACCAGCTAATCCCAGACTAGTTAACAGGCAGGCGGGTGGGGTTGCCGGCTGGGAGTGAACTGAGCCCAGCTGGAGCGCGCGCTCCAGGCTGGTGCTCTGGCCCCGCCTCCCCCCAGCTGCGATAACCAAGCTGCGGCTCAGCCTCAGCCTGGAGGCCTGAGGCGGGGAGTGGGGTAATCAGCTGCTGGCGCCGAATTGGCGCCAATGGCTGTTCTTGGTCCACTAGATTACCTTGCTTGATTCACTCTTATTTTCTTTCCTTCCATGGCTCTTATTCTTCTCTATACCCCTCTGATACATCCAGCCTCCATTTTTCCACTGTATCCTACAACTGAGAAACTTCAACTCCCTGGTATTGGCACAACCCCCTTTGTTAGTGCATTTAAATTTCTCATACAAATTATCCTTTCATTCTGTCTTTCCTTAACTAATCTCACATGTAGAATCTCCTGGAACTTTCCTTCCCTGTAAAGTTTGGTTTTACTTTTCTATTCTTTGGTCCCAGGAGATTTTTTTACTCAGCGTGTGGTTGGTCTATGGAACTCTTTGCCACAGGATGTGGTGATGGCGACTGGCCTGGACACCTTTAAAAGAGAATTGGACAAGTTTCTGGAGGAAAAATCCATTACGGAGTACAAGCCATGATGTGTATGCGCAACCTCCTGATTTTAGAAATGGGTTATGTCAGAAGGCCAGATGCAAGGGAGGGTACCAGGATGAGGTCTCTTGTTATCTGGTGTGCTCCCTGGGGCATTTGGTGGGCCGCTGTGAGATACAGGAAGCTGGACTAGATGGGCTTATGGCCTGATTCAGTGGGGCTGTTCTTATGTTCTTATGAGATGGTCTGAGGGCACTGGATACAGACATCTTCCTGAAGTTAAGCAGGTGTAAGTCTGCTCTCTGCTTGAATGGATGACCACCTACAAACTCCATAGATGCTGTCATGAGTCTTATGATGGAAGATAGGTGAAATATCAAAGTAATAAAAGAATAGCATTACTTGGTCCTTTATATACAGTGCCCAGGTGGACAGATAATAATGAGAATACTACTAATAAAATATGGCAATGTTGGAGCTAGCTTTTAAAGTGATGGATGCAGATGCGATGGATGTCATTTTAGGTAAGTAAATTCAGCCTCTGAGGTCATTTGCATCTACTCCTTATATACCAATAAGATCTTCATTATTGACACCAATCGATGTACACACTTGAAAGCTCACGATTTCCCTTTGAAAATGAGAAAACAGTTGGTCATTATCAGTAAACAGACAAGGAAAGGCGAGTTTCTGTTTTGCTCTCCTCTCCCCTTTCCCCCCCATTGGGGTGTAAGTCTGTATGAGCTGAGCATTAGACCCCAGATAACAGGCAGGCAGGCAGGCTGCAATCGCCTTCTCCGAGACAGATGTCAAAACAAAGAGAGATGAAATAAGCATTTCTCTGACAGAAACACACTATCTGCTGTTCTGCCTTCCCTCCTCCCTCTGAACAGTGTCAAAACAATAAACAGGACGATTTGCAAAGGGACTTCTTAATGTTTTGTAGGTGTGGAAATTTGACAATTGTGAGATTAAGAAGATCCTGCATTTCCCCTCTGAGACAAGCAGGATTCTTTGGGGGGGAAAAAACCCCAGACATGAAAAGAAGACAACAAAATAAGACTCACATCATCCCCAGGTGACAGGATTGATTGCTAAGGAGTTCTCAGATAACTTTCTCTTATCCTCCCCCATTAACTCTTGAAATCACACTACACCAGCAAATATCTTGCAGTTGGTGCTTCTTAACACTGGACTTATTGAGAGTTTCCCCCCACATTTTTAATATTCAAGATATTTATTTGGAATTCATTAGCTGCATATCTCACTCTACTCTTAGCCTACTATTAGGCATGTTCTACTTCTCAAAGCCATGATAATGCAGTGATAGCACTACAGTGCTCCTTTGGTTGGGAGAGGACTGGAGACTTACAGTGTCTTTGTAATTGGTTTTATTTCCCAACAGACAAGCAGAGCATGCTGGAAGCAAGTAGGCCATCATAAGCAGGCAGCAAAGCAAGGTTTCTTGCATCAGATTCCCCAGAAGAGCCTTAAGATGTTTTATCTTCAGTCAAGTCTTCATCTTTCTATTCAAACCACTTCTTGGCAGGGGTGTGCAAATCCACTACAGCCAGACTTGAGTAGTTCCGAGTCCCCACCCCTTTGACTTGACTCATGCACAAGTCATTCAGAGTGTTTTCAGGACTCTATTTGACTCAAGTCCTGTCTTTTTGATACACATGTCAGGCACAGCTCTACAGAAAAAACTGAGCTCCTGGCAAGCGTGTCTGTGTGTGTGTCGGTGGGTGGGTGTCAGTGTTCTCATTTAATGCTCCCTTGCTGTCCCCAACCCATCTGTAAACAAGGCAGGGGGTGGTATAGACTGCATGAGAGTGGGGACAGAAGTGGCAAGAGGGAGGAGGTTCACATGCAGCTGCTGCAAGGCTTACAGCCTGCAAGGCTGCAAAGCAGTACAACCCAATCCTTTGCAGTGAAGTAGTCCTATTGCAGGCAGTCATTCAATGAGCCTGCTGGAGCCATGCCAAGAGTGATGACTCTTGGATGACTAGAAACTGTCTCTCACACCTTCTCCCTTCACTCATCCAGGGAAAAAAAACCTTCATCCAATGATCATTGATTCCTTCAGAGATGGACAAGACAGCCTGCTCCTGCCTCCCTCCCCCTGCCACCTGCTCGATGCAAAACATTAACCCTTCCCTGCCTCCTTCTGGAACTTCCCTGCTGCTCATTCGGTCTGAATGATGGCCCCATGAGGTCTTTACGCAAAAAGTAAGCAAGCACACCCAGACACAGGCAGACTCATGTCTGCACACATGGGGACTTAGCAAGTAAGTAATCAGAATCTTTACTGGAATAATATATACATATACAAATGAACAGACAATTCACAAACCTAAAGAATAATTCTCTGATGTATCACCCATTTCTCTAATGATATTAGCTGAGCTATGGTGTTTTCAGAGATATTTTAGAAAAACGTCCATTTTCTCAATTATAATCAGGACATGGGGACTCATTTCCAAGTCAGTGGCTTCAGACTCATCAGTGCCGGAGTCATTGACACAACTGACTCATGTACACGAGTCAGCAAAAACACATGTCGACTTAAGTGACTCAAGTTCCCATCCCTGCTTATTTACCCTTCCCCTCAGTCCTAGAATATCCCTTTCCAAAGGCAGTGGAGGGAGATACTTGAGCCATCACTAACATTATTTTAGTCAAATCCAACTACCTATCAAGTACATATTAGTTTAATAGGGGACCATAATCCAGTGTATATAACACATTAAAGTTTCTGAATAGCTAAGGTTAATGTGAACTGGTCTGGATGTGAGTGAGTGGACTGCATGATTGACAATACAATCCTATGCATGTTGACTCAAAAGTATGTTCCATAGGCTTACTCCAAAGGCAGAATGCAAAAGATTGCAGACTGCTAGTGCAACTGTGACCACTGATATGCTGCTAGCTCACAATAGGTTTCATATCTTGTAAATGAAGTGATGTTCAAATATATAGAGTACAGCCATTATACATTTCTTAGGGGCTCAGGAAGCATCCGTATTTGCAATTGGGCTCCCAAAAAAATTGTTCTCACAGACAAAAAACAGGAAGGCATGCAGAAGTTGTGTGTGTGTGTGTTTTAAAGCAACTGAATGTATGTATAACAGGGCTGTCCACAGCATGTGACTAGATGAGGAAATACATAGAGGTATAGTTTATATATATATATAATATTTATTTGCGGAGGTTCAGCCAAAGCTGAACCTGCCTCCCTCCTTGGAATGATCCACTCTCCTCCCACCCTCACGACCACCCTCTTCCATCCTCCCACCCCCATGCCTTTCAACCCATCCCCATGTCCCTCCAACCCCCTGCATGGGCTTACCTGCTCCAGCAGGTCTTTGTGGATCCACCAAAATGTGGGAGGTGACAGCCGTAAAACAGCCTCTGCCATCACAATGTTTGTTATATTGGCAGAAGAGGAGGATAGAATTGGACTACTCATGTGAGCAGCAAGACAAACCAGGCAAAGTGAGACCATTATATCACACCATTGGTTCTGTACTTGTAGCTTAACTGATCAAAACTCATTCAGCTATTGAATACTGTTGGTAGGGGAAGAGGAAAACAGGGATGTGACACAGGAGAGCAGTAACCAGCGGGGT
The DNA here is from genome assembly GCF_035046505.1 of Tiliqua scincoides. Classification (NCBI taxonomy): domain Eukaryota; kingdom Metazoa; phylum Chordata; class Lepidosauria; order Squamata; family Scincidae; genus Tiliqua; species Tiliqua scincoides. Next base: position 88,156,223 of record NC_089824.1, read on the forward strand.
TTTGTTGGTTGATATTAGTTGCACAATAACTTCTGAGCAAGAGCAGTCTGTATTAGCAATCAAAGAATTTTAGCAACAGCACTTTTAAATGTTCTGAAACATGTTTAACTTGCTCAGAACAGTACAGGCTGGCCCTGCCTTCTCTTTTCCCTTGTGACAATAAAATAAATTCTTTTTCCTCTCTTTTAAAAATGGGAGTGTGATCATATATAGGGGTCCCCCACAGCCATGGGGATTCCACTCTGGATACCACAAAAACATGGATATGTGGGGCCACTTAAAAAAACATGTAGAAAGTAAAGGAAAAGGCTCAAAATAGCTTCCCCCACTGTTGCGCAGCAAAACCATTGTGCAGTAGAACAGTATTCAGAGCTCCCTGCAGCCTCTTCCAGGTCATGTGGAGGCTTTTCTCTTCACCCAGACTCACCCCAGAATGCATCTTTACTTTCTACACATTTTTTAAAGTGGACCATCAGTATCTGTGGGAACCATGGACAACTGAGCCCATCGATTCTGGATCCGCAGATGCTAAGAGGATGCCCTATTCTAAGTTTGCCAAATGTATATAGTCACCACTGAGAACAACAGAGCAACGTGTCCTTCAAGGGTGAATACAATCTTAATAGGAGGCTAGTTAGAAGAGAAAAGATGCACTATAACTATTAATGTTTTGAGTGATTATACATACCATTGTAAATGTGTGGTCTTTTCAGCTAACCACACAAGCATATTCGTTTTTATTCAGAAGTAAAATGTGCTATGTTCAGTAGGGCCTACTCCCAGGTAAGTGTAGAATAGAAGCCTGAACATATTTTTTGACATAAGCTAAACCAGGCTGGATGTCACATAAGTGAGCTTGGCTTTGGCTTCTTGGTGCTGTCAGTTCCTTGAAAAGTCCCCAAGAATGTAAAGCATTTGTCATGAATTCAAAAGGACTTAGCACAGTGACATGGGTTAATGGTTTTAGCAGGAAATAATGTAGTGTCATTACGATACATCATCACAATTCCCAGTGATCCTGTTCTGCGTCCTCTCTGCAGCCACTTGTGGTGTTTGATGTAATCTTTCATGATTCTCTCTCACACACACAATTCTGCAGCATGGATATGAATTCTGAATCAGACCAAATGGTCACAGATGAAAGTTTTTTGAACATGCGTATCGTGACCATAGACTTCAGTCTGCAAGACATTTTACATTCTAGAAGAAAAAGGAAGGGAGAAATGTTACAGTCTCCCAGTAGGAAAAACAACTGAACACATAGCTATATAGATGGTACCTGTCGCTTCACAGAAAACAATAATAATTCATTGCATTTATGTCGCATGTTTCAAGAGTTCAGAGTGGAGATGAGAAAAATTCCCCTGAGAAACTTTACAACTCATTCCTTGACTCTTTTTCCTTGCCCTCAAATCCTTGTCATGCATTGAAATCCTCCTTAGTGTAATATAGTGACAACTTGGGGGTACGCCAATCCCTGACTACTGGGAAATGTTTTTCCCATTCGAGCGAAAACCCTGTGGCTTTTTTTGCAATTTGCATGTATTGCTTGAGGAGAAGCTCCTGAAGTTCATTCTGTAAGGTAAGCCAGTGTTTATCCCCATTTTGGAGAAGGATAGAGGAGGGAGCTGAGGACAAGAATAGCAGCTGCCTAAAGCCACTGTTCTCTTTATTTAGCAGGGAGCAACCATCTCTTTTTTTACCCTAAGTTGGTGTCTTTTCCAGTGGCTGATGCTGGTCTCCTTTGCATCTTTTTTAGATTGTGAGTCCTGTGGGGTTCGGGGACCATTTCTTGATTCATTTTCCTATGTAAACCACTTTGCTCTCAATGATTTGAATGTCATCCTCCTGACCTCCCTGATGATATTTTGCTAAGCTTCAAGGACATCTAACAATGGGAGAATGTCCTATGCCAACCCTGTAATATGGGTCCGTCATGAAAGGGGGGAGGGACTTCTAGCGGCCACCCGCTGATTCAGGGCAGTGGTGCCTAGCATCAAGCGCTCACTCCCCACTCTTCCAATCAGTTCCATGCATCTTGGTGGGACAAGACTTGGTAGATCTAATCCACTGCCACCAGTGCAAGATTTTCAGTTCCCAGAGGGGTTCCTTGGGCAAAACCCCTCCCCAAGAATGCTATTCAGGGGTTTGTTAAAATGCTCTCACTCTGACAGTAGCACCTGCAGAGGGGGAGGTTGACAAAGCCTCTGATCTCAGATTATGACAGAGAAAGCAAAAAAGGTTTTATTAAGAGATGAGGGGAAAAAATGTAAACAGGCTTGGTTCCTCACAGGTTAAAGTTCCTTGAATGGTACTGGCTCTGCAGGGAAGCCTCCATGTGCATGCCCTGCAGGACTAGGCTGAGAGTCTGGATCCCAACTCACCCTAGCCTGAGGGGACAAGAGCACTCAACTTCTGAAGGGGAAGGACAGACCAACATAGAAAGAACCTAACTCTCCTGGCTGAGACATGGTCCCTTTCTATGTCCCAGCGGCTTTCCACTCTGATCCCTGGAGAGTGGTTTTTTCCTGTCAGAAGCACACAGGAGAGAGAGACACACACACAGAGAGCAAGAATCTCCTCAGGCCTGGTGACATTCTTTTGCCCCATGTCTCTAATTGGCTGGCTCCCCCTGAAACCCAAAGCACCTCAGACTTGGAGGGAAAATGAAGCCCTTCAGAACTGGAGGGAAAATCCTCCACAATGAAATACAGCTGTTAACAATTTTGTCACAGGGCCCATCCTCTTGGGTTGACCCTGAAGATTTAGGGGGCTGCCACAGGTTACCAACTCATATAAAAGGAAGAAAAAAATTGCACATGAACACACGCACAAATGCTTTGCCAAACTGGTTTCAAATATATACTTGGTAAAGCACTAAGACCAATGAAAAAGGAGTGGAAACCCTGCACATGCCTGATCTAATCTATTCTCAGAAGCTAAGCAGGGTCAGGCCTGGTTAGTACTTGGATGTGAGATGGCCTGGGAATACCGGGGGCTGTAGGCTTATACCATAATCTTTTGAGACTGAAGGTTGCCAAGCTTAGAAGACCCCCGTCCCCATTGGGGATTTTAGTTCCCTTCTTGGAGAAAAAAACAGAAATTGTGTTGCAAATTTTGTCAGCAGATATTCATGAGCAATTTGATCCTCAGTGTCAGTATATTAGGAAAACCCAGTGGCATTGCTGGGCTGGCCAGCACCCAAAGCGGAGCTTGCCTCAGGGAGGCTTGGTGTTCCTGACGTTCAGGGGTGAAGTGATGCTGTTGTCATATGATTGCATGACTGCCAGCTGCTTCTGGAGTGTCCCAATTTGGAGCCAATCAGAGGCAAGGGGAGGTGTGAGGGCCCTTCCAATCTGGAAAAAACATCCAAGTACAGAGTGCCACTAACCACTCCAGATCTTGTCACACAGACAACACAGTGAGGGCTGAAGACTCAAGTGGAATGGTGCATCATGTCACCCTCCTGGAGCACCGCACTTGGAGTGACCTGCAGTAGCTACACCAGCTTCGTGACACCTTTGGGAAAATCTAATAAAAATCTAATCTTCCCTAGGAACAGAAAGGTGTGACCTGCTAGGGTAGAGAAAACTATAAGAACATAGATTCCTAGGGAAGATCTCCATCCCCAAGCATTTTATGGAACATTTCATGGAAATCCAGGCACAAAAGCCTGTTGGAGTGCTGGAAGCGGCTGCATGTGGCAAAGGAATGGGGACACAGAGAGACACTTTGTGGAGGCTCCCCCATAGAGCGGTAAGCGCCATTCACATGGGGGAGGGCTTTGGAGGGGTACAGGATCCACCCTGCGGGCAGGAGTTTGGAGAGACCTGTTCTAGAGTATCTGACTGAGCTAGTCTTAGAGATTTTCATCCTCAGCATGATGTGAGGTCATTTCATACAGAGGGCCGAAGTTAGCATTCAGGGCTCCAGCAGCAAGCCAGAAGTGATGTCACTAAGCAGAAAGTGTCATCATTAAGAAGCTAATGGCCAGAAATCAGACCCTGTTCTCATATAGAAACTCATTAACTGCAATTGACAGAAGAGAAAGTATGCAAATCTTGATCATATTTCAAGATCTGGGAAAGCCCAATTTCCATCTGGGCTGCCATTTCAGCTGTAACATCTCAGCAGCTGAGAGCCTGAAGGCCGGATAAAAAGCTTCCAGGGGCCACATCCGGCCCCCAGGCCTTACGCTTGACACCCCTGATCTAGGTCGTCTCAGGTCTCTTCAGGCAGGGAAATAGGCTGTGGAATTAGGCAGGGAGTAGAAAACCTCTGGGTTGGCCAAGCCTGGTATAAATACTAGGAATCTTTTCTTCTTCCTTGCATGGTCACCAGAGAAGTACTTTCTGCTTGCTGTACTTCAGGTTTCAGCTACTCTAGCCCAAACTCCTGTCCTCAAGGGCCTTAAACCCAAGTGGCTCGATCTGAGCACACCCCATAACCCTAGTCTGGCTCTAACAACCTATAAGTTCCTCAAGATACAGAGACCTTTTAAACTTTTGTCCTCCATGCTATTTGCCTGGAGGGCACACAATTCATCACACTGGTGAAAGATGGAGGGACTTTTGCTCTATTTTTTCTTCTTCTTCTGAAAGTGACAACTTCTGAACATCTCCTGCAGTGCCAGCTGCACCGTTATTACAGGGTTCCTATCTCTTTCAGACTAGATCAGTGGAATGCAGGGCTCAAAGAGCTTTGTGTTCCAGCTGGAACCAATTTGCAAGCCATCATATGCTATCTGTTTCAACTTCTCTTGATTAAAGCAATTACTTTCATTAAATTCAAAGACAGAGGCCTTATCGGTTGTAAAGGAAGATACAACAGCACTGTGAGGACCTGCTCTTTTATTCTTACTGAATTTGCCCAATCTGTTATGTGAATCAACCACAAGCCTAACCTTTCTGTTGTGCCAAATTAATTGCAAGCAGCCGACTCTTTTACCTAACGTTGGAAGGTGTCAGCCTGGTCTTTGAATCTGGAAAATCGCAACAATGCACTACAGAAGGTTCCTCTTGATGTGATACCTTTATAATTGCTTACTTGTTGCAGTGGGAAATGTTGCTCAGTTTACTTTTTGTGTAATTAGGACTTAAATAATAATTAAGCTGCCTATCAGGAGATGGGGGTTATTTATTTATTGAACTGAGTTATAGAAGATGTAATGTAGATTCCTAGAGTCTCTTGACTGCCAGCATGATGAAGATACATACAGCATTTGTGACGTTCCCTTTCCTGAGGTACTCAATGCTCACTACCTCCTTACATCAATGCTGTCTAGTAAGATAACTGGAGAGAAGGTTAGGCCATCTCAGTGGCGTAGCTGGAGGGGGGTGGAGTGTTCAGTCCGGCGGGGAGGCTCAGTGGGGCGGGCAAGCTGGCCCCTCCCTTCAGAGCCATTCCTGGCAGGGGGAGCCAAACAGAGCCATACGGCTCCATTTTTCTCCCCCCGCCGGGAACAGCTCCGAAGGGAGGGGCCGCTTGCCTGCCCCGCTGTCAGCCTGAGTGTTCCACCCCCCTCCAGCTACACCACTAGGCCATCTCAATTTGACTAATTAACAATGATCTGAACATGTATCTCCATGTTCAAGACCAACACAATATGCACTCTACCAGGGCTGGCCCATCAATGAGGACTACCAAAGCAATTGACTCAGGCAGCAGATTGGTTGGGGTTACCAGTCCACTCACTCTCCTTCATTCCTCCTCTTCCCTCCACTCCATGGATTTGAAAAGGAAGAAGGAGACAGAGAAGAAGAATAAGGGTGGAACGACTGGAGGCAGTAGCATTGTTGGTGTGTTTTACAGCCAGGGTTGGTGTCATCCCTCCACTACTTGACACCTCCTCCACTACATGATATCCCCTCACTCATGATGATGAGGAGCATTGGGTACTGCAGGCAGCAGTAGTCCACGGTGCCTGGCATGTAGCTGCAAAGCATGGTATCTGAAAGTAGGTTGGCAGTGACATGATGACATTGTCATGTTATCACATCCCTGCCAATTGGTTATGGAGAGCTGTGGTTTGCAACCAACTGGAGGCAAGTATGGGCAGGAGGACACTTCCACCACAAAACATAGCAAGGAACTCTGCTCGTTGGCATCATGGGAAGGATGGGAGACTTGGGTCGCACATCTGTCACCCCCGCTGAAGCGTTGCACCTGGGGTGGCCTGCCCCAGTCCCCCCCTTTACCTAAGTAAAATATATTTTTATTTACTTCTTGCTGGCTATCTGATCCTCCCCCAACATTGCATGCAGTGTGAGATCCTTGGGGTACATGGTGGGGGAACAGGATTGGGCTGTTAGAATTTTAATTTTAAAAACAAAGCCAGATTGAAACATTGCACCAATTCATCAAAATGTCACAACTTGAATTTAACTTTTTGAAATCCAAAGATTTTCAGAGTTTCCTGAAATTTAATTTAATTTAATTCCTGAAATTTAATTTCAGGAATACATTTAAATACTTTAAGCAGGCTGATTAATTTGATTAACCCCTTGATTAACCAAGGGGTTGATTAATTTTAAGGCAATGACAAAAGTATTGCTAGAATCAATCATTTTACACTTTTTTTTCCCAAGAAAGAAACTCCAATCTATATCCATAACTGACAATGTGTTTGTGTGTGTGTGTGTGGGGGGGGGCACTCACCAGGATAATTTACTTGAGGATTTCTGCCAGTAAATAAAAACTTGGCAGAATTTGATTTGGAGACTTCCTTCCCTCACTTCAGCTCTGCTTTATCACTGAGTTAGTGTGTACAGTTTATTGCCTTGTATCATTACCTCTCTATGAGAAGCTTCACCATGAAGCCTTGAGAGACAACATTTGCTTTCACATTGATGAGCATTTGCTTGTTTGTTATTTCACAGAGCTTGAGAATGGTTATTATTATGTCTGTCATTATTGCACAGAGGCCACTGTTTACAGTTTAGCGGACTTGTACCACTCATTGTTTATATAGCATTCTGCACTCCGCTAGGCACAGAAGAAGTATGACATTGAAGCTTGTTCTTGGGGAAAAAAAAAAAGAATGTGAAATATAATTACAGAACGGATGAAAGAACTGGAACAAGCTCTAACAGAGAGGGAAAGTGCAAGGAACAAAAGAGCAAAATCATATAATTGTATTCTCATAGTACATACATGTACTACGTACAGTCCAGTAATTGTTAATAACAGATTTCCTCAAGGGGAAAATAAAAAGCAAAAACAGCAATCTTCTCTGATTGTAGACTCTCCTGATGGAGGCTTGCCCCATGACACATTTGATCTTTCCTGCATGATATCAGTAAACGTATATGGGACATGTATCCAGGAGAAATACTCTAGTTGGGCATCATCCAGCTAAATTCAGACGCTCAACGTCTCATTTATTCCAAAGTGGGAGGATACAATACTTTCCCTATTGAAATCAATGTTGGAAGCAGTAGCATTCCAAGAAGGTGGGAACCGTGCTAAGTTTTGCAGGTGCCTCAACACACACTTGTAAGCTGCCTTTCTCCCTTGCTGTCTGAGCCATTCCAGGTGACAAGAGCAACAAAAAGGAGATGTCTCTGTTTCGCTCTTGCTACCCAGAATGGCCCCAAAAGAGGGGGGGAGGGGGTGCTTCCATGGCGCATTGAAGCACCTGCAAAATTTAGTACTGCAAAGCTTAGCATTGTGCCCCCCCCCAACTTTACTTGTTAGAGGAAAGACAAGAGTGAGCTGAATCACTCAGTATATGGTAAACAAGTGTGTGGATGTTGGCCTCCACCAGTCGGGGGAGTTTGCTGCTAGTTTAAAGGGTTACTTCACCCCTTACATCTGTTTAGTCTCTTCTTTGGATTATTTTCCAGTCTTGTTGTATCTGCCTGTGTGTAACAATGGCTGCAGTTTTCTCTTATGTTCCAGTAAAGTTCTTAACAATAGGCAGTTTGCTATGTGTGGGACTGCTTTAAACCCTCAGCTCTGCTAACCATCAAGATGTGTTTTCCAAGGGGAACAATTGTTAAGAGATTAGGTACACCTCATGAGCTCCTGAACAAATCCCTCTTCTCTTTTCAGCATTAACCATGGTGTTGGGATATATCTGCAGAAAAGGTTAATGCTAACCATGGTTAGTTTCAAGCCAGAGATTGAAGATGATTTTAGAATAGCCATAGTTATTGTTGCTAACCTTAGTGGACATGCAACACTACACCCTGATTAATGTTGAAAGAGGGAAAGGGGGAAGAAATTTGAGCAGAAGGAAGAGAGTGCAAATGCACACATGCATATAGGCCCTGAGGCCCTTCCAATCTTTTAACCATGTTTATGAACAAGATCAGGAAATATAATTGTACAGGTCCAACCTTGTTATACACGGATTTTTTATACACGGATTTTGACTCAACACAAATGGCCCCTGCAAATGAGAAGGAATGTGCTGATCCCTGGAGAAGGGGAAAAATGCATCCCTTTAAAATCAGTTTAAAAAACTGAACAGTCCTTTAAAAATAGCCTCCTTAATGAGAGAGAGAGAGAGAGAGGGCAGCTGGCTGACAATCCATCAATCCTTCTCCAGGCAACCGATCCTTTCCCCCTGAGCACATGAAAGAAAGGTGATCACTTTGCATTGGTGAAGGGAGGGACTGAGTGAAGCGCCTTTCTAAATGCTCGGAGGACTGATTGATGGATTGTCTTCTTAATGACTCTTATCTTGCATCACAAAGGTCAGCAAGGCTATTTTTAAATCACAGGAGCAAGGGAACTTTGTTTTTAAAATGGATTTGCTTTAGTGCGTCTTTTGCCACCCACGTGAGTTCTAGGAACGGAACCCACACAAATAATGACCAATTACTGTACTTGACCAATGAGTGCTTCCCTTTGGATAAATTCTGACCTTCCTAATTACATCTTCATCTTCTGAACTATTTTTTAGTTTTCATTTTGCTTTCCCAGTGCAAACTGATGCCATTTCACAGAGTCTGGGGTTCAAATTCAACTCATGCAGAGCAATATGGAGACAGCTATGGAGGTCACAAGCCACAGCAAAGTGGTTCACTCTAAAAGCAATTTCAACCTATCAGTTTTTCTATAGACTGGCAAAAGTGGGCAGTAGTGACCTGCTACAGAGCACTGAAAATGTTATAGACATGTATAGTGCCTTGGTGATAAGCTAATAAGTTCAAGGTAAAAGCTATCATAGATTAGATTAGAGCCTATTTCAAAGGGTCAGATTTTAGGATGGGGAGGGAGACAAAATCCCTGAGGCCTGGGCTTCCAGGAGGCCTAGGCCATGACACAAAACTATACAGGTTGGCCCTCAGTATCCATGGAAGAGCCATTCCTGGACTCCCTGAAGATACCAAACTCACATCTGGTCATGTCTGGAGTATGGGCCCTCTAGGAGCACGTTCAAAACCCGCATTGGGTGAAATCCATGAATTTCAAACCCACAGATAAGGAGGACCCACTGTACAATACAAAACAAATTTCGGAAGGGGGGGGACAATCTGTTTTTGCCCAGGACCAAAGCCAGCTCTCAGTGGCCTTGCATAGTGATGAAAAAGGTAGTCAGGGGTGTGTGTGTGTTTGCTTGCCTCTTGTTTTCAGCTTGTGAAATTGTTTTTTCTTTCTCCACAAATCTATGTGAGAGTGTATGTTTAAAATGTGGAGATGTTGACAAATCCTTGTAATGTCCAAAACTAAGAGAGATGTCAGTGAACATTGACAGTTACCTAAATGAGATTGTCAGAATTCACTGGTGTATGTCCGACAAACATGGGGTATGTCCAACAGCTTTCTTCTGGGAATGTCAATTTTAAACACTCACTATAACACCCACACATACACACAGAGAGACATAAGGAAAAAAAGCAGTATACATACAGAAGAGGCACAACCTGATAGCAACATATACTCAACTGAAGTAAAAGAACATTTTGAAATGTTAAAAACCCCATGATATCAATGGCAATCAGGCACTGCCACCTCTGAATGAATCCTGCTCAATCTGCATTAATACTGAATAAATAAATAAAATGCTGCATAGGATGAAATTTTTTTAAGCAGCGAATTGGAAGCTATTGTTGAAGAGGCGACTGTTTTTAAAAGGGTCAATAGACTGGAGCTGTTTCTCAGGAACCTTTTCTCTATGTTAAATTCCCCTAAGGAATTCATACAGAACAAGGAGCCTGGGTTACTGAAACAAGTAGTTTATCTGGCTGTTTTCTTTCACCAGCAGTACTAGAAGTACGGCAACCATTTATCATCAGTGCTGACACTATCTCCAAGGAAATCTTTAGAGTTCAAGTATATCTGAAGTCTTGTTTTCATGAGTTGAATTTCTCTTTCTCTCACTCACTCACTCACTCACACACACACACACACACACACACACACACACACACACACACTCACTCACTTTCCAGGCCTAGTGTAGCAAGTTTATTTAACATTTTATTAATTATTTGATAGGTTGTTGCAGTGGCAGGAGAATCAGTCAGAGAAAACTGAATTCTACACAATTGCAAAGATGTAGGAAAATGATAAATATTAAACTCAAATATGAACAACAAAGAAAAGAAATCCCAAACAATAGACCAAGAGCCCAATCCTACCCAAATTTCTAGCACTGATGCAGCTGTGCCAGTGGGCATGTGCTGCATCCTGCGGTGGGGAGGCAGTCACAAAAGGCCTCCTTCAAAGTAAGGGAACATTTGTTCCCTTAAGTCAGGGCTGCACTGCAGCTGCAATGGTGCTGGAAAGTTGAATAAATCAAATTATTTGCTGACCAGTATCACTCTCTAGTTTGAGGCTTATTCTCACTTCTGAATATCAGCTTCACAGGGTTCAATTCCACTTTGATACGTCACAAACAATGCACAGGAGTTGCCATTCTTTAATTCTGTATCATTTACCACTGGAAATGATCCACATATGTCTTTTCTGAGGGTGCTGTTCTAGCACCCCATCCTTGGGGCAGTTTCTGATGAGAAAACATTTGAAATAAAAGAGACAAACGCGCTCTAACTTGGTACCATGGGTCCAACCTGCATTGGGGCCATTGCAGCTGTTGTTTAACAATGCAAGTCTGTCATTGAGATCTACATCCTCCTGCCTTCCCTGCTTCAATTCACTTCCTGCCCCCAATCTTCCTCAAAACTGTCCCAAAACCACCGCCTCTGCCATTTTACCTGCACTGGCAGAGCTTCTGGGTGGTTCTGACATGAACTTAGAGCCTTCAGCCAATTGCCACACCAGTGGCTCCATAATGTGTGATGGCTGTGCAACATTGGCATTGAACCAAGGTGAATTTACAGCAATGAGTCTGTTGCCATAACTGCCCCATTGGATTGGAGCATTAGAGGACAATCCTATGCTTGTCTTCAGTGGGGCCTACTTTCAGAATAGTGTGAAAAGGATCTTGTTGTTGGCAACCTTCAGTCTCAAAAGACTATGATATCAGACTCTGAATGGTGGTTCTGGATCAGCATCTAGTGTGGCTGAAAAGGCCGATTTGGGAGTGACAATCCCTTCCACACTGGGAGCAAGTGTAGTCTGTCCCTGGTTTGTCACCCTGGCTATGGGCCTTCCTTCTTTGCCTCGGTCTGTTGGCTAAATGTCCCTTCAAACTGGGAGATCACAGCCTAAAATATTCACATGTTGAATTAAAATGTTCATGATCAAAACAGGTATTTGTGAATATTTCATCTCTAGAGCTTTTGTTGTACAAAAGCACAAGACTCTGCTTCTCCTCTAGCTTGGTTTTTAGTCATCTTACAGACTGTAGTTTCACCCCATTGGTTCTTCAGCATATACCAAGTGTCATCACTATTTTGGTTTAACAATTATCTGAACCGTAACTCTTAATATTATACTATTTGATGTTGCAGTTGAGGAATTTTCCATTGATGTTTAATGATATAAAATATACAGGAAAAAATTATTCAGCCTTCACAGCTGAGTTTTCATAAAATCCAATCATTTGCAATTATGGAGTCATAACTTTACTGAACCACAACATAATAATGCTTGACAAAACTACAAGGTTATCGAATCCAATCTTGCTTTGTCAAGGGAGGATCCACAGTACTTAAACCACCAATGGAGCAAGTAGACAATGTCCTTTCATACATCTCCATGGAATAACGTGTCAGCAGACAGGTCATGGGTGAGATCCTTCTGCCTACATGTTTACAGAGTAATGTAAATGGTTTCCAATGGTTAAAAGCCTAACCTATGAATTCGAATTAAGCACACAGTCCAATCCTAAGCTGTGCTGGCACAGCCAGGCCGCATGGCCTATGCTGCATCCAAAGCAGCTTAAGAGATAGCTGGAGGTCACTTTGGGGTAAGGGGATATTTTTCCACTTATCCCGAGTAAAGCCTCAGCTGTCCCTATGGGGCTTCTCGGATCTGCACCAGCTATATAACTGATGCAAATACAGGAAGCCCGTGTAGGGCTGTCCAGACCAGGGACATGGGATAGGATGTGACATGCTCCACTACTGCTGTTCCCGCCCCCCTCTTGGCCAGATCCAGCTCCTGTTCACTGCCCCAAAAAGCCCCCTTCCTGCCTCCATTCTTTCTGCATCTTTCTGCTGTGAATTGAATTGCACACTCTCAGTTATGTGTTATGGGTTGTATGTAGAGCTTCTGGCTTAACACACCAGGCACCTTAAAGGTGGATTTGATTCATGGTTCTCCTGCAGTGGTTGCCAACCTTTTTCACTTGCATAACCTTGGCAGCCCATTTCCATAAATTGTACCCTTCATATTAGCAAAATGTTTGTAATAATACAAGCCCTCATCTCCTCTCTATGAAAGCCCAGACTTCATGTATTCATCACATATTTTCTCTTTTCATCTGTTTATAGAACAGAAGACTCTGCACTGTTTTTCACCAGAAGTGTCCTGAGAAATTCTGGGTGATTGATCACTTTCCATATTATGTTTCAGCTTTTTTAGTGTGCTGGTTTTCAATCACTGGTTCATACATAAATTGATGACCAAAATCTAGCTGTTGGTGGGGCTTTCACAGCCAACTAGCTACCTCCCCTCCTGCCTTGCTGGTCCTTGCAAGGCAGGAATGCCTTGCAAGGCATTCTGGAGCATGACCTGCCTTTTTCTGCCATTATTCCATTCTTTTTCAAGTACCCCTAAAGGTCCTGTTGAGTGTCCCTGGGAGTACATGAATACCAGGTTGGGAACCACTGTTTTACTGGTATGTTGTTTACAGTGCACTTACTCTGACAGTGTTTACAAAAAGGTGGTGAAGACCAAAATTTAAAAAGAATAAAAATGTATCTTATGATCTTTTACTATGTTTTTAAAAAATTAGCGACTACAGTTCTTAGGTAACAATTAGTGGTAGGTTATTTTTCAGGATCTGGCCTGGGGTAAAATCAGACAAAACTATATTCAGATGCCCCCCCTAAGTTTAACCCCCAACTTATCCGAGGGTCATAGAAAATTCCATGATTTTTGACTCAAAACCTGCCCTCAGCTTATCTGTGGGATCGATTTATAGGCGAGTGTCTGCAGTAGGTTAGCATGAGGGTCCAGAATCAGTAATGTTAAAGCAATGGGGAAATAATTCTGTGATGTGGACTGCTGGGTCTCCGGCCGGGGAGAGTGTTCACCTCTTCAGACACAGATTGTCTCCAGAGAGAGGAGGAGTGAACCTACAGCATACAGGGATTAGCTTGCTAGCACACTCTCTTTAGCCCCATAACAGGACCATCCTCTCCTGTTAATCCTAAACATCTGTCTATCAAAACTATGCCTGCCTCTGACCATGGAGGTTCATTCATTGTTAATAGTTATGGATATGAATACCTATATGCCTATCCTACACATGCACCCCATCTTCTTCTGGGGGAATGGAAAACAACAACAACAACAGTATTTATATACCGCTTTTCAACAAAAAGTTCACAAAGCGGTTTACAGAGAAAATCAAATATCAAATAGAAAAGAATCTATTGAGGGGAAAGGAGGAACTGAGTAGCCATTCAGCCAGGCGTTCTGTTGGAAAGGGTCTTGCTCTCCCTCTCTACATATAAATTTTATGCAGTATAATTCAGCAGTACATACAGAGATGGAATTGAATGTTATTGCATGTTTGTCAAAAATAAAATTAAGAAAAATGGAAATGAGTACAGCAAAGACTTCCTGCTTATGTTGCCCAGGAGTTCTACAGTCTCAGCAAATGAAAGAGAGAGAAAAAAGAAACTCTAAGCACATCCTGTTCTATTTAAAGTAAATAGAAATAAGATCTAAAAGATGTTGGCAGTTTTTGATCTGCCTCTTAGCTTCTGTTTTGATTTTCAGACTTTTCTTGTCTGCTTAATGAGGCTGGGTATTTTTTTCCCTCCATTTAAAGCTCTTTTCTATAGTCAGAAATGTGGCTCTTCAAATTATCAGTTTATCATTGCACATGCATTTTTCCGTTTATGTTTGCGCTTGCATTCAGAGTGGAAATGTATTTTCATAGCGTGGCTAATGTCTATTTATCCTGCACTTTCTCCTTTGGGCTCATTATTTGTTGATGAGATTTCCTCTCTTTGTTACTTGCATCTCGGCTCTTTGCAAAGAGCCGTTTCTAAAAATATATATTTAGCAACTCTTTGTTCTTTCTCGGGAGTTAATGCCTCCAGGACATATCCTATATAAGTACTTTGCCCCCATCTTAACCCAATGCCAGGATTTCATTTTTAGAATTCTCAGTTTAGTTGACCATCAAGTTACTCAAGCTACATGGGGCCAAGCAATACTCATCAGTCAGCAGCTAAATATTGAAATCGTAGGTGATAGTCTGGGTACAAAGTCTAACTATTCTAGTCTTGCTTGAGTCCTACCAGTTTCAATTTACTTTGATACTCCCCCCCCCCACTTTTGTCTATCACTTTGCCAACCTCAGTGAGAATTCAGACAAATGGTAGCAGCAGAAGCAGCAATGGCAGTGTCAGGCCTTTGGCATCCCAGGCCCTGAATTGTTTTAAGCCAGGATGTGGCAGGAGGGGCCTTGATGTTCAGGCCCGGTGTGAAATGCAGCAAAGGAACAGCTGCACTGTATGTGAGTATGATTAGTAATCAGCTGCACCTGTTACAGGTGGGAGTCACGTGACTTGGGGAGAGATGTGTGCAGAGTCACGTAGGCTATGGTGGAGTGGTGCAATGCACCACTGGACAGCCAATCAGAGTGGGTTATAAGTCTGTCTTGTGTCTATGAGGTTGTCCTACTCTGATTGGCTGGCCCCGGTATATATGGGGCAAACACAGACACCAAGGTGGGGGTTGTTGTGGTGGTGTTTCTGTGCTGGTTTGTGTACTGATTTTGGACTGCCTTCTCATGACTGTGACCTGCTGTATCCCTGACTTCTGGACTGTATGACTGACTACTCTTCTTCCTGCTCCTTTACCAATACATGCTTCTGCAACAAACAAGCCTGTGTCTGCTTCTTTGGCTCTGTTTGGGATTGCCTGCTTCTTTTGCTATCTCCCTACGGTCCTGTGCCATTCTGCTATTGGAAAAGCAAGGGCTATCCTCCCCTGCTGACCTGACAGGCAGCATACAGGGAGAAGGTGGTATTTCTTTCAAGGACTGCTGTTACTGCAAAACAGTGCAATGTGCCAGGATAATAGAGATGTTTGGGGAAAGTGACAGGCTTCTTCCCTCCTTTCTCCTCCTCCACTGTACCATCTTCAGCTAAGTCAATGGAAGGGGGGGGGTTGAGTGCTGGTTGGGAAGGTGGCTTGGGAGTAGGGAGGGGGAAACTAAGAATTCATCTCTATCCCAGATTTTGATCCAAGATAGCCTGTACCACACACTGCTTCTTTGAGGTGGGTTTTATGAGCCCTTGAAGTCTGGCTCTGGGAGACTTGACTTGACTTTCTAGTAGAGTTCCTCTGTGCTATGCATGCTGGTATAGAGCAGCAATTTTCAACCAGTGTGCTGTGGCACAGTATGGTGCCACAAATGGTCTGCAGGTGCCACAATTTGCCATGGGAGTTTAGGGTCATTTATTAGTAGGGACTTTGGTAGGAGTTTTTTTGTGTGTGATTTTTTTCCAAAATTTCTTGACTAAAATAGCAAATTGTGGTGCTATGTGTTCTTATACATTCTTATTCAAAATTGTTCAAACAGCGCATTAAAGCACACTAAGCATTTCAACTTGTGAACTTGGTATCATATTAGATCAGGGGTGTCCAACCTGGGCATACATGCCACTAGTGGCACATGGACACTTTCTGAGTGGCACACACAGAGTTGCCATAGGTTTTTGAAAAACATTTCAATAGTAACAAAGAGAGCACCACTAAAGTTAATCTTTGAGGACAAGAAGGTGGGCAGGCAGAGGGGGCTGGACAGTGTAGAAAGGAAATGAATGCACCTTATATAGACTTTGGTACAGGTCCTGCTTTGGGCTATTGCGTGCCTTTTGTGGGTCACTTCACATCTTTTCCACATCAGGCAAAGAACTTTTTTTATTTTTCTCCTGTATACTTTTAAAGCATCTGTTGAATGTCTGGTTCTGTTGCTATGTTTTAGTTTGTCTTTGTTTTACAATTTGCAACAATTTGACTGTTGCTTTGTTTGTTTTATTGATTGTGTTTGTTGCGCTGAAAGGTTGCTTGCAGCAATTTTTTTTTTTGTAAAATAAAAGGTAACTTAGTGTAACAGCAAAGACTGAAGTAAGACTCTAGATTTTTCTTATTTACATGATGAGTTGCTTATGGCAGCCACAATGAAATACTCCACATCATATCAAGGACCAAGTTTTACATATAATACATACGTAACTCCAGTTACATTTTGGATCATAAGCACTGTTTAAGCATATTCAGGAGCAGGAAATATGGAAATGACCACCAATATGACCCCTCTCCATCCTTTTCCTTAATACAAAAATAAATAGAAACTATACGTTGGATATAAGCTTATCATAATTGATGCTTCCATATACGGGGCTAGATAATGGCACAAGGACAATAATTTTTATACTATGGGGTAAGTCACCACAGGGGAAGCTGCAAAACACTTACATCCCAATCCTATTCATTCCTCCCTGCCAATGTAGCCACAACGAAAAGCTGTCCTGTATTTGAGGGGGAAAGGGACGAATTGGAAGTCTTAGGAGGGGAAAGGGGAATTATTTCCCTTACCTTTCCATCCATAAGCCTCCTGCTCACCAATGGGTCTCCTTGGATCTGAATCAGCTCTGCAGCTGATACAAGTCTGAGAAAAAATGATCAGGGAGCCTCTGATTGGAGGGGATAGGATCAGATCTGCACTATTGCTGTTGGATCCACCTCTCGTACTACCTACCTGCCCTATTCTTCCCCACTCCCAATCAGATTTCCCTGTCAACTCCCTCCTTGCCCACTCACCACCCCCACCGCTGTCTTACCTCGTCCAACAGAAGTGGCAGAGTCTGGCAGCAGGGTTGCGATGCTGCTGTATTTTGCTTCCACTGTTGTAATGGGATCCAAAGGATGGCCCAATCTTGGATAGGATTGGGCTGTTGAAGGAGGGGCATGGAGAGACATGACTCCACAGAAGCCAGAAGCATTTTCTTACAGGGTGGCTCTGCCATGAGTGTTACAGGTCTATATAACTATGTAGACCTCATAATGTGTTAATAACAGTCAATCCTGAAAGAACATCAGCCATTGAGATCTTCTTTTATATCCGTCTCTTCTTCTCAGTCTCCTCTAACTTTCCTTCTCTACCTGAATATCCTCACTGAAACTTGAAGTTCTCCTGTCCATTGCTTGCAGCTCCTCACCAGCTGTGAGTGACTATCTGCCAGCTGAAGACCAGTATTTTGCATTATCTTTTTCTTAAGCAAATATCCTACAAACACTTCCCTCAGAGTAAGGTTCTTTGAACTCGTTGGAGCTTACTTCAGAGCAGACATGCATAAAATTGTGTTGTTGTATTGTCCCAAAGTAGTTAGCCCAACGATTGTAGCAGCAGAACAGTGCGCTTTGCAATAAATACCCAAGCCTGCATTAAAGACATGGAAATTATCACTTGAACCAGCAAATAAGATTTGTTATGATAAAGACTCATTCACTGTTGTTGCTGCTGAACAGACCAGCATCCTGCAAGAGATGTTGATCAATTGCTCCTCAGCAAGATGATTAATGTGTGCCTACAGTATGGTGCTCACTCTTACGCATTGAAAAGACATTTTCAGAAGATTAGTAAGTAATGGCATGTTTCCCATTGATTTCAGTATCATGCAAGAGCAGCTGACAGGGTGATGAAGTATAATAATTTAAGAATAAAAATGTTACTTTCACATGTTTTCAATCTACAGGTTATTATCTCCATATCCCCGGATAGCGGAATAATCAGTTTCATTAGATGCCTTCTACAAACTGTGTGTGTATGTGGCATCATCCTGAACATGCAGTCAAGCCTGAAACCTGAGAGCATCAAACTCCTCTAGGACCGCAAAGCCTATCCATTTTAATCAGTGATGCACCAGGGCAACTCTGCTTGGACTCAGCTGTTAAGCTGATAATTAATTCACTTTTGAGGAAGAGGTAATCAGTCTGAGAAAACCCAAGCTTCTGTCAGTTTACTCGCTCTGGGAAGTCTTGTCCTACTTATTGGGCTGGTGAAGAAACTGTACTTTGCCATTTTAGTTTAGTATAACTAGCACCTGTTGCTGCTGGAAGGCTTTAGGGCACTTTAGGGCACTTTTGCGACAGCAAGTGTGCTCCAGTGGAGCGTGTGCTCTGCCAACGCAACCGGGGGATAGGATTGGGCCAAGAGGCTGGAAAAGCACAAAGCACACAGGAAGGAGTTATTTTATTTGTTATGCAACAATGAAAGCATTGTTTCTATGTATTAAACTCTATGTTGTTCAACTTATTTCTATGTATTAAACTCGTTCCAAACAAAAAGAGAACCTGGCAATAAAAACAAACCAACATGACCAAACAATGGAAAATACAAGGGACTTGAGTCATTCCTAATGTTTTTCCCTCTTGGTTCTTGTGCCATAAAACACCTCCCAGAAGCTCGTGGACCTGCACTCTTCCAAGCTGCCTCCGTAGATATTGGAGGGGACCCTGTGCACAGCGGCCATGGAGAAGAGCCCTGCTGGTATTCAGCGGGGAGGGTGGCATGGGGTGGGAGTTGGGTGGAACAGTGGGAGGGCCGGGTGTGTGTCAGAAGCAGTCAGTGTCCAACTGAACACAACAGGACTTACTTCTGAGTAGACATGTATAGGATTTTTCTGTTATGCTGTAATCTTACACTCATTTTCCTGGGAGTCAGGCCATTTCCCTGTTGAAAATAATGGGGCTTACTGCTGAGTAAACTTGTGTAGATTGTACTGATAGTGTGCTTTTGCCTTTGTTCTTGGCTTTGGCTTCTTTGGGTGTGATTTCATGCAAGCAGTAGCAGACCTGTCGTTTACTGAAAGGGGCAAATGTCCTGGGCGCAGAGCTATGTGTGCCTCTAGGACCATGTGGAAGCCTTACTGAGGCTCCTGACATGGTTGGAAACATGGAGCGTTTCCAACCATGGAGTTCATCCTGGAGTTGTGTGAGGCTCCGTTGCCATCTTTGCTCATGGGGGCAGCGGCATCTCGCAGGGGCGCCATCGTGGATCTTTACCCTGGGCACGGGACTGGGGAAGTCCACCAGTGCTTACAAGTCAAATTGTTGTTCTTAGTGGCCTATGGGCCAGGGACATGCAATGCAAGGGCAGCAGGTGAGGCAAAACTGCCCCATCATAGTCCATGGAAAAGCACTGCAAGCCCCACCTGCTTAAACTTGAGGAGGCTTTCCTTACACCTAAGCCTCATCAGGTGTAAGCAGGAAGGGTAACTATGGTAATTTTCCATGTTCTAAGATGGGGCAGTTCTGCCTCACCTGCCGCCCCCACACTGCACATCCCTGCAATGGGCTTCTACGTATGTACTGAGTATTTTATGTGATGGGCTGCAAGCTTGTTGTTAGATGAGTTTTATTGTATGTATTTTACCAGTTTCTTGCTTTATAATTCCTAAATTTTGTGGTTTCTTTTAAAATAATTTTGTACTTATTAATTGTGTTTGTGATTTGTTAGCTACCCTGAGCACCTTTTGGGGTACGGCAGGGTAAAAATTTCTGAAATAAATACATTTCAGAAATATAGATGAAGACAAAATTGTTAGGCTATATACAACCATTTTGGGAAATTCATTTTGTCTCACAAAATTCCTACTGAAGTTCACCTAATGAGGAATTTCTAAAGTTCAAACATTTGGGGCAACTCTACAGTTGAAGTGAAATCAATTCCTGGCTAAGACCTTCCAGTGCCTCAGGTAGCATACCAAATGTTACCTTGTGCTTACCCAGTGGTGGACCAGCTTCTTCTTCCCACACCTTAAATTCAAAAAGGAACAGAAAAGATGAGCTGACACAAGGACGAAAGGTAGGCATGGGGGAGGCGGGGAGGAGGAAGGAGGAGGCATTCCTGGGCGGGGAAAGGGCAGGCAGTGGGCAGCCCTGGGGGTGGTGGGCAGGGAGAGGGAGGCAGGGCTGGGATCTGGCAGTTATGCCAGATCCCAAACCCCGTTCCCGGGGAGAACGGAGTGGCTTTAAGTCACTCTGCTCTCCTCAGACTTGTTCCACCTGGGGCCAGCAGCCCTTACCCAGAGGTAAGGGGAAATGTTTCCTCTTACATCTGGCTGAGCTGCTTATGGCCACTATCCTGTGCTGGATACAGCATAAGCCTCCTGGCTTGCCTGTTCCAGCATAGGACAGGATTGCGTTGAAAGTGTCCTGATTAGTAAGAGTCCATACAATATTAGATTGTCGCTGAATTTCACATAAGGTAAAATTCAAATGAAAGGTGGAGATTTTGTCTTCAGTACGGTATTTATGAATTTCAAGGAAAGCTAACAATAGCAAAAGTAAAATTTGACTTTCCATGTCTCTGACTTGTCTTTTCCCTGCTCCGAAATGGAAGTCATATGTCCTGAGCAATATACTCGGGTCGTCATGCTAAGCAATATACTTATCACTATTGTTTCTCTTTAATTGTGTGTAATTTTAAATCACTAGTGTATTTGAATGCTATGCATTTTCTTCAAAAATGTAGTGAACACTCCATACTTTACACACTGTTTTGTGTTCATTACGTCTTCCCATATCTTTCTTTTTTAAAAAAAAAACAGATGCCACTACAGGTGGAAGAGTAGCATATATTTAAAAAAAAACAAAAAAAAACCTTCCTTTTTGCATAATGGAAAGTCTGGTGTAGCATTTGGTGAGAAAGCAATTATAATCAATGTTAACACAATATGTAAGATTTACTATTGATTGATAGGCCAAATACTTAAATGAAGTGTGAGTTATGTTTTCTGTCAGTCATTTTTGACAGATTTCCCACTTACTCCCCTGCAAGAAATATCTTGGAGACGCACACACACGCATGCATACACTTTTTTTTTTTACAAAATGAATTTTGAAAGTTCACATTCTTCAGAATGAGTTGCGTACTTTATTAAGTTATTGAATGTGGAAGAACATATGGAGTTAATGGAGTGCAGAATGAAAGCCAACATCCATCTGAGTCAGGCCTTCACAACTTTTATCTCACCATGCATGATGGCCTGCCAGGTACTTGCCAACCTATCTCTTTTTCAGTCCCAAAATAGGAGGTGAATCAAGCTGCTGATGGGTCACCATAAGTGTCTGGTGGTCTGTGGTCACCTCAGTGCATCACAAGTGTGCGTGGGCTCAATCTCGGTTAACTGTATAACTCAAACAATCATGATTAAAAAAAAATTCCAACCATAATCAATTCTTGTTATCTGCTGGGTTCCTGGAAACAGGAAGCAGATACAAAATCAGTGGATACTGAATCATTGAACTTTTGGAAGCAATGGGGGTTATGGGGAATACCAGTAGCGAATAGCTTCAGAATGGGGCAGACAGCTTCAGAATGGATGCAGATGTTTCAAAATGGCCATGGATAGCTTCCAAATGGCTATCACAAATAACTTCAGGATGGCAGCAGAGAACTTTAGAATTGCCGTGAATGCAGTGAGTAAATGTGGATAGCCAAGAACAGACAGGTGGTCGCATGGACCGTCGAGCAGCAGAGAGGAAAGTGGGGAAGGGGGTGAGGCAGGGAAGAGTTGTTCTGGGGAGGGGGGAGGTGTGCAGAGGGCGGGGAGGTGTGACAGGGAACAGGGAGGTGGTAAAGGGCTGAGGGAGGCGTAGCAGGGGAGGGAGCAGGGAGGGAGGAAGGCAGGGCTGGTGGAGCATCGCTCCACCAGATTCTGACCCTTCTTGTCAGGTTCAGTGCCTGACACGAAGGCTCTTACTTTAGTGGGGCTACTCCCTTTACCCAGGGGAGGGGAAGAAAGTCCCCTTCTCCCGAGGTGCCACCTGCAGCTGCCATGGGCACACAGGACCGTTTGTGGCCACGTGCCATGGGAGCTCAGGATTGGTCTCTTACACTCTTGTTTCCACGGATAAGCGAATCTGTGGGAACAGAGTGTGCAGACAGCGAGAATTGACTGTAGCTGGTGGTGGCACACAGAGAAGTACAAATATAGGTCATTGAAGGTTCTGCTACTGGATTTTCACAATGTTCATCTTCACTACCTACAGCTAAAGTTGTGGGGGGGGGGGAAGAATGCAAGTGCAGATAATTCTCATCCTGCAGACACTGTGTCATTGATTTAGGTCCCAATCCTATCCAACTTTCCAGCACCAGTGCAACCACAGTGCAGCCCGGAGGTAAGAGAACAAATGTTCCCTAACATTGAGGAGGCCTGTGTGACTGTCTCCCCAACAAAAGATTCAGCATACGCCCCAGTGGCATAGCTGCACCAGCCCTGGACAATTGGATAGGATTGGACACCAGCATTAAGATTTGACACCAGTTTGCAATCTGCTGTTGCTTTCTTCTCTGAAAGGAATGTTATTGGGAATATACATGCCAGTGATGAGTGACCTCCACCCAGTTTGGAATGGGCCCAATTAAAACAAACAAATTTTAAGAAGTTTATTGAACTACTTTAAAATAATTTTGCTTCAATATTGTGGAAAAGTCCAAAGCAACATTGTAGCCACTTTATTATCCTGATTGCTGGAAACCATGGTTGAAGTCTGTGAAGAGTGACATCAAGAACACGTATGACACAAAAGAAAAATGTGAGTGTCTCAGCAAAGCTTTGGGTTAATTTAACCATGGTGGTAAAACTGTCAGTGGTACCCTTTGCTCAGTAATTGACTGGTGCTAAGGAGTTTTGTGACCTTTATAAATGTCAGAAGCTGAGTTGAACCTAGTGTTTAAAAAAAAAAATTCAAGCAAGGAGAGATCCTTGTACAAGTTGGAAACTGTTGTGACACTTGTAAGATTACTCACCGACTGACGCCAAACTCATTTTGCCTTTTGTTTGCCCATGGGGGTATCGTGTGCAAAACAGCAAGTAACATGGAGTTTTAGATACTTATTGCATTTCATCCCATTGCAGATGGATACCATTTGGCTGTTTTTACATTTCCTTAAGGACTTCGAAATATAAATGTTAATGATGCCCAGGGCAAATGGTTATCGCAATGGTACCCATTAAGGAAAAATTCTGACTGGAGTTTCTGTTTTTAGCAAAAAGTGGTCAAAAAAAGCATGAGCTCATTTCTTTTCTTACTCACCATCAATGTTAGTGATGGCAAGGGGCTGGGATCCAGCTCTTTCCCCCCTCTCATTTGCCATTGCTCCTACATTCCTGCACTTTTCCTTACCAATGTGTTAGCTCCTGCTTCTTCCCCTCCCAATTCTTTCATCACTCATTCCTCATTCCTATCATTCCAAAGCGATCCAAATTCAGATGGCATATTATCCTGCTCAGGGACCCTGACATCAGTAGCTGCTGTTGGTCTAAGCTGCAGCAGCTAAAAACCAGGCAAAGGCAGAGGTCAGTCTCTTACTATTTATACCACTTTGGACCAATCTAAAGTTTCCCTTTCACTTTTTCTATCTAGCTGTTAGAATTGATTTAAAAGGTGGCGGCAGCCTTTGATGAAATGGGGTGTTGAAAGCAGTGTAGCTGAGGGGGAAGCTAATGGTAAGTACTGCAGGTGCCACAGTATGCCATGTAAGCAGCTATTCCCTCTCACTGTTGAAGCAATTCTGGGCAGACACAGAAAGTCTGTTTGGTTCGGCAAGCATCTGCACATTGCCTTTGCTACCCAGAATGGGTCTGACAGTGAGTGGAAGGGGCTGCTTACCCAGTGCATTGCAGTGCCTGAACACTTACCATTTTGCCCCCCTCTAGCTACGCTACTGGGTGTTGGCTATGGATCAACACTAGTCCTGACAAAAAAGAGCAATTAGACTCATGGCCACCATTTCTGGCAGCAGCCATGCATTTTGTTTAATGTCTTGATTTGCCCTGAAAGTCAAAAGCAGCACAGAACGATGTGCTAAGCTGAGGATCCTAACAAAAGGGGGGTAAGACTAGACCAACATTAAAAATATGTGACTAAATGGTCCCACCGTGCTTCAGGAAAAGGAATGTACAAACGTGTGTGCATAATGACCCAAGTCCACTCATTAGGATTATGGTGGTGGATAAGCACAGCAGGCCTTGTCATTAAATGTATTGCCAAACATTTCTAAACATACTTACATTCATCTCAGAAAGTGTCTCCAAGTGTCTTTAAAAAATCCAGATGCTGGATCTCTTTCTTTAATTCAAAGAGCGAAGCAGCACAACTCAATGAATATACCAACTGCATTATCTTAAGAGCCATGTCTCTGTATTTCATGTATATATGCATGCCTTTTGTTCAATTATGAAACAAACAGGTTTCAATTTTGTCTTTCTTTCCCACTGTCAGCATCTGAATGTGAAAGTTACAGCCCTTGTTAATGACTCATCCAGGCTAATCTCCATTCTATTCATAGCTTCACACTGCCTCCTTGCCTCTGCTTCCACTGTGGAACCTATTGTTTCAGAGAAGGAAGGAGTCTGTTCTGAGCTCCTGTGGTGAGAAGACAGGAGAGGGTCTTGCCTTTTTTCCCAATAGCACCCTTCAAAAACATTGGAAGAAATTGGACAATTTTTTTTTTATTGAAGATGGGAGACAAAAGATGTAATAATCAAGCTTGCCAAGGCACATCAGGTTTGGGTAAATGTCCTCCTGAAGCTGGTGTGATTATCTGACTCATCACACAAAGCACAGCACATCCTTCTTCAAGGTGGCATGGAAAACACTGATCTCTCATGACCACCCCACCTGCTTCCTATTTTTAACCACTCACATACTAGCATCTCAAAATAGAACCCAGCAGGAGATAAATGGATGTGAAAATTATAGAAGGTAAAAAGGCTCAGTACTTGACAATCCCTTTATGTGTCCTGACCAGCACGTTTGTTCCCAGCACAGAGAGACCTCACGCCTTCTCAATTTCCCTGTGAGATGCAGTGCAAGCTATGCTGGTGCCGCTACATCAGTGTGGGGGAATTTGCACTGGATTGGGCTGTGAGCTTGCTTCTTTGCTTTAGACATTGCCATCCTCCCTGTCCCTGTTCTGCCCCCTCCCTGCCCTCTCCCTCCCCTCCCCAGTCCATGCTCTGCCCAGCAAGAACTTACTGCATCCAATGCATGCTGCGTCTTGTGCCAGTGCACCCGGCCAGAGCAGGCCTTCCCACCAGTGTGCTGGACAGCTATGCTATTGCAAGTGCTTTATGACACTTTTGTGATGGTTCGCACTGGTGCAGTGTGCGCTCTCCCAGTGTGCATGGCCTAGGATTGTGCCAGTAGCCTGCAATGTGCCATTAGCCTCCAATGGCCTAGGATTGTGCCATTAGCCTGCAATCCACTGGGGGGGGGGGGAGCTGAGAATTCGCTAACAAACTATTGAATCAACCAACATTCTAACCTGGTCACTCTGTGATATCTGATGCAGTGTCATGGCCTCATGTGAAGGCAACAACCTCCCCCTCCCCCCATTCCATTTCTGTTTGTTTCCATATGACCAAAACACATAAAGAAATGAATTGGGTTATTTTGAAAGGCTAAAATGTACCTGGGAGATTGGCTGTTCTTTATAAAAAGGACAGCGATGCTATTATTATACTTGCCGTTTGAAAGGCTGTTTTGCATTTAATGATTATTTACAGCACAGGTTGATGGACGATGATTCCTAGTTTCACACCCCAGGAAGCTGTGCATTTCCTTGCTTTGTGTGTGTGAGTGCATGTCTATGTATCTGTGTGTTCATTTTTTTTTAATGTACCCTGAAATATTGTGTCATAGATACACTTTTCATGGGTAGTACAAGTTGTCATTTTGAAATGAAGCCTTGCAGCAGGGGGCAAATAAGGTATGCTTCTTCTGGCTGCACTTTGGAGTGCTTCATCTCAGCTCTAATAAAACTACATATTTGAATCCAGGCAGCAGGGAAAGTGACAGCTCTTTAGCGTTTGCTATTATTTCCAGCGACAGACTGTACAGTTTGGGCATATTTGTCTCTTTGTTAGTAAATATCAGGGAAGATGTGCCAGAGAAGCTGCATAGTTGAAGAAACTTGACCAAACTTTCAAACTGAGATGACTGGCATTAATATATCTGGCCATGGATTGGGCCCTCATAGTCTAAAACAGTGTTTTTCAAACTGTGGGTCGGGACCCACTAGGTGGGTTGCAAGCAAATTTCGGGTGGGGCCCCATTCATTTCAATATTTTATTTTTAATACATTAGACTTGATGCTACCATGGTGTGTGACTGCATTTGGGGAAATGTTACAGACCTGTACTTTTAACAAGCTACTATGTATATGTTTTTAACAGTGATAGTAAATGGGACTATTTCTATTACTTATTCCTGGGTAAGCGGGGGTAGGATTGCAGCCTTGGATTGTTAAAAATTTTCCTGCTTGATGATGTCACTTCCAGTCATGACATCACCTCTGGTGGGTCCTGACAGATTCTGATTCTAAAAAGTGGGTTCCGGTGCTAAATGTGTGAGAACCACTGGTCACGGAAGTGACACAAGTCTGCAGCTGAAGACGACATCAGCCTCATTAAGGGCATACTCTGACTCCACCATTGAATCAATGACACTTTAAAGTGCTTCGCTTTGGCTAGATCACACCTTTCTAATCACTGCTTTTCTGAGACCAGCTGTCATTATGCATTGCGTGAAACACAATTAACTTGTGGACTTCACTGACACAAGATGAGGTGGTGGCTATTGGGAAAGAAACTTTGAGCTTCAAATGAAAAAGGTGTGTTTGAAACAAGGCTGAAACTATATGCCAACACACACCTCACCTTTTTCACTGTTGTGGCTTGTATCACAGAGGCGGCAGCAGCAGTTCTCACAGCAGCTGCCATTCCCCCCCCCCAGCCCCCTTGGAATGACACTAGGAGCCCAATCCTATCCTTTCTCCTACCATAGCATGCAGCCATGCCAAAATAGCTTGCGCTGCATGCTATGGTAGGGGAAGTACTCTTACCCCCCGTAAGCCTCCCAATTGCCTATGGATTCCTTGGACCTACGGTAGCTCCTTAGTTGGCACAAGTCTGAGAAACAAAGGCGGTGTTTGTTTCCTCAGAGGAGATAGCATCCATCACAAGTTGCCTGTGCTGGGTGCCACCTCCTCTCACCTTCATCACGTCCTCAGTCTTTCTCCCACCCCATTCTGCCCTCCTTGCCAATGTACCTTAGTCGGAGGGCCTTCCTTGCCCTGCCACCATGTGCGGGGTCACTCGGCCTTTAGGCAGCATTCTGGTAGTGCACAGTTTTGTGAGCTGCTGGAGTTGCCAGTTTTGACAGCTGTATAGCAGCTTCCACTGCCGAAACACTAGTTCCAACAGCAATATGGCCCAATAGTTTTGGGCCGTAGGTCATCACATAGCATAATTTCAAACGTGCTTCTGAGGTTAAAAATTATCACAGCCAGAAGGAATACCATCACGAGCTGCCACTAGTAAGGCCATTTCTGATTCTTACATCCTCATTTTGCCTTCCCCAAATCAGTATATTCTCCCCATTTCACCTGTTAGATGTCTTTGATTAGGGCCTAATGCTTACTGAGGTGATGAACCTCTGTCTGAACTGAACCACATCAAACTGCTCACATGCTTTGCCTATATCCCTGCACATAAATTACTGGCATACCAGGGAGAAGACTAGAATGGGACTCTTCTTCTTGCCATCTAGTTTTCTACATGCAGGGATTTCTTTCACATAAGTATGAAGGAGCGTTCATTCATGGGAGTCCTCACCCCCACCCTGAAGTGTTACAGCTCAGGCACAGGTTTCTTAGCACTGTGAGAACTAGACCTCGGGCTGTTACCACCAATTATTTCCAAACAGACGCTTTGCGCTTTTGACAGCTACATGATAGGCATGACACTGAGGTCATTCAAAGAAGCAAATCAGACTGAATATATTTACTACAAACGAGAGGAAATACGTCTTCATATAGTGCACAATTAACTTCTGGAATTCACTAAAGCAGGAGGTGGTGATGGCATTAGAAAGGGATCAGATACATTATTGAAAGAGAGAAATATTTGTGGCTAACCATGATAGCAAAAAGATTTTTTAAAATTTGTATTTTTCACACAAGAGGCTCTATCCCTCTGATAACCATTCCTTGCTTGCCCCCAGGATCTGCTAATCCTCACTATTCATGGCTTGAGAGTTTCCCCGCACGTAACTGGCTGGTCTTTGAGGATGTGTCAGTGGGTAATAGAATCTGTGATGGCTCCTTCACACCTGTAAATTATCACTAGATGCTGCAGTCCTCAAAATCCTGGCTGTGAAGGTATGAAGCCGCCTTCAGATGTTCAGTGTGCTCTGCTGACATGTTGCTAAGCAACCAGTAATACACATGTTGCACAATTATAGGCAGAGTTAAGATGCAAACTCAGCCTGCAAGTATTTGCAAACGTGATCACAACTAAGAGTGTGGAGTTTTTCCAGGATGTTTAATTCTGGAGAAGAGCAAGGTCAAAATAAAGCATTGGCTGCAAGTGGAAAACCAGTGGCTTTTCAGGCTAGTATGAGCAATGAACTGCCCATAGATGCCCTTCACAGACGTCCTGGAGGAACAAGTATTTAGTGCAAGAGGGAAGCTCACACCACACAACCTTAACCTTAGCTCTGAGGCTGCTGACAAGGGTGCCCTTTCCTGAGCATTCTGAAGTAAAACTCTGCCCATAAGTACACGGGCTAAAAAGGACCAATCCCTATTTTAAAGGTCACTAACCAGCTGCCTGAAGAAAATTAGTTTTGCCCGCTGCTGGACTGACCTTCATTTGAACTAATGGCCAGAAGATAAAAAGGTGCTCCATCCTCCTGGAAAGCCCCATACCACATGAGTCCTTTGGTGCTGAAGAAAAATCTGTCTGCTTTCAACCTCTCATTTCTCCCTTCCACCCTTTATAGGTCAGCCAAGGCATTGAAGAATAGCCTTTTAAAAAATCAAACACAATGAAGGCTCTAGTGGTTTATAGGAAATGTTCCTCTGTTCCCTTCAGATCTCACAAAGAGTGGCTTCATGCGTAGCAAAATTAGCCATGCCAAAACATTTCGCTTAAATGGCCAACTATCCAGCACTCACGTCTGAGTGGGCCTGGATTGGGCCTGGAAGCCTGACATGGGCCTCCTTGGGCCTGTACGCACTCAAATCTCCCTTACCCCAAGGAGACTCCTGGCACCAGCCCAGTGGCCACTGAATCCAGCCACTGAATCCAGTGGTAATCATTTTGGTGCCGTTGGAGACCCGGGAGCCACCAAGCTTAAGACTGGGCTGTTACTTTACTGAATGTTTATGGAATTGTAGCAGAAATCTTTCTTGACTGAGGTTCTTCCCAAACCCTAGGAAATGAGCAGAAGTGAGGTAGCAATCTTTTCAGCATTATCATTGTCTTAAGCAACAAAACCAAATGATGGTTTCATAAAATCTGTTAAAGTGGGTTCAATTATATTTAAGTGGCTTTCCTTCTCTTGCCAGTCATGCACCTGCATGTATGCTGGCAACGTTTTGTAGTCACTTTTTATGATTCTCCATCCTAATGTCCACCGATGGAACTCTATTAATGCTCATTTCAAAGGCTGCTGTAAATTCAGACCCAGATAAACCCCACACAATGCTGAGCCAGCAGAAGTGCTCGTACATCAGACTTTCAAAAATACTACTATTTTCTTTTAATTTGAAAAGTAAATCAAGGAACTTTTTAAGAGGTTGGGAAGGAAGGGCTACACATAAATAAGGATCATAGTTCGTCAATTCTTGTAATGGTTTCATTGCCCCCATAAACTAAAATATTAATAATTTACCTTGTGTATGTTCATTTAAAAGGGGGGGGGGAACCTGCTTACTGAGGGACTTAACAGTGAATGGACTGCAATAGGACTGAAAAATTTACAGCTTTGGTACTAGGACTGGTTAACATGAGCCAGTGAAAAATAGTGCCATAAAATTTCATTTACCATTTACCATTACACTGGTTCCAAGCAGTCAAAGGCTTTTTATGTGGACTCATAAATGGTATTTTTTAAAAAGGGACTTGCTTTTATTATGTGGTTCCATTAACCACTGCATACAAAAGAGCTGAAGTTATTGCCTTTAAACCGTATAGTCTCATCAGGTCAGGATTTATGCACACATATGAAGAAGAAATAGGAGACACATGTATCTTTGACATGAATAAAAAAGAGGTTTATCAGCCTTCAGACTACAGAAGAAATCCAGCTGTAGAAACCTCCAGTAAAGAGGTTCATGTGAACTGGCTTCTATCATTGGTTCAGACTTAGCTCAGCATGTTTTTGCTAAAGTGGCAGAAGCTCCTGGAATCTCAGGAAGAGGACTTCTCCAACCCTATCTTGACATGCTGCCAGGGATTGAACCTGTCACTTCCACAATCCCATCACCATGCCAGGGCATGGGACTAAAGTGCAGTGGTCCCTATCTGATTCTCCAGGAGCAAAGTCCAGGAGCACTTCCTAGCTGTTCATCTGTTCCTTTAAAGAGAGTATAAAACCCATCAAGAACTGGGCTTGAATTCCCATATCCCTACCCTACTGATCACCAGCACCTCTGTCTTTTCAGCATTCAATCTCAGTTTGTTCAGGCACATTATCTGCTGTGCTACTTGATGCTCAGGAGGCCACAAGGAGCAGGAGCAGCTTTCGCCAACTTACACTGAAGAGCCGGATGCAGCCATCCATGCCCTAGTTAACTTTTCATTTTGGATGATTGCAATGTGGGCATGCCTTTAAAGATGGCGTAGAAGCTGTGATGCGTAATACAGCTTTCCATCTCTTAATGGAATGCACTGCAGAGAACATATCCCAATTTTTTTGCAATTGCAATGGATGTCTGCATATTTGCAGGCCCCGCTCCAAGTACTATTGTTAATATTTAAGGCTCTGAGCAGTTTGGGAGTCTTCTAACTCCCTGTGCCCTTAAATCTACCAGGTAACCTCTGTTCCGCATCTCTTCTCTTACATAGGTAAAATGTAGGATCCCATAACATTCACTTTGTGGAGTGTGCAATAAAGTTCCACTCCCCCCCCCAGTTAATATTGTACATGAAAACCTCCTTGGGTCCCTTTGCCCTCCCACATCTTCCCAATGTTGCCTCAAATGGGGTTTGACATTTGCGCTACATTGCAACATAGGAAGCTGCCTTATACTGAATCAGATCATTGGTCCATGTAGCTCAGCTGACTATCTCTCTCCAGAGTTTCAGATGGGAGTCTTTTCCTGCCCTACCGTGAAATGCCAGGGATTGAACCTGTGACCTTTTGCATGCAAAACATGTGGTTTCCCATTGAGCTAAGGCCCTTCCTTGGCAGTGGAGAGCAAGAGGGATGGATGACAAGCTCAGAGTCAGTGGTGCACCAGCTTTCATCCCTGCTTCAAATTTCATAAATGGGCAACCCAAGCATGGGTTGACATTTGGCCCACCCCAAAGCCAACACAGCACATCATTTCAGATAACCTGGGCAAGCGTTTAGGTTGCCTGCATTGCTACTGCCCAGATTTGCCAGTAAAGCTAGGGCAGTAATAGAATTAATTGCATTTCCTGTTCTTATCAGGAGTCTTAAACATGATTGTAGAGCTTCTGTGTGTTAGGCTTAACTCTTTCCTCTAATAGCTTTCCTACCTTAATCCCATCTGCCTTTATATGGCCTTAAAATCAGATAGCAATGGCAGAAGGTTAGCCTTGACAACAGTGTGCATTTTGTAAACCGGTTCTTGTCTCAGAAGCTTAACCTGAGAGGGTAAAGAAGGGAATGTTGAATTTAGGTGAATTTAGAAACGTGTAAAGCAAATACCATAACCAAACTCCCTCCAAAGCTATTAGCAACATTCCAACATGAAAAAGGCAATGAATGGCTGAAGCCCTGATAAACAGGTAACCCTCCGGTGAATTCAAGTGAGAACTGCACTACTGAGAAAACAGCACCTGGTAAAATATGGTCTTGGTGAACTTTGAAACTCACCATTTTAAGGAATCATAGAAATGCACTTTCTTTTACTCCATATTTATGTTTTCAAGTTTGTTTTTGTTGTTTATATGTAGAAAAAAAATCTCAAGACACCAGGGGAAGAACATTGGTGTCTTCTGAGACATTCTGCTGCTGACCTAAAAGTAACTGTGCAAGTGTAGCACACTTCTTCAGAAAGACTGCCAAAAGAGACTCCCATATGAAACTGCTGGAGAAGAACGTACTGAGAAATGTGAGTCTGCTCCATTCAGACTTCATCAGGACTGTGGGTTTTTTCACCCTACAACCAAGTGCCCA
Source organism: Tiliqua scincoides (assembly GCF_035046505.1). NCBI lineage: Eukaryota > Metazoa > Chordata > Lepidosauria > Squamata > Scincidae > Tiliqua > Tiliqua scincoides. Next base: position 88,188,989 of record NC_089824.1, read on the forward strand.
TGTGTGTTGAGGACCACATTTTGTGCACCTGATAACCTGGGCTGCAGTCTAAAAAAGTTTATGCCACAATAAATCTGCTTGTTTTTAAAGCACCACTGATCTCTTTACTATTTCCTGCTGTTGCAGACCAACAGCCCAATACTGAGTTGTGCCCTGGCTGCCACGGCACCGAAACAGCTGCTGCAGCATCCTGTGTGTAACAGGGCAGTCGCCCGCAGCTCTTCAGAGGAAGGGGACTTTTATCCCTTTCCCCAGATACGGAAAGTAGCCCCACAATGGAGCTACTTGATTCTGCAGCAGCCCTTGGCCTGTTGCAGAATCAAGAGCCTCTGTGTCGGACCTCACAACCTGATATGGAGGATCTGGATGTGGTGGAGCAGAGTTCCACCAGTCCTGCCTCTCTCTTTCCCCCAGAATGCCTTCTCCCAGCCTTCTCCCCACCTCCCCACCAGAACACCTCCTCCCCACCTCCCCCATCCCCCTCCCAACTCTCTGCTGTCCAGCAGTCCACATGACCACCGAGTGGCAGAGCACTGGTGATCCACTGGCAGTAGTCCAGCTCCAACTGGTGCTGAGCTACTTCTGGTGCTGGCCTGGCATTGAGGGCCACGAACGTGCTTCATGCTACGTTTGCAACACTCACTGCTGGTGAATCGCTGGCGATATGAGCTCAGGATTGGGTTACACAGTTACCTCTCTAGAATGCAATATCTCAGTAATTAGACAATTAAAATATTGACTTTGTATATGCATGTGTGTTTTCCAATGTCTGAGGAAAACATCTTCAGGAGTGGGTAAGAGATCATTACTCAGCTGGCTGCCTATGTTAATGTTACTGTTTAGCTCCCTTTATCCATGTTGGACTTTACAATTTTATAATTGATCATTGCTTTGATCTTCATGGAAGACACCATGCCCCCTCTGCATTTTAAAAAATAAAAACAATTCCCTTTTCCATTATCACCTTTTTTTGCTTTGTCATCAGTCATTTTTTAATGTAAGGCAAGCTATTGCCTTCTCCCAGCTTCCATAGTTGTTCTATTATTCTGTGGTTGCCTGCATATGGTAGCCCTAGGAGAATGAGCGGTAATTCCATCAGAAACCTCAAGATATTACTTCATAATCCAAACACAACATGACCAAAACAGACAGTACTTTAACTCTGGCTCTGCACAGTCCTTGAGGACTGAACTTCAGAAACTATTCACATGAGCTTGTTAAAAACGAATTTGTTGACTTGGTCTACTTCCAGGATTAAATAATTTCAGTCAAAATCCATCTCAAAAACTGCTCCAATTAGGACTGTTTCTGAAATTCCCCTGATCTTGTGAGGGGAACCCCCTAGAATTTAGAGGGTTTGAACCTGTTCAGAGCCCCGTTTGGGCCTTGCTGTGAGCATAAGCAGGGCTCTTGGCCAAGGTAGGCCCTATGTTTAGCTGCTTGGGTCAGCAAGATATTTTAGAAGATGCCCCTTGAATGCCTTTTGTGTTTGCGTAAACAGGGGAAAGGGTGTTGCTGACTAAGCTTGACCACAGAACTGGTTTGCAGAGCTAGAAACAAGTTGTTTTGCAGCTAATACCTCAAAAACAGGAAACAGCCAGCTTCACCGCAAATGGGCAGGAGGTCGGAGGAGAACAGGGACTTTTGTAAGCATGCTATTAGCCAATGCAGGGATGGAGAGATGGGACCTTTGCAGTTTAGAAATATTTCACATATTTTAAAGTGCCATATATGGTAGAGCATGCAGCGCAGAATCTGAGTAGTGGGATATGTAGGCAGGGACAAAGCCTCATGTGATATGCTGTTTGCCAATCAGAAATCTGACCAATGCGTTACAATGAAAATTTGTTCTGTATATCAACTCACATGGATGATGAATGGATGATGGCCGGATCCCAAAGGATCTCCTCTATGGTGAACTTGTGCAAGGAAAGCGCCCTACAGGTAGACCACAGCTGCGATACAAGGACATCTGCAAGAGGGATCTGAAGGCCTTAGGAGTGGACCTCAACAGGTGGGAAACCCTGGCCTCTGAGCAGCCCGCTTGGAGGCAGGCTGTGCAGCATGGCCTTTCCCAGTTTGAAGAGACACTTGGCCAACAGACTGAGGCAAAGAGGCAAAGAAGGAAGGCCCATAGTCAGGGAGACAGACCAGGGACAGACTGCACTTGCTCCCGGTGTGGAAGGGACTGTCACTCCCGAATCGGCCTTTTCAGCCACACTAGACGCTGTTCCAGAACCACCTTTCAGAGCGCGATACCATAGTCTTTCGTGACTGAAGGTTGCCAACATGATATCAACTCACAGCCCCGAGAAATCAGGGGTCACAGACTTTGAAAGCTATTCCTCTGTGACCAGCAGCCGGCTAAGAATAAAAGCTTGTTTTCCTTGAAACCTCCTTGGGGTCCGCTTCCATCCTTGCCTGGACCTGCAACATTTCGAATGTCTAGTCTATCTACATTTTAGAGTTCAAAATCTAAGTGAAACCAGTGCATGGGAAATTCTCCGTTGTTCTTTTTTTAAATGTTTGACCATTGCCATTTCCTAACTCCCTTCCCAGATCTCGCAGCCTTACACGGGGCTGCCTGAAGTTCTGCCAGCTAAATAGAACTAAATAGAATAATAGCTGGCAGAGGTCTGAGTAGCCCTATGGGGCAGTCTGGGGCATTACTTGGAGTAAAAGAAAAAAAATATTCCCTTACCCCAAGGTGACCTCCAGCCTGCTCCTAAGCTGTGCTGGATGCAGGGGAGGCCATTTGGCCCCACTGTATCAGTGCAATTTAGGACTGGGTTGTCAGTGTTGTAAAGATAGCTGATTACAATTTTGAATTAATTCATGCCTTCCCCACATGCCTGTTACCAATGCATACATGTGCATTGTTAAAGTACTATGCGAAAGCAAGCTTGTTGTGATTATACACATGACTAAATTGAGATTTTTTTTCTGCAACATATTTTACCAATACACAGCAGCTCATGTATACAATAGGAGTGCATGTACATCAACTAAACACCCATTCAAAAATAATGCTGATGCACTTAAAACATACAATCACATCAACACTACTTTCTTGCAGTGTGCACATGGGTAACTAAGGAACAAAAGATGCAAATGAAGTGAATAACTGAAAGCTGTGGCAAACCATGCATAATGCAGTTCATTAAGAATTAATTTTTGAAATTCTCCTAGTTAATTCAGGAGGAATGGAGTGAACCCACAGAAACAAAGGGAATGGAACAGTAAAAACCCACAGTAGATAAGATAATAATAAGCCTTTAGAATGTCGATACGGTTTCAAAACTGGCACTCTCCTTCTCTCCAAAATCAGATTCCAACCTCCCAAATCAACATTTTAATTTTACATTCAACAAAGGAAGATTGGCTTTTGGTTTTCACTGTGAGGTGATGGGAATCAAAAGTGTCACTCAGGGAGGGTGGGAAGGCAGCCTTTCCCCTTCCTCTCCAGATGTCAGATCTAATGGGATTATTTCTCACATATGCTTAAATCTCTATGTATTATGAGGTATAAAAAAGCAAGTGTAACAAATTCTCTTCAAACACACTGCTTTGGGGTCTCAAAGGACAAGCTTTTGAGGCTTGCCATGAATCTCCGCAACTCTCCGCATCTCTTTGCTACTCATACTAAAATCCAGAATGATACCCTGATACAGTGGCATAGTTAGAGGGGGGCAAAGCAGGGCCTAGGAGAGGGGGTGAAGGGGGTAATTTATACCCAGGCCCAGGGTCAAAAGGGGGGCTCAGGAGCCAAAGGAGAAATTTCCCAGAAATTTCCTGGGATCTGACATTTTCTATCTACTCAGACGTGTTGCCCACATGGGATGCTGGCGACACTACCACAACTAGGGATACTGGGGACACTACTGATGCCACATGGGTTGATAGACCTGGGCTCCAAAGACCTTTCCAGCTATCTCTACCCTCCCCCACCCTGTTTTGCCCCTCCCTGTCCCTATTCTGCTTGCCCGTCACCACCCGCCCCCGCTCTGTTTCACCACTCCCCCTTTGCAAAGGGGCCCAAAGAAACTTTGTATCCCCTGATAAAATTCCTCTCAGAGGCCCTGGTGATGCAGAGGGCCCCTCCCCATCCCCTTCAGAGCCATCCCAAGTGGTGGCAGCAAAACGGAGGTGAATGCCTGGAACGGCTCAGAAGGGGAGGGGCCCCTTGCATGCTGTGGTGAAGCTGCCTGCAAGACTTAGTGCTTTGCACCCCCTCTAGCTATGCCACTGCCCTAATATAAATCACTATGAAAGTTATGACAGAGATATAGTTGAGGGAGAGTGAACAGCAGGACTTCTACAGCAGAAGTGCTGACACTACCTGCAGAAACACTCAGGATTCCCCCCCCCCCCATTAAGCTGAGAAGAAACATTAGGGTCATGCAAGAAGCAAACTGAGAAGAACGTAAAGTATGTCGCTCATGGTACAGTAAGATTATTGTCCTACGCAAATTTACTGAGGCTATAGTCCTATATTTATACTTTTGAGTAAGTCCTACTGTTTTTAATAGCTTTTAATATGCGTAGGTTTGTGCTGTGAATTAAGTAAGATCCCAATTCTATCCCCCACCAGTTTATGTGATGCCAACAGAGCGTGCGCTGCATCCTATGGCAGGGAGAGGCAGACAGCCCAGAAGAGGTAAGTCAAAATATATTTTACTTACCACTCAGTAGGACACCTGGCCTCCAGTGGGTCTCCTTGAATCCACACCAGCTATTTAGCTGGTCTAAGTCTGAAGACACTAATGGGGTGGGTTCAGGCCAGGAGAGGGGTCTAGGATCCTAGCAAGCACTGCTGCTGCTGAGATCCACCTCCTATCACTCCCTGCCTAGCCTGTTCCCTAACCCAATCCTGTCCTAAATACTCCCCTAAATCACCCCACAAATCACCCCTGCTGCCACCTTACATTGTCCGGTGGGGCCTGGGTAGGCCATTGGCATGTTCAAAGCCTTTGACTATTTCTGCAAAACAGTGTTAAGCCTTCTGTAGTTCCACAGTGGCATTTTTAGTGGTGGTTTGGGAAATATGCCATCGTAAGTAGTAGGATTGGGCTTTTAACCTCCAGGATTACTGAATTACATATTGAATACAGTGAGGTTTGTTGCTGAGTTAATATGCATAAACTAAATTTCTAACAATTTTTTTAATTTGTTTTGTGTATTTTTGAATTAATCCCCCCCCCCAATTTTTATACATTTCTTTTTTACCATTGCAACACACTCCAAGAGTCTGGGATGAAATTATCTACATCTTTAAATGATGTAAAACAAGTTTAAAGCTGTACACCTCCAGTATCCCTCCTTCCCTCTCATCGTGATCTGTCCTCCACTGCCATTGCTCCAGACCTGTTTGGTCACTCGAAATCCGTGGGACAAGAAATAATAAGAACTGTTTTAGAGAGATGTATCTATGCAAAAACTGTGTGAAATAATTTCAGTGCAAGAGGTCATACATTTTGACTTTTAAATCCAGTGCTAATCTAACAGAAAAGGTTTTTTAAAAGCTTTTGAGGTTCTATTTTGCTCACCCTCATTCTAATAAAAATCTCACTTTCATTTTTTTCCCCATAAGGCATCATTAAAAGCAGCCCTGTTTAGCAGGGCAAAATCTTTATTAACAGCATCGTGAGTTTCAAAAGATATTGTTCATTTATTTTTACACCGGGCATTAGATTACCCAGCACCCCCCAATAAAGACACAGGCAAGGGCATATGGTACAAAGGGCCACTTTATTAACTATTTAAATATACTTCAGATTGCAACAGGGCCTAACAAATAAGTCATGCGGGTTCTACATGGGGGAAACGGAGCTGCCCGTCTACTTCCCCCTATAGTGATTTGGGCAATCACACCAGACTCTGGGCAGCGTCAGTACAAGCCTGCCGCCCCCTTCATTGTCACCCCGAAGGGGCAGGGTGGCAGGCTAGCTCAGGCCACCCAAGCGAACCCACGGTGCGCCTTGACCACCAGGCCGAGGTTCATCCAGCCTGCCTCAACCAGCCAGGAATGCCAGCATGACCAAGCGTGGAGTCCACCCGGCCCTTGCCACCCTGCGGTGTACACCGATATGACCTTACCTACCCAAAACCCGCACGACACCTGCCTAAAGTGACCAACAACACCTATGGAAAACCCCATTCTGTCCCTAACTCCACAGTCCAGGGTAGGCAAAAAACCACCAACCGACGTGCCAGTTAGGCTGATGGCAAAAATTCCTACCCGGCCCCAGATGGTGACCAGCTAGTCTCGGACTGCCAAAGGGTGGGTGGGTAGGTGACCGCTGCCTGGTACCGACTACGCGGGCCTCTCCGAGCAGCCTGCACGTGGCCCCAAACCAGTTAGCCTCCAGCCAATCGGCTGCGAGGCTGGCCTTTCCCGTGCCTCGTGTGGGTGCAGGGCAAATGCCGGTGGCACGCTAATCCACGTGCCACCGGAATTCTTTTTAGTAATGTACTGACAACCCTATCAAATGGACATCTAGATAGGGCATATTCCCAGATTGGGGGCACAGTTCTGGCCCAGCCAGCTTGTAAGAAGACCATTGGCTTTGGACAGTTGCTTCACATAGTTTATAACACCACTTTCATGTGGGACAACAGTGGGAAGTGATGGCAAATTCATTGAAAAGTTTAGAATGAAAATCTGGACCTCATTTATCCTGATGAGAAGCAATGTGTTTAAGCATGCATCGCTGTACTCTGGACTAAGACCACTGAGTTGGATTTGTTTTTTATATCAGATGAAACTAGTCCCTATACCATTTGAATAACTGTGTAAACCACTACTAAATTCACCAACTAAAACTAATGAGATGTTAAAACACCTCTATGTTGAGTTAGGAGCTTTTTATTTGTTAGTTTTTTCTTACTTCTTTATGACAGTGATGTGGGGCACTGAACTGGATTGCAACATGGATATAGGGCATGAGTTACAGCCCAACTCTTTTTTATTTTAATAATTTTTTTTATTGTTTTCTATAAACAAAACACACACACACACACACAAAACATACATAACAACATTGGGTTTACAGGATATCATACACCTATACTAATATTTCATACATATTTTCATACATCATACAATATTTCATACATGTAAAATATTTCATATTTTACAGGATATCATACACCTATACTATTTATTTTCTACAAATAAAATTAAGAAAAAAATATTTATTATCTCTAAATACCCTGCTCTATACTTTCTTTCTGTTTCTATACTTTCTTTCATCATTTTCATCATCATCATAATTATATCATCATCATAATTATCTCTTCTTCATTAAATTCTTATTAATATCTCATACAATAAATTTTACTACTACTATCTTAATAACCAAATATATCATTTCTGTATAATCTATAATGTATTGTATTGTATTGTATTGTATTGTATTGCATGTATTGGCAACCTTCAGTCTCGAAAGACTATGGTATCGCGCTCTGAAAGGTGGTTCTGGCACAGCGTCTAGTGTGGCTGAAAAGGCCAATCCGGGAGTGACAATCCCTTCCACACCGGGAGCAAGTGCAGTCTGTCCCTGGTCTGTCTCCCTGGCTATGGGCTTTCCTTCTTTGCCTCTTAGCCTCAGACTGTTGGCAAAGTGTCTCTTCAAACTGGGAAAGGCCATGCTGCACAGCCTGCCTCCAAGCGGGCCGCTCAGAGGCCAGGGTTTCCCACTTGTTGAGGTCCATCGCTAAGGCCTTCAGATCCCTCTTGCAGATGTCCTTGTATCGCAGCTGTGGTCTACCTGTAGGGCGCTTTCCTTGCACGAGTTCTCCATAGAGGAGATCCTTTGGGATCCGGCCATCATCCATTCTCACGACATGACCAAGCCAACGCAGGCGTCTCTGTTTCAGCAGTGAATACATGCTAGGGATTCCAGCACGTTCCAGGACTGTGTTGTTTGGAACTTTGTCCTGCCAGGTGATGCCAAGGATGCGTCGGAGGCAGCGCATGTGGAAAGCGCTCAGTTTCCTCTCCTGTTGCGAGCGAAGAGTCCATGACTCGCTGCAGTACAGAAGTGTACTCAGGACGCAAGCTCTGTAGACCTGGATCTTGGTATGTTCCATCAGCTTCTTGTTGGACCAGACTCTCTTTGTGAGTCTGGAAAACGTGGTAGCTGCTTTACCGATGCGCTTGTTTAGCTCGGTATCGAGAGAAAGAGTGTCGGAGATCGTTGAGCTAAGGTACACAAAGTCATGGACAACCTCCAGTTCATGCTCAGAGATTGTAATGCAGGGAGGTGAGTCCACATCCTGAACCATGACCTGTGTTTTCTTCAGGCTGATTGTCAGTCCAAAATCTATAAATACTCAAATAAATCATATACTAAATTTTACAATTACATATACTAAATTTTACAATTATTAATATCATTATAACTAAATATATCCTCTTTCTCTAACCTCTATACCATCTCTAATTAACCTATAACATTCTAAAATTATTAATATCTAGAAAATACCACATTTCAATTACATATATAATCAGTTTCTACATTTTAACTCTAAACCCTATCACTTTCCATCTTTTCCACCATTCATTATTTTCCCTCTTTCAATAAAATTCTAAACTCTTTCATTTATACAACTTATTCTAATACAAATTTTCTACTAAATACATACTATAAATCTAAATCTAAATCAATCTTCCATTGTTTTCATATATTCCAAATCATCCCATCAATAAATTCCATTTATAATTCATCAAAATTACCTTACAGAACTGACCTACAAAATGCTGACCTATATATTCTTATCCCAATCAAATATTATATAACTACCAGATTATATCAATATCTTAAATCTCAATTCACATCTCTCATCATCTCTAGACGTTAGCTTCCCTCTATTTCATTTTTAATTTTCCCTTTTTTTAAAAATAAACTTCCTACAAATCTTTCTCAACAATTCCTTCCTTAAAATACAGTCTCTCCCTACTCTTCCGAACAAGTCCAAGTCCCAATAAGTCATCTTGATCTCTTGACCAATTTCTTGACCGATGTCTTTTATATCTATCAATCAAAATGCTTCCTTTCCATAATGATCTGGTAACTTCCTCAGTCCTCTCTTCCAGTTTATCTCATCCAACAGTAGCTCAAATTGTTGATCCATAATTGTCTCCAATACTGTGTCTCCGACTTCCATCTCACTCAGTGCAGACACTTGTCTGCCCAAAATTTCCACGCTGATCTGGATCTGCAAGAACTGAATCATCTGTCTTTGAGCCAATAGAAGCAATTCGTTCATTTTTTCCAATATGCTGTTTTTCCACTCTTGCTCCAAAAAGTCCGTCATCTCTCTGCAATTATCTTCCAGTGCACCAGATGTCACTGGATGTTATAGACAGCTCTCTTCTACAATGGAATGTGAAGAATTTTTCAGTCTCAAATTACCACTCCACACTACACAATGTCCTTCCGCAATCTGAGAGGACTTCCGTAATCGGAGGACTACGGGGGGAACCGCTAAATAGATGCGTTTCCAGAGGACCTCAGCAATGAGGGACTCTTCATTGTCTAAGAAGAAGACATGAAGGCTGAGAGCTTGAACTCAGGGGATCTCTAGGGACGGTGGTCACAAAGGAAACCCCCAGATATTGCTCTATGCTGGATCACATTGTATACTGGACGCCATTTTCGGAGAAGATTTGGAGAAGACAGATTCAGACAGGTGGGTACCCCCCCCCCACTGCTTAGATACAACAACATGACAGCGAAAAAAGCTTTAAACTATGAGTAACCAGTTCATTAAAAGGCTATAAAAACAACTGCAATCAAGAGGTTGGAAGGAGGGAAAGATAACTTTAAGATTGTTTACGTTGGCTGGTAGCCACCCAGAGGGGAAAAGAGCAAAACTGGATTTAAAGAGACCCTTGCTGGAGTATTGTTTTTCTTTTTTGTAATAAGGGTGACTGGAAGAAAAGGTGAGAGATAAGACAAGATAAATAAGGGAAGATTAAAGATCACCCTGCTGAAATGGTATGCATGGAAAAGAAATAAATAACTAACCTTTAACGGCTGAAATAACTTTTACTTTTGCTTTCCTAGCAAGAAGGCTCGATTCAGGCCTGGTCATTTAAAGGCATACTAACTTAATTTGACAGTGTTATTGACCTGGATTACTGATCCACCCCTTTTGGATATTAAAATTTAAGGATTACCTTGAACAAGAAGGGATGCAAGATAATAAGACTTGGATGACTCTTTAATTGTTTGACTGATTTGACATTGTTATTGACTGGAAGTGGAATATTGACTTACCCCTTTTGGATATAAAAATTAGAAATTAGCCTTACAGGAAGGTGAAACAAGATAATGAGAGTTGGTTGATTTTTTTAAAATTGTTGGACCATTTTATCTCTGTTTTTTACAGCCAGAGGTATATTGGCTTGATTTGATATTGATAAGAATGGCATTCAACAATTTAAAGGATGTTAGTAAAAGTCAGTCCTTATTAATGGATTTGTTGTGGGATTTCAGAAGTGAAATGAAGCAACAGGTCAGAAAATTATCTGAACAAATGAAGCAAATAAACTCCTCCCTGACAAGCACACAGGAACAGATTACAAATAACAGACAAGAAAAAAGAATGGATCAAATGTCGGATAAAACTAAAGAAGTGGAGATTTTTGAAATGAGACAGGAGATGGAAAAAGCAACTGTTATTATCAGAATTAAGAATTTTAAGGAAGAAAAAAGAGGGAATTTCAGAGAGCACATCGTTTCAAGAAGAGGAAGAATTTTTGGATTAAATCCTAAAAGAACAGAATGAAGAAAAAGAAAGAAGAAAAGAGAGGGATCAAGAAATACAAGAGCACTAAGAAGAAAAAGAAGTGGAAGGAGCAGTGGGAGGAGCAAGAAGGAAAACAACAACAAGACAGAGAACAACGAAAGTACTAAGACAGAAAATGACTGAACAAGTAGAATTTTTTTTTTTGTAGATATTAATGGACCAAATTCTCCTTAGAAGTGAAGAGTATTCCATTAATTATATCAAATCAAGCAGATGTAGATGAAAACAAATTTGGAACACAAATATTGTGATAATTAAAGTGGTATTACGATAACTAAAAGGGTTATTTTTTAAAAGAGAAATTATATAAAATGTTTTATAGATGGTATTTAATTCCAGAGAAAATAGTAAAAATGTACCCTGGGTCATCAAACAAATGTTTGATAAGTAAAGAATTGAGGGAATTTTTTATTATATGTGGTGGATATGCGAAAAAGCAAAGAAATATTGGAAAATGATATATAAACTGTTACAAGAGATATTGAAGTGTGTATTACCATTCAAACTGAAAACATTCCTCTTAAATGCGACATCAGAAATTAAGAATCAGATGAGAAATATTTTATTCTAAATATTAGTTTAGTGGCAAGAATAGTGTATAAGTAAAATTTGAAGCCTTTTTATGATTGGATAGATAATTTTAGATAAAAAAATATGGATTGTTTAGTTAAATTATTAATCAGTAGATTGTATTGATGAATAATTTTGTTTTTAGACATTATCAATTTTCTTTGATTAATGCATATTGCAATCGATGGCCAATACTCTCATGTGTAACCTGTGCAGTCCCAGCCCTAAGTCTAACCTATTTTCCTTACCTGTATCTGTAATAAATAAATAAACTTTGTTGCAAAAAAAAAACAAAAAAAAACCGGAATTTACATAAGCAGCACTTACTTTGTTCTGCCCAGTATCTCGTTTCAGTAGATGATCTCCTCCGTGGAGTTCCAGCAGTTTGTTGCGATTCAAAGCTCCTCAAAGCTCCGCGTCTCTTCCTTCACTGCCTTACTGGCAAAGTTCTTAAAGGCTAGCCCCCCCTGCCTCTCCTGGCAATTGTTACCGGATCTTCTAGATCTCTAGACCCGCAGTTAAAGGTGAGAAACAAGATATATCCAGGACCAGGTCCTGAATACTTCCTGTTCAGGGCACTGCTTCTTCCCTCCCCCTGTTACAGCCCAATTCTAACTGAATTCCCCTGTGACGATGCAGCAGCACCAGTGTGGGCTGCGCTGCATCCCATGGGGGAATTTTGGCTGTCACCTCAAGGTAAGAGGACATTTGTCCCCTTGCAGCTATGGGTCAGCTTGGACTTGCATCAGGGATGTCGCTGGAGCAAGTTTGAGCAGATCTATGTCAGCAGAGCAGGTCTGGGAAGGGAGACTTGATCCACACTCCCTCTGCCCTGTCCCATCCTTCTTTGCCCCCCACCACTCGTCACTGTCCCTATACCAGTCTTACCTGCTCTGGTGGGGGCCCCTCCATGTACTGTCAACAGTGGGATGTAATTTTTTTCAAAATGTTTCCATTTACAGTGTGTGTGTTTTACTTGCATAGTTTGTTGCCAATTTCGTTATACTTTCTCACTCTCAGTCAGCCATTAAAAGATTGAGTACATTTGTGGTGAGCTGGGCCTCACTGACTGTACAGCTGACCTTACTTATGATAAAACTCCTCTGCTTGCATACTTTGAGCCAATCCTATGCTTATCTACTTAGAATTGTCCCGTTATAGTCAATTGGGCTTACTTCCAGGTACGTGTTGATAAAATTACAACTTTTCAGAAGGCTGGGTCAATTAACAGAAAATTTATTGAATTACAGCTTTAACCAAAGACAATACACCAAGTCAACAAAGTTGCACTCAGTCATCTGAAAGTCTTAGAAACATGCCTCAGATGTCCATAGCTGTTCCTCTTCACCTTGACTCCAGAAGCCATCAGTAATATTCAGAGACACCACACTACCTAAACCCGGCTTAATCCAAAGGTTCTCAAAATGGGGCGTTGCAATGCCCCAGCCCAGGAACCTCTGTTGCTGCCCCCTTAAGGGGTGGGATGACAGCGACAACGGCAACACAATCAACATGATGGCAATTCATTCCCAGCAGTGGCACGATCACATCACCTCAAAGGTAGCGTTCTCTGAAGTGCTACCTGTTCCACGCGCAGGGCCAGCTAGGCAGGCGGAGATCGGGGTCTCAATGCGTGGATGAGACGGTGGTGTAGGGAGGAGGGGTTTAGATTCGTTAGGCACTGGGGAACGTTTTGGGACAAGCGGGGCCTGTACAAGAGGGACGGGCTCCACTTGAACCAGAATGGAACCAGACTGCTGGCGCATAACATTAAAAAGGTGGCAGAGCAGCTTTTAAACTGATCCCTGGGGGAAGGCCGACAGGAGCCGAGGGGCATCTGGTTCGGGACTCCTCATCCCTATGGGATGAGGATGGGGAGGTTAGAGAACAACAAGACAAAGGCAGAGTAGGAGAAGAAATTGGGAAAGGTAGTGTGATGGGATGTGATAGACGGTTTGGCACAATGAGAGGATGCGGGGACAAAGGAGCGAATAAGCAGCGCATCCTGGGGCATTCTGTGTACAAATGCTTTTATGCGAATGCCCGAAGTCTACGAGCAAAGGTGGGAGAACTGGAATGTCTGGTGACAAGGGAAAATATTGACATAGTGGGCATAACAGAAACCTGGTGGAATGCGGAGAATCAGCAATCCCGGGCTATAAACTCTACAGGAGGGACAGGCAGGGGCGTGTTGGAGGTGGGGTGGCCGTTTATGTTAAGGAAGGGATAGAATTCAGCAAAGTAGAGATTGAAGGTGGGTCCGACTCCACCGTAGAAGCTCTGTGGGTTAAATTACCAGGCTTGTGCAGCGATGTAATACTGGGGGCGTGCTATCGTCCTCCAGACCAGAAATCTGATGGGGACCTTGAAATGAGGAAACAGATCAGGGAGGTGACAAGGAGGGACAGGGTTGTAATCATGGGGGACTTCAATTATCCTCATATTGACTGGGTCAATTTGTGTTCTGGTCACGATAAGGAAACCGGATTTCTTGATGTGCTAAATGACTGTGGCTTAGATCAGCTAGTCACGGAGCCCACCAGAGGACAGGTGACTCTGGATTTAATATTGTGCGGTACATAGACGAACAGGCCTTGCTGACGGAGAGTCAGCATGGCTTCTGTAAGGGTAAGTCTTGCCTCACGAACCTTATAGAATTCTTTGAAAAGGTCAACAGGCATGTGGATGCGGGAGAACCCGTGGACATTATATATCTGGACTTTCAGAAGGCGTTTGACACGGTCCCTCACCAAAGGCTACTGAAAAAACTCCACAGTCAGGGAATTAGAGGACAGGTCCTCTCGTGGATTGAGAACTGGTTGGAGGCCAGGAAGCAGAGAGTGGGTGTCAGTGGGCAATTTTCACAATAGAGAGAGGTGAAAAGTGGTGTGCCCCAAGGAACTGTCCTGGGACCGGTGCTTTTCAACCTCTTCATAAATGACCTGGAGACAGGGTTGAGCAGTGAAGTGGCTAAGTTTGCAGACGACACCAAACTTTTCCGAGTGGTAAAGACCAGAAGCGATTGTGAGGAGCTCCAGAAGGATCTCTCCAGACTGGCAGAATGGGCAGCAAAATGGCAGATGCGCTTCAATGTCAGTAAGTGTAAAGTCATGCACATTGGGACAAAAAATCAAAACTTTAGATATAGGCTGATGGGTTCTGAGCTGTCTGTGACAGATCAGGAGAGAGATCTTGGGGTGGTGGTGGACAGGTCGATGAAAGTGTCGACCCAATGTGCGGCGGCAGTGAAGAAGGCCAATTCTATGCTTGGGATCATTAGGAAGGGTATTGAGAACAAAACGGCTAGTATTATAATGCCGTTGTACAAATCTATGGTAAGGCCACACCTGGAGTATTGTGTCCAGTTCTGGTCACCGCATCTCAAAAAAGACATAATGGGAATGGAAAAGGTGCAAAAGAGAGCGACTAAGATGATTACGGGGCTGGGGCACCTTCCTTATGAGGAAAGGCTACGGCGTTTGGGCCTCTTCAGCCTAGAAAAGAGACGCCTGAGGGGGGACATGATTGAGACATACAAAATTATGCAGGGAATGGACAGAGTGGATAGGGAGATGCTCTTTACACTCTCACATAATACCAGAACCAAGGGACATCCACTAAAATTGAGTGTTGGGCGGGTTAGGACAGACAGAAGAAAATATTTTTTTACTCAGCGTGTGGTCGGTCTGTGGAACTCCTTGCCACAGGATGTGGTGCTGGCGTCTAGCCTAGACGCCTTTAAAAAGGGATTGGACAAGTTTCTGGAGGAAAAATCCATTATGGGGTACAAGCCATGATGTGTATGCGGAACCTCCTGATTTTAGAAATGGGTTATGTCAGAATGCCAGATGCAGGGGAGGGCACCAGGATGAGGTCTCTTGTTATATGGTGTGCTCCCTGGGGCATTTGGTGGGCCGCTGTGAGATACAGGAAGCTGGACTAGATGGGCGTGTGGCCTGATCCAGTGGGGCTGTTCTTATGTTCTTATGCCCCCTCCCCTGCAAACACTTACCAGGTCCCAAACATTCCTTGAGAGTTTGGAAGCCTCTGCACTAGTCGGCAAATGAGTTAGATTTTTATCAGGAACACCATTGTCTCAGGTCTCCAAGCAAGCTGTTGGCACTTAACGGACATCAGCTTTTTAAAACACCTAGAACAAGATCCTTGTTATCTCTCATTGTTTCAACAACAATGAAATCAACACCACTGAACAGACTGATTTCAACTTCTTTTGGCACCTCTCTCATTTAACTGCCACCCACCTGAGGCTCCAACACCCTTTCCTTCACGTCATCTCATCACATAGTCTTCACATCAATCTGTCCCCAGGCTTTGGTTCAGCTAACCGTCTGTGTTTGGGTGGGAAACGCTCACATTTCACATAAATTTGCCATCCAAACCATGGCACAAAGAAACATAACATGAATTCACGTTATACGTTCCTGTTTGTTATTTTTTTTGCAGGGCATTGAGTATTAACAAAAGCTAATCAGATCACTTGCCATCAGTCTTTCTGGGCTGCGGTTCCCTGAGTCTTAACAAGCATTATTTTCTTATTCAGGGCCAGCCTGGTGCAGCCTGCACAGCATCTGAAAGGCCAGCTGGGAACCAGGTCAGCTGGGAGAAGTCAAACAATTTTTTTACTTACCTCCACTGTATGGGCCCCATGGGCCAACTCAGGTCTAGGCCAGTTATTTCGCTGGTGTAGGTCTGAACCTCTGGTATATCAGGTCTGCCTCATCCTGCCCCTGCTCTGCCCCCAACCCAGCCCAGCCCAATCCCCATCTGATATGCCCCTGCCACCACCTTACGACTGCCGATGGCTAGTCTACAGCCTCCCACTGCTGGTGTGGGACTTACCAGCAGCTGCTTTGTCGGCAGTGAGCTGCAGACCATCTGAAAGTCTGTGACTATGACGACTCTTGCAGTGATGACTCTTGCACCAGATTGCAAGATCTGCAACCATATCACACAGATAGGATTGAACTGTTACAGCCCGATCCTATCTTGGGCCAGAGCGCAGCAGTGCTGACACAGCCTCTGATGAATTTTATGGGTTGGCTGGGGACCAGACAGTGTTAGAGAGATAATAAAGAACTTTTATACTTGCTGTTCCTCTGCTCCCTGATCACCTATGGGCCTATTTGCTTCTATGTAAGTTCTTATGCTAGCACAGATTTGAGTAGGTCTAAGGGGTATGTCAGGACTGGGAGGGGGCACAGGACATCAGTGCTGTTGCTGCTGCCAAGATTTGCCCCCAGCTGAATCCCCACCCTGTTCCTCTCATGAGAAGCCACCCTCTGTCATCCTGTACCAGCAGAGCATCTGGATGGTTCTAATGGGTGTATGGAGTCTCTGGTCATTTCTGCCATCAACTCCATTGCATACAATGGTGGCATGAAATCTGTGCCATCACAGGGTCACTTATGGCAGCAGATTGCTAGATCCACTGACATAATTGGTCCATTGGTTTGGCCTGTTAGTGTATTACTTACTATTTACTGAGGTCCCAATCCTATTCTCATCTAAGAGAAGGAAAACTCTGATCCCAAACCTCCACTGCCTTGTGGCTATATCCAGTTATGGAAAAGGCTTCAGGAGTAAACCTCGAGGCAAAATCAGGAGTCCCTGAGGCAGTTTGCAGCTATACACGGTCATGCTCTGGCAACTCCTGCGACGCCACTGGAACCAACCGTATTGGCTCCTACCTTTTCATTGGGCCATTTTAGTGACGTGGAGACGTTGCTGCATGGGTAACAGCCTATCCTCCATACCTTCTTTACCCAGGCTTCGCGCACTGGAGAGGACACTCCAACTTCGCCATATGGCATCGGCACCAGCCATACCAGATGCTGTCCCAAAACCACTTTTCAGAGCATGATACCATAGTCTTCCAAGACTGAAGGATGCCAATGATGTATCTTATCCAATTTTCCAGGTCTGGTGCAGCTATGCCAGTGGGGCGTGTGCTGCATCCTTTGGTGGGGAGGCAGTCACAGAGGCCTCCTCAGTGTCAGGGAACATTTGTTCCCTTACTTCTGGGCTGCATTGCAGCTGCACCAGTGCTGGAAAGTTGGATAGAATCCGGCCGTGCTCTAGGTGACAGTCATTTGTTACATTGGCTGACCAACCTCCAGTTTAAAGCAATGTCCAATTTTGTTTGCAATGTTTTTTTCTTCAATTATTATCCTTTGTGGAGGAGACGTTTAGCAATCAGTCATCACAGTTGCATGGGTTTGTCTGACCTCTAGAAAACCCCAATATTTGTAAGGAATAAATTCAGCAGTGCTAGGTTCAGCTACAGTTTATGGAAACTTCAGGGAATTAAGATGTAGCGGAATTCAAGTTTGGGCAGAAGCAGAACTCAAAAACCAGAGAAGCTGAGTAAAATAATGTGTTTTACATTCTTCCCTAGTCCTCTCTCACCACCCTTAATGTCTGCATTATTAAATTGAAAAAGTGAGCCTTATCTGACTGAGAGAGGTCAATGCCCCACATCATCCAACCTGCAACTTAACTCAGAAATTCTACATGAGCACAGCCTGAAGGGCAAAGTGTCAAAAAGTGCCTGTCTTGTTGCAACACTAACCTCTGGAAAACACAAGTTTCTAACAGAGAAACAGATCCATCGTTCCTGTGTGAAAGAACAGGTAAAGTGAACAGTGAGAGAAGGCTCTAAGCTTGACATGGGACAACAAGCAGTTCAGTTCTTATCTGACATACCCACTAACTCTTCAAAGACATAGGGAGTTTAAATCTTTCACAAAACAGCTTCTTAAGAAAAAAGATCCAATAAAAAAGGGGAAGCCATTGAAGATATCAGTAAGGAGCAAAAGAAAATGAATTCAAATTCAGACCAGAGGAGTGACCAAGAAATTTCTGAACTTAATAGTGCAATCCTAATCTTAGACATGTAAGGCAAGTTTGCACCTACTCAAGTGCCAGCAGCTCTGGCACAAAGATATGCGCTGGGTGTATACCAGCCTGCTGACACTGGATCCATTCCCCGCACTGGCCGGCACAGGTACATTTGTACCGGGCTGTTCAGAGGATTGGAAGAGGATGGTGAGAGGGAGCTTTGGAGGTGGGGAGGGGCATTTTTGGGCAGGGGGGGGTTGGAACAGGAGGAGATCAAGCCCAGGGGGTGGGTGGGATGGTACAAATAGTTGGCGCAGATCAAAGAAGCCCCATGGGGATGGCTGGGGCTTTACCTGGAGTAATGGGAAAACTTCCCCTTTCCCTCAGTCACTTCTTAAGCTGCATAGGATGCAGAGCAGGCCATGAGGCCTGGCTGCGCCAGTACAGTTTAGGATTGTGCTGCCCATGAAATTGTGACATCAGCTCTGAGCGTTAAGAGCTAAGTGCCAGGTATTTTGATAATCAAATTGATGTGATAGGAGATGAAGAGAAGGAAACTCTAAACAGGTCATTTGTTAGTTCATTGACAGCAAGAAGGGAGGAGTCTATTTCAATGAGCTACATAGGACTGAGAACGTTTTGCTGGATAGAGAATTTTGTTGTTTTTCATATTGGATATTAGTTGTGCAAGTTTAACCATCAAATAAAGATGACACCAACAGACTTTGTGAGTCTGAGTAGGAAGAACTTGAATAGTGCTATTTAAAAAAGGACAATATTTCAGTTTGTTAAGAAAGTTCATGCAGCGATAATAATGCAACCAGAGACTTATACAAACATAAATATCTGAACCTTTCTTCGAAGCACTGGGGACAGCCTATGCAGCATATGCTCTCATTAAAAAGAAAGTGGTGGTGCAATTTATATAAAAGTCAACATACACTTTGAATTGATTGATCAGATAATTGTGTGCTGCCTATTTGCTGTGCTGAGCTGATGAGGAAGGGAGGGAAACAGAGCAGCTCAGCTGTAGCATTGGGCAGCGATCAACTGTGGTTGGAGAGGTGGCATGGTACTAGCCCTTGAAAGCAGTGAGAGCCAATGGATGGGAAAGAAGATGGAGAGATGGAGGGAAGCAGAGGGAAAAAAGTGGAGGCTAAGTAAAGGAAGGAAAGAAAAGAAAGTGGCTGTTTGGTCGTGTTTCTCCTGCATCTTTTTAGATTGTGAACCCTATAGGGACAGGAAACTTTTTATTTTATTCTGTAAACTGCTTTATGGACACTTCTGTTGTTGTTGAAAGTAGTATACAACTCTTCTTCATCATCATCTGTGGATTGAGAAGTGGTGCAGTACTAGCCCTTGAAAGCAGCAGGAGCCAGTGGATGGGAAAGAAGACAGGGAGATGAAGGGATGCAAAGAAAGAGGAGGAAAGTGACGGCTAAAAAAAGGAAGGAGTAGAAAGGAAAATGGCTGTTTTTGCGGTGGTTCTCCTGTATCTTTTTAGATTGTGAGCTCTGCAGGGCAGGGAACTTTGTCAACTGAGTTTTATCCTGTCAACTACTTTATGGACTTTTTTGTTGGAAGTGGTATACAATTACCCATACACCCACCAAAAAATTGATGCCAGACAGAGACTTGGGAAAAAGGGGTCACTTTATTAATAGATATTAACAGAGATCTGCAGGGAAAGGAGGTAATTCTTCTGAACCCCCCCCCCCATGCGTGTGGGCCCTAAATTGGAGAACCGGCAATAGCTGTATATCTTCCCCAGATGAGATTTTTGGGCATAACATCCTGGCTCCAAGCCCACAATGTCCAATGCCCATTTGAGCTTATCAAAGCCAACCCTTAAAGGGGTGAGGCAGCTGGACATCATAGATAACTCAGGCTAGCCCAAGATGGTTGTTAAATGATCCAACTAGGGGATTAGCCAGCCAGTCTCATGTGACCTGGACAAGTGGCATCTGAGCAGTTCTGGCTCACACCCCAGTCATGCCAACCTCAGAATGTATGCCAAATAAAATCCTAACTACCCTAGCCCACATGCCTCCTGCCCAAGTAAAGTGACCATTGGTGAAAAGCATGAATTGAACAGGGCACAATCCTCACCAGGTGTACTCAGAAGTCCTATTTTGTTCAATGGAGCCTACTCTCAGGAAAGTGTGGTTAGGATTGCAGCCTGTGTCTCCTGCGATACACCACATACATGCAAGTCTGGGGTAGGCAAAAAACAGCCAGCCAAAGGCCAATCAGGTCAGCAGCAAAAATTCCTACCTGGCCCACAGTGTGCAACCAGCTAATCCCAGACTGTACAAGACGGAGGGGGAGGGGTTGGGAGGCAGCAACAAGAGCTGGTCCTAACTGAAGGGAGTAATGGGCAACAATTCCAACGGCTCCCCAATGATAAGACACCCCACAGGCTGCAGCCAATGGATGCAGCACCTTTATAATGTCCCTGGCAGGCACTTACAGGTGGGGGAAATCAAGCAGTGTTGCCCTGCTGTCACGCGGCAACGCAATTCTCTTCACCACCACCACCACCAGTGTCATACCAGATTCTCTTCTTGGTGTGCTGGATCTGTAGCTAGTTTGAGACAAGTTAGGGAGGCAGTGGAAGGACTGATAAAGTGGATAATAAAATTAGGGAAAGTTCTTACCCTAATAGGGTTAAATCTAAGCAAGAGCTAAAAGAATGGAGGGAAAAGAAAACAGACGAGAATGTCATCGACAGCCTCAGTGCTGAAGCAACTGTTTCAAATGGAACTGAAATGAGAAGTGTTCTCTTATCACTGGCTTGATTTTGCTAACACATCTGCTTGAACCTGCCCCCAAAATTCAATTGTAATTGGATTTGTTTTTTCTTCCTATTCCTCTTTGGCTAGAAGCAAGTGCTATGAAGTTCAAACCAGGAGCAAGAGAAATGAGCAATTTACCATGATTATAGTCCCCAACAGAATCTGCTGTTCGTAATTGCCATGTAACTTTCCCCTTCTATTGATTTCCTTTGTTTGTTTGCTAAGAATTCTTGATGTGCCAAGTAATCTGTTCAGAGTCCGTCCTTCCGCGTAGTTCTGCATTATGCATTGAACGTTTTCATCTCAGAGTTGATGCAGGGATGTCTGTGAAGTTTTGACTTCTGATGCGACCTGCATATTTACGGCTGTAGGTGAATGTCTCCAAAAGGCAATAGGTTTGAGAATACTGGCTTCAGATTCTCGATGAGAAAGGAGCAACTGGTTATGCAAGTTTAATTCCTAGTCAAGGAAACTGTGGACAATAGCATGCAAGTGATGTGCAACAATAGATCAGATCGACAGGATACTGCTAAAAGAGATGGTTGTGCTTTTGAATGGAGAACATGAGCCACAATTAAGCACAATGGAGATAATAATATGCATATGCTGTGCTACAATGATTTGGGTCATTGTGAACATTGTATACAGTACATCCATGGAAATAAATATCCATGGAAATAGATGGACAAGCTTCTTACATCCTTCTTTGACTTGATTGTTTCTTGTTGATTCAGTCACAAGTATCATCTCAATTCAGTTGCAAACTAACTTTGGGCACAAAGAAATGGAGATGGTGTACCAAGGCTGTTAAACCAAACTTTAGAGCAGTGTTTCTCAAACTGTGGGTCAGGACTCACTAGGTGGGCCGTGAGTGAATTTCAGGTGGGTCCCCATTCATTTCAATATTTTATTAAAGGGAGACGCCTGGATATTCACTCCTCCAATATTTTATCTGCAGCCAATAAAACCTGTTCACCTTTATTTTATCACTTACCGGTTAAAGTAGGCGAAATTCCCAATTATCTTTATATTTTGGAATGCCAAAGATTAGAAGGGCCTTTTCTATGGCCCGTTGTAATTCTATTCCATCTTCTGTTCTTTGGGGTAGATTTAATGGCATTCCTTTCCAGGAAAGAATTTGTCCCTGTCCTCAGCGGGCTGTAGAAACATTAGACCACCTTCTTCTTCATTGTCCGCTTCACAATGAGGCCGGAAGGAAATGTTTGGCCCTTCAATTTCACCTTAACACCCTTGCTGAGAATTTTGCTAGATTGCAATTTTTATTAACCTCCACTGATTTTGACATTGTCTCTCAGATAGCTAAATTTATCACACAAATCGTAGCGACTAATCTGAAGTGTGCCCCTAGTCTCTGAAGTGTTTAGTTATAGGTGTTATTTGTAGTTTGCTATGTTTGTGCACTTCTGTATGTTTTTTTTTGTATGCTTAATAATGCCTAATAAAGGTGTCTGAATCTTAAATCTTAATCTCAATATTTTATTTTGAATCTATTAGACCTGAAGCTACCATGGCATGTGACTGCATTTGGGGAAATGTTATGCATCTGTACTTTTAACAGGCTATTAAGCATATGATTTTAACATTGACATGATAGTCAATGGAACTTACTCCTGGGTAAGTGTGGGTAGAATTGCAGCCTAGGATTATTAAAAAATTTCCTGCTTGATGATGTCACTTTCAATCATTACATCACTTCTGGTGGATCCTGTCAGATTCTCACTCTAAAAAGTAGCCCCCAGTGCTAAAAGTTTGAGAACTACTGCTTTAGAGGGCAAGGTGAAAAATATGTAAGTCTCTAATTACACCACAGAATGCATTTTGCTTCTGCATTCATGCTGTGCAGCCAAGGTCATGCAACCTAAAAGGAACTATATGTCCATGTTTTCATGACTGATTAAAGCATGTATGCACCACAGCTCCCCCCCCCCCAATCCAGGCTGTGATATTCACAAGGGAAATGTCAATGCATGATTGACTTTGCACTATGAATGCAGTACACATGGGGCCTTGGTATCTTCAGGAGATCCATTCTTGGACACCTACGGATATTGAAAACTATGGATAAGCAAATCTGTGGTTTTGGCCCCTTGAAGCTTCTGAAGGCAACCAGAGCTATACTCCAGTCACCTCCAGAGAGCTTTCTGAAGCCTACAGATGCCACGTGCATCTGCCTGCAGCCTCTGTGAGCTTCTGAATGGCCATTTTAGGTCAAAAATGTCACTTCCAGTTTCTCAGTTCCCATTTCTAAAGGCCCTCCCTGGGCCTCAGAATGCCTTAAAAGGCATTTAAAACGTTACTTCCCAGAAACCGGAAGTGACTTTCTTGGCCTGAAATGGCCATTCTGAAGCTGGCAGAGGCCTCAGATGGACATGCATGGCCGCTGCAGGCTTCCAAAAGCCTTCTGGAGGCGACCAAAGCCAAGCTCCAGTCGCCTTCAGAGGGTTCAGGTTGGGCCAAGTCAGGTTGGTTCAGGTTGGGCCAAGTCTGGCTCAATGAGGGTCCAGGTAAATTTGTGGATATTGAGGGCCCACTTGTATAAGCACAATCTATACTGTGCAGGTTTCAGATGCTTGTGTTCATCAGTGGCATCACCAATACATACTAGCACCTTGAAGCAGTGGCATCGCTCCCTGACCTTGGAACTGGTGTGGTGGTTCGCGATATCACCCCACCACGTGCACAGATGCAGAAGTCATTGGAACTGACATGATGACGTTCTCACAACACTGCTAATTATTTTCCGGCCACTGCAGACCTCAGAGCAGAGCTGACTTGCTTTGCCCCAAGTTTTGCAATGGCCAGGCTTGAAGTGAAAGAGCATATCTTGTGAGAACAGAAAGTAGCTTGGCATGGCAGAGGCAGGTCATGGCTGAGCAGAGTTTGGCCAAGTCCCTTTGGAGTGAAGCAAAGAAGCGACTTGTCAGAGAGGAACTCTGCCAAGCCCAGCCAACTAGGCCAGGAGCAAAGCTTCACCAAGTTGTTTCAGAGCCACTAGTTCTCTCGCCATCACTTTGGCTGGGCCTCACATGGCACCCACGTCTGATGTGATACCTGGGGTGGACCACCCCTCCCCCTCCTTGTTACACCATTGCCTTGAAAATGCTGAATAAGCCTAATGAGTAAAGTTCGGAATATCATACGTGATCTATTTGGAGTAGAATCATCCAGAGAACCCTGGATTTCATGAATATTAGATCTCATATTTCTGGGTACCAATTTATCAATGGCATCCACTGGTTTCTCGTGAAGTGCTTTGTGCATGTGTTTCTTTGGATCTCAGCTAATATTGCATCTAGAGGTGCATCATAGTCTCCCTCAGGGACAGCACAACCAGAAGTGCTTCCCCATGTGGACCCTACATGTGCCGCTTCTGCCACAGTGCTGTAGAAATTTATTTTTAAAAGAGAGTTCCTTAACACGCTTCTCATGTAGTTTTGTCAAATTCAGAGTGTGAGACATCCAGTTTTATTTAAAGGGACAGTGCACTGCCCCTGTAAATAAAAGATTAAAGTTCTGCATTTCTGGCTTTAAGGAAACTGCACAAGGAGCAAAGTAAGGTGGGGGGTGATCTACTCTTCACTCAGGTGACTAGAAAGTGAATAATTATGGTTTGCATCAGTGGCAGGCTGGAAGGAGGCGGCAGCAAACTCAGGGTGAAAACACTGAATCTGCTGTCCCCTTGGACCCTTGCAATCGGCCAATGATGCAATCTGCTTCACATTGCCTCATGGTTGGGCCAGCAGTGGTTTCACTCCGGATTAGTACGAGATTGTTAATAGGCTGTTATTCTAGAGATTTGCAGCACAACCCTACGCATGTCCATTCAGGAGTCCCATTGTTTTCAATGTTTCCCATGAAAGTAAGTATACTGGATTGCAGCCTTAATCTGGGCATTCCTTCCATTACTAGAACATTTCATAATTCAGAGTCACTCCAGTAATAGCTTATATACCGTTGCATCCTATATAGTTTCTACTAATCTTCATGATTGATTATTCGTAAATACTCAAAGAACAAGAAAGGGAGTCCATATACTGTCAGCCCATGTTATCTGTGGATTTGGAACCCTCGGATTTCTTTATCCATGGTTCTGAACCTATGGGGAAGGGCCCACCTGCACCCTCTGAAGGTGACCAGAGCAGTGCTCCAGCCACCTCCAGAGGCTTTCTGAAGCCAGTAGAGGCTGCACATGTCTACCCATGGCCTCAAAATGAAGCCCAGAGAGATTTAAAATGAACTTCTCTGGCTTTCAGCACTTTAAATCACTCCAGGTGGCTATCTGAGGCCCACAGAGGCAACATAAAGCTTCCTGGAGAATTTTAAAGGGAACGTTCAGTTTTCAATGAAAACAGGAAGTTCCCTTTAAAATGCTCCAGCCTCTGTGGGCTTCACAAAGCCTCTGGACATAAGAACAGCCCTACTGGATCAGGCCATAGGCCCATCTAGTCCAGCTTCCTGTTCCTCACGGCGGCCCACCAAATGCCCCAGGGAGCACACCAGATAACAAGAGACCTGCATCCTGGTGCCCTCCCTTGCATCTGACATAGCCCATTCCTAAAATCAAAACTATTTCTAAAATCAGAGCAGTGCTCTGATCACCCTGAGACTTAAAGGACCCCCAAAATCCATGGATTCACTCTCCAATTCTATCCACACTTTCCTGGGAGTAAATCTCATTGAACACAATGGAACTTACTTCTGAGTAGACATGCAAAGGATTGGGCAGTCAAACATCTACAGATTTAGGTGTTCACGGGAGTTCCAGAAATGGAACCCCCACGGATAACGTGGGCCAACTGTATGACCAATCTCTGACAGTCAACACTTCACCCCAGTGTAACCCAATCATATCACAGAGGTCTTTTTAACAGGTCCCCTCGCTTCAAATCCTGCACAGCCTTACCTCCTCTCAGTTTATCTATCCTGTTCCTGTCTTGCTGCCAGTTGTTGACCAACTGGCATAGCTAGAGGGGGGTGGCGCACTACGTTTTGTAGGGAGCCTCCCTGCAGTGTGCAAGCGGCTCCTCCCCCTCCCCTTGGGAGCCATGTGGGGGGGGAAACAAAGGGGGATGGCTCCCAAGGGGAGGGAGAGGAGCCACTTGCACGCTGCAGGGAGGCTCCCTGCAAAACTTAGTGCACCACCCCCCTCTAGCTATGCCAGTGTGTTGACCGACAACTTTCAGCTCTTTGTGTTTTTATAATGTACTTCTAGCAATGTACTCCAGCCTCCCAGAAAGAACACAAGCCAGATGTGAAGATATGGAACCCCGCTCATAAGTTATAATAGTGACATTTGAAAAACATACACTAGAAAAACAACAAAATTCTCTTTATTCAGCAAAATGTTCTCAGTCTTGTGTAGCTCATCGAAATAAACTCCTCCCTTCTTACTGTTAATGAACTAACAAATTACCTGTTCAGATTTTCCTTCTCTTCATCTTCTACCACATCGGTTTGATTCTATGTAGCTGTGGTCTTCATCCTTTTTCATGCCATGACCTCAATAAATAAAAAGGTATGACACTGGGGATTCACCAGCCCCACCCTCACTCCTGGATGGACCCATATTTGTCCATTTCCTGCCCTGTCACCACCAGCTTCCCGTCCCCTTTATGCCCTCCCAGCATTGTTCACTGAAATAAAATATTCTTATTAGAGACACAGAAAAGAAGTACTATGACCTCTGGCAGCACTAGTGAAAGCTATTTTAGCACAATAGCTAAGAACCTCAGCAGGACTGGGGCACTATCTCCTAGTACCTGAAGATGCCTCCCCCTTTACCTGGTGGTGTTCTAGTCCAGTGGTCTTCAACCTTTTTCATTCCTGTAAGTTACTGCAATCCCACAAATGAGGCTTCACAACCCCATTGGGATCCCAACCTCAAAGCTGAAGAACTCTGCTATGTAGTTATTCAAACTGATGGCAACAATGAACAGAAAATAGTTCTGTAGATTGGTTGTTTATCACAACCAATTATGATTACGGCTGAGCTTATACCTTATGATGCACTACAAGGCAGAGCAGGTTCAAGGCAGCATTCCAAATACTGCCCCTTTACCTGATGATAGGCCAGCCTCTGCTCCTCCCACTCACCTATGTTCTAGCTCAGTACTGTCCTCTCCTTCAGAATTCTTCTCTATCCACCTCTTCCTTTTCCAGTTCAGGGAGTGGAAGAAGAGGCAGCAAAGGCCAGTAGGTAAACCAAGATGGGTGCATCCCCCCAACCAACTGCTTGGGGTGGCCACTGCAGTTGGTCTCATGGATGGGCCGGTCCTGCAGCAAGGACACAAAACTGACCTACATATACAATCATGGATACAATCTACAGATACACAATACATTGCTCTCTCTCAGCTGCCCATATAATAGTTGCCTTGAGCTTTTTGTTATGGAAGGGAAAGGCATGATATGCGTGTTTTAAAATAAGTAAACTGCATGGCTTTAAAATAAACTCCATGCAAGTAGACATGATTTCTTTAAGCATCTGGTTGGTAAGAAGAATTTTCTTGTTATGGGCTAGTCCTGAGTCATTTTATTCTTTTTTCCCCCCTTGCATTCTGGATTTCTCAGTTACTTCAGTACTAAAAAATCCACAGTTGCAGCATTTATTTGTTACCGTTCAAATGGTGTGCTCAGTTATATTCTGGAAACTGTATTGCTTTGCAAATTAATTGTTAATTACTTTTTGAATATTTCATACACAAAATTGCTTTGTAGTTCTCTCTCTTTGTCTGGGTTATTTTTAGGGGTCTGTTTTGAGATTGTATCTTCCTGTCTTAGCTCAGGCCTTAGCTACAGCACCTGATTGCAAGGAATGAGGTGATGCATCCACCCTAAATTTTCTCTTTCTCCTCCCCCCACACCATTTTTATTGGCAACCTTCAGTCTTGAAAGACTATGGTATCACACTCTGAAAGGTGGTTCTGGAACAGCGTCTAGTGTGGCTGAAAAGGCCAATTCGGGAGTGACAATCCCTTCACACCGGGAGCAAGTGCAGTCTGTCCCTGGTCTGTCTCCCTGGCTATGGGCCTGCCTCTTAGCCTCAGACTGTTGGCCAAGTGTCTCTTCAAACTGGGAAAGGCCATGCTGCACAGCCTGCCTCCAAGCAAGCCACTCAGAGGCCAGGGTTTCCCACCTGTTGAGGTCCACTCCTAAGGCCTTCAGATCCCTCTTGCAGATGTCCTTGTATCACACCACGAATGTGCAACGTGCACAAAAAACCCCAAGCCCTCACTTTACAATGGTAATCCATTCTGACACCATTGTACGGTGAAAATACTGTAATGTGAACCCAATAATACATTGGTGTTTTGGTAATTCATTCTAAGACCTCAGAAGTTGAAGTCTCCCCCACAGAACTAAGCTATCTCCTTCTCTAAAAGGCTATTTTTAAAATGGAATTATTACTAGTGTTCCAGCAGTGCTAGGCACTTTCCACCAGTTGAAAAATGCAACATGCCAGTGTGTGTGGGCTGGCTCCTGCCACAAGGGGCACGTGGCTGGCTGCATGCATGCACCTGTGGTCTCTGGATACTAGCCATCTCTGGTAAGTAAATCTAGGGGTTAGGAGGGAGGTGGTTGAGGGAGAAACAGGGCAGAGCAGGGCAACAATGGGGGTGGGGAGGAGAGCAGATTGGAACCGAGAAGGGTATGGGTTTAGTGGCAGCAGCAGCATCCACTGAATCCAAACCCCCTTCCTGGGCTCAATCCACCTTCATGGGTCTGCACAGACTTGTGCCAGTGGTATCGCTGGTGCAGATCTGAGTAGACCTGGGGGCCTGGCATGGGCTTACCCCAGGGCAAGGAGCAAATGTTCCCTTACCCTGAGAAGGACTCCTAACTTCCCTGCGGATGTCCCATCGTCACCCCTGCATCGCTGCAGGTGGAGTTACATTGGATTGTGTTGTTAGTTTCATATAGAACAGGGGTGTGTCATGGATATGTACAGTTCAGGCCTAGTAGCATTGCAAGGCCTGAACCAAGCTAAAACAGTAACACAGAAGTGGCTTGCATTTCCTAGCTGCTAGGATTTACATCTCAATGGAAGGTGATTATTACTCCCCTTCTAGGATGGAATACAGCTGCAGATCTCCAGGGGGAGGGAAGAGCTGAGAGGGCTTCCAGCCCCACTTCCAGAGGACAGGGTCTTTGTTCCTTGTCTCTTGGTGAGAGAGGTGGTGGGTGCACATCCTGCCCTGCCAGGACCATGTGGCCATAGGTAACTGGCCTGAGGATCTACAAAAGAAGCTGACCCAGGTGAGGGTTAGAGAATAATAGAGTTAGCAAGTTAGCTTTGTTGTTTTATGCTGTTATGTTTCCTAGAAGTTTTTATGCCTCTAGCATTTGCTGCCTTTTGTAACCTTTTGTAACCCTATGTATTTAATAAAGTAGAAAATCTTTTTACCATGTTGGTTCATTGTCTGTTGGGGACAAAGATTCAGAATCCTGCCTAGCCATTCAGCAAGCTACCAAACATCCACATTGTGGACTAGTAACTTGAGGACTGAGACTTTAAGTAAAGAAAGTGCTCAGTGCCTACAAGGGATATAGTTAAGCCTAAAGGGTCTTGGTTTCCCTGGACTGAGGCACTGGCTCTTACAGGGTGGTGGCAGTACTACCGAACAGGGATCTTTGAGGGCTCTAGGGTTCAGAACCAACAACTCTGAGCACCCAAAACCCTGGGAGTGAGACCCAAGTCTACGACAGGGTGCCCAAACCCTGGCCCTGGGCCACTTGCGATCCTCGAGGACTCCCAATGTGGCCCTCAGGGAGCCCCAGTCTCCAATGAGCCTCTGGCCCTCTGGAGATGTGCTGGAGCCCACACTGGCCCGATGCAACTGCTCTCAGCGTGAGGGCGACTGTTTGACCTCTTGCATGAGCTGTGGGATGAGGGCTCCCTCCACTACTTGCTGTTTCGTATTTGTGATGCAGTAATGGCAGTGAAGAAAAGGCCAGTCTTGCTTTGTGCAAGGCCTTTTATAGGCCTTGAGCTCTTGCAAGACCTTCATTCATTTATATAAGTTCATCTTTAATATAGACATTTATGTAAACGTATGTAAATTTATTCAAATTTATTCTCTTTTTCTCCCCCTTCAAAAAAAGAGAAAAAATACCCATTGATGGCTTTGTCTCCAAAAATTGATTAAAAAAATAAAAATACCCATTCCTTTTTAGCCATCCCCCTTTTTCCTCCTGCCTCCTGGGGGGTACTTCCCATGTTATTATTAACAGTATTTATATACCCCTTTTTAACAAAAAGTTCCCAAAGCGATTTGCAGAGAAAAATCAAATAACTAATGGCTCCCTGTCCCAAAAGGGCTCACAATCTAAAAAGATGCAACACCAGCAGACAGCCACTAGAAAAGACACTGCTGGGGGGAGGTGGGCCAGTTTCTCTCCCTCTGCTAAATAAAAGAGGAGCACTCACTTGAAAAAGTGTCTCTTACCAGTTAGCAGGGTTAACTGTTGTTGGCTGCTATTGTCAGACAAAAGGCACAATCCTAGCTAGGTCTACTCAGAAGTAAGTCCTATTGTGTTCAATGGGACTTACTCCCAGGAAAGTGAGGTTAGGATTGCAGCCAAACAGTCTCTGGGGCTCAGTTTGCAATTAGCAGATACACACAAAACAAAGGCTTCCCCCCCAGCAAATTTATCACTTCCCCCTCCCTTTCCAAAACCCTCCAGGTGTGCTGCTAACAAACTCAGGGCACAATCCTAACCAGGTCTACTCAGAAGTAAGTCCTATTTTGTTCAATGGGGCTTACTCTCAGGTAAGTGTGGTTAGGATTGCAGCCTCAGAGTGCTGGCAGCTTTTTCCCCCCCATTTCTAGTGTATAATTATAACACCTTCATCCCCATTTTGGGGGTAACTGAGGTGAGGTGTTGTAATGGGGAGCCGTGGCCAATGGCCACAAGGATCAGGGGAGCTGTGGGCTGGAAAAGAACCACTACTATAAACATTTAAAAAAAAAAATAACATTTACTTTAGACTAGAAAAGTTGTTTGTATTTACTGCACCTTTGCTTCTTAGGAGCTGAAAGCTACCATACTTCAAAGCCTAGCTCCTTCCCTCAAACACACAGAGCCATTGTTATATTAAATGTTTCTAGGAGCTGAGAGCTGCTTGAATGGTTTGCATTTACTGTACCTTTGCATCTTCTTTAGAAGCTAAAAGCTACCACACTTCAAAGCCTTCCATTTGCACTGCATTACCTTCACTCAAATGCACATAGCCACAGTGTTAAACATGCTGCTATTGGCTGAAACACCAGGGACTTGCGGTGGGTGGTGAGGCAGAACCTCCCCACTGGAGTCCTTCGAAAAGCATCATTTTTGTGGTGGGTTCTTGGGTGCCTCGCACAGTGGCGGTGCTTTTTGAAGGACTCCAGTGGAGAGGCTCTGCATCACCTGCCTCCCCTACCTGTCTCACAGGTAGTCCCTGTTAAACACTACCCAACACATTTGCATAGCTGATTGACTTATTGATCACCATCACCCCACTTGCAAGACTCTTTTGGTGGCAATCATAATCCCATCATTCAGTGAATAACCTATTGTGTAAAGAGCCTTTTGCCATCGAGAGTCTATTGTAAACTAATTTGATCACATTGTGAGCCCAGTGTAAAGCAGAGACCTACTGTTTTTTTATTTTATTCTTTCTCCATCTCTTACTTTTGTGGCAGAGGCACTGTTTCTTGGCTCCTCCTTCTCTTCTCTGATGGTGGAACCTCTGCTATCATGCAATGCCTCCTTGTTCACACCCCCTTCTCAGCCTTCCACTCTGGCTTTGGAAAGGCAGAGAGTAGGACCAGGAACTACAACAAGGGAGGAGTGCAGATGAGGTTGGCTACACTGAGCACTACATTCAGCAGAGCAGGATGGGATTGAAGAGCAGCTACCTGGTAATGGCAACCTGGTTGGTAAGTGTGGAATGGGTGGTGGAGGTGGTGGCCTATGCCAGTCTGCCACTGGAGCACACGGAGACTCATTAGTGGACTGGCCCTATGTATTTCCTCTGATTCACTTTTTCTATGTTAAATGCGTTAAGACTGACAACTGGCTGATCATCAATGACATCCTATAGCAGTGGTATTCAACCTTTTCCATTCCACTGCCCCAATATATAAATAAAATAGGAGACTGGGGACCTCTCTGTCAATTCTGTCTTCTAAGGGCCCTATCCACCCACTCCCACCCCATCACTGTCTACTCCTTGCCCCCATTTTACCCTCCCAGCACTGTTCACTGTCATCAAATATTCTTATTAGAAAGATAGCATTTTTTGGCTATCATTTAGCATTTTTTACAATGCAACAAAACAACTACCTGGAGATACTTAGCTTAAGCAATCTCTTGCTCCCAACATTTTACGTCATCATCAATGTTCATTTCTTATTTATTGGATGAATATATTAAAAATGCAGAAAATCTTCATAAATAGTTTGACACGGGCATTAGGCGAAAGTATTTTTTCAGAGAGTGGAGTTCTTTCAGCCAATAACAGTTGCCCTTGGAAAAATGTCTTCCTAGTAATACATATTCTTTGTACTTTGTTTACCAGAACAGAGTACAGATTCTGTTCCAAGAGAGGTATTTCATGCTGTGAGTTTTGGTTGGATCCAAATGGTGCATCTTGGGACACAGACTGTTTCCAAATGAGCAAAATATTTTCCCATCAGATAATTATTAAAAAGCAAACACACTGGGCCAGAGGAGCACATATGCTGTAGAATGTGGAAGGATGGGCTATACCCTTCAGTGTTGGGAACTGAAGTTAGGTGACTCAGGCGCGAGTCGTGAAAATGTGTGATTTTGGGTGACTCTGCGACTCATGAGTCTTGTGTGTGGAAGACTCTGAAAAACACTTGAATCAGAGCCCCCCTGACTTGGCACTCATCCCCATGCCTGCTGACTCCATTGGTTGAGTGAGGGCAGGGCCAGAGAAGGGGCAACCCTCATTGAATGACTGGCTACAGAGGAACTACTTCTGAGTAGGACTGCCAAGGATCGGGTCATCCTTGTAAGTCTCCCACTGCTGCTCCCACCTGCTGCTCATGACCCTCCTCTCTCTCGCTTCTTCTTTCCCGGTTCTCTCGCAGTCCCTCCCACCCCTCTCACCCTTTACAGATGGGCAGGGACAGCAGGGGAGTGAGTAAAGAGAAGTCCAACAAACACACTCCCTGGCAGCAGCCCCATTTTTTCCTCTTTTTAAAGGGGGACTTTTAAAGGGGGGGAATCAACTAAAGTCCATTAGAGTCACTAAAGGGTGACTCAGAAATTGACCCCGTTATGACTCTTCAGGTGCTTGGGTAGTCAAGTCTTGGGGGTGGTGACTTGGCGACTCCACTCGAGTCAAGCCACGCTGGGTTTTCTCATACCTGGACTGTACCACTCCAGGCTGCAAATGTGGGAATGTCATTATTTATTTATTTGTTTGTTTGTTTGTTTGTTTGTTTGTTTGTTTGTTTGTTTGTTTGTTTGTTTACTTACTTATACCCTGCCTTTCCACACTACTTAATGGCCCTCCAGGTGACTTACAAGTGGCCCTACAGGTGACTTACCACTTCCATAATAATTGATGCTTCCCAATAATGGATGCTTCCATTATTGGAATACTTCCCACTCATTAATAGCTTAATCCTACTGTCGACATAGTCCAGTGTATCTCCACGTACTGTGGTCCAATAACAATCCCTACCAGTGTAGAAACTCATCTGCAGACTGACATCTGGTACCAGTGGAATATCTAAGGTATGGCAAGTAGGAAATGTGCCCTGGGCACCACTGGAAATGGGGTGCCACTGAGCATCAGCTTCCTGGCTGACTCTTGCTGGTTAGGGCAAGTTCCTTGGCTGGGCCCAGATCCATCTTGTTGGACTTCCAGCCTGTGTCATTGGACAGTGAGCTACCCACATCATAATTTACTTGAGTGCTGTTGAAGCTCCCCTTGTGACTTTTTTCCCAGTCTCTCCCTGTCATAAGGGTTCCTTCTACCGGATAGATGTCCCCACATGGACTTGAACCCTTGCCTTAGAGAGATGTGTGCTTGTTTCATATGGCTACCCTCTTCCAAGAAGACTATCTTTCTGCTCTTCCTCTGCTCACAAAGGAATTCCTTGGATTCATGTATTTATGTGGGTAGGATAAGGGGACACAAACCCTGGTGTGGGGATTCCTAGCAGGTGTTTGTTCTTCCTGACACCGCTAGCCCCTATAGGGAGCAGGGGTACTGAGCCACCCTTGTGTCATGTTGTGTGTGTGCATGGCACCCTTGGGCATTTGGTAGGGGTACCTGTTGCTGCATTGCTCATTCCTAGTGGCTGGCGTGGGGGTGCCACCCCAGCATTGACCCTGTGCCTGACTCCACCCCCTGCTGAGGTCAACCCGGTGGTGGTGCTTTTCTGGTTGACAGTGTTGGGGCTTATTGGATGAAATGACTGGCTCCTTGGACTTCACATGGATGATGCACTGATGTCACGGTGGTGACGTGCCAATGTCACATGGATGATGTGCTGACATCACGATGCCACTCCATGGATAACAAGCTGTGTCAGTGATTCTATGGACACTGGGGGTATTACTGGGAAGGGTAGCACTAGTGCAGCATTGCAAGGACAGGCCTGGCATTTTCCCCTTTTTTTGCTGGTGTCAGTGTGGTGTTGCCAGGACAGGTTTATGATGGGCATCATTCCAGTTTCCATGAATCATTGGCACAACTTCCAAATATTTTTGAGTCTTTAAAAAAATAACATTAAAATTAAATCCTTCTAAGCAGAAACAGTCCCATCAAGGAGAAACATTCTAACCCAGTCATTTCCTTGTCATGCTTCTTTTCTACCTGAAAGAAATTTCTAAAATTTTGCTGAGGGGAGCATCAAAAATGTGACTGGTCCCCTCTGCAGTCTGAACTGGTACAGGGCACTCTACTATTTAACAATTCCATTATCTCATTCCCTCCCCCCTTATTCTGTTGCATAAGAACCAGTCTTATTTTGATATTTATTAATGTCAGGGTTCCCTGTTCTATTTATTACGTGGTTTTGGTGAATGGCCCAGCAACTGAAGCATAAGCTTTAACCTGATTTATTATTTTAAAAGTGTGTCTGTGTGTGTGTGTCTGTGTGTGTGTGTCTGTGTGTGTGTCTGTGTGTGAGGGACTGTTCTGTGATGAGATCAATAAAGTCTATTCACTGGTCTTTTCTATTGGCTAGAAAGTGTGACAAGTTTCTCTTACAAGCTTAGAGATAATATCATTGAACCTGTTTTGGATCTAGACGGACAATGCTGTAAGCCCAAAAAAAAGGATCAAGATTTCATCACACCTTCAAGCATACAGAAATACTGCTGTAATTTGATCCTCTTTTAAGATATAGTAACTGTCATGTAGTGAATGCTAGTGAGAATAAATCAAACTTGTCAGTGGGCGACATACTGTGTGAAAGTTTTTTTTCTTTTTTAACAAAATATTTGGTCCTTTACTGGTTCATTGTACTGCCAGTATTACTCAGTGCTCAGACTTGCTAAGGGTAGACTCCAGTTGGCACCATAGGTGACGTGTTCAACTAGCCTACTGATTAAGATGTCAATATGGTATTAGAACATTTCAGGATGTGTTTACTGTAATTGGCAGTTCTGAGTGGCTCAGCACAAGTGGTGGCAACACATAGACCTGGGGAATGGATCTGGCTCTAGCTATGAAGGATCCTGATATTCTTTCGCTCACCTCACCTAGCTAGCTCTTCCTCAATTTTCTCCTTTGTTCATCATGACTTCTCTTAAACTTTATGCCTGCAGGTAAAGATTTTCCACTGTCCAAGGGATCTATTTTCTTTTGGCAGTTAAATTAGAAGAATGCACTGTGGTTCCCAGACTTGGAACAGCTGTATTACCATGAGTGCTTAGGGCATGGTTTTGAAATTGGGGCATCACGACACCCCAGCCTGAGAGCCAAGTTGGGGCCTTAAACTTTATGCCTGCAGGTAAAGATTTTCCACTGTCCAAGGGATCTATTTTCTTTTGGCAGTTAAATTAGAAGAATGCACTGTGGTTCCCAGACTTGGAACAGCTGTATTACCATGAGTGCTTAGGGCATGGTTTTGAAATTGGGGCATCACGACACCCCAGCCTGAGAGCCAAGTTGGGGCCTATCTGCTCGTTACCTAGCAATCTTATCTATTTGCATTCCAAGGTGTTTATGCCTAAGCAGCTCTGTGAGAATACAGTTTTGCATTTAAATGAAGTCAAACAGCTTCTTCTATTCTGTGTTTTTCCATGCCTTAGTCAGACTTTTAAAATGATTGTTTCTGGGGGGTGGAGCTAACTTTCAGTGAAGTTGCAGTGAACTTTGGGGGTTCCCGAAGAGACTGCGAAATAGATATGTTTTCATGTGCCTAAACAACTAGGGCACGCTTCGGTGCCAGGAAGACGGTACAAAGAGCTGAGAGCTTAAACGGGGGGGGGGGGTCCTTAGAAACAGGCAATTTCAAGGATTTCTCTCTGTTTTGCTCTGTGCTGAAGCATATCTATCCCGGGCGCCATCTTTGAGAAGCTCGGAAAGCTGAAAATCCGTCCTCCCACGGCCTAGATACAACAACATTGCAGTGAAAAAAGCTATTAAGAGTGAGTGAACTTGGCTCGTTAAGAAGTTTTACTGAGAACTGTAAGTAAGAAGTCTGGAGGAGGAGGAGATAATTCAAGATTATTCACGCTGGCCATTAGCCACCCAGGGGGGGAATAGGTGAATTGGTATTTCCCCTGCTGGAGTAAGTGCAAGATTATATTTTTTTTTAATGGTATGTACCGAAGAGAAATAAATAAGTAATCTTCAACGAAGGAAATAAAGTTTACCTTCATTTTCCCAGCAAAAAGCCTTTATTTAAGCATGGACACTGCTACTTTCAGTTTCTGTTTCTCAGCAAGAGGCTTGAATTTTTTTTCTTCTTATTTTGGTCATTTAAAGGCATACTAACCTAATTTGACTGTGGATTTGATTGACTTTTTTTGGATATAAAAATTTGGAAAGTAGTCCTGGATATAAAATTAGAAAGTAGCCCTACAGGAAGTGGCTCGAGTTGGTGTTGATAAAAATGGCTTTTGAAAATCTAAAAGATGATCGTGAAAGCCAGGCCTTGTTGGTGGACTTTCTGATGGATTTTAGAAGAGAAATGGAGCAACAAGTCAGAGAACTCTCTGAACAAATTGGGCAAATAAGCTCCTCCCTTGTAAACTCACAGGAACAGATTATAAACAATAGAGAAGAAAAAAGAATGGATCAGATGTCGGGTGAAGTAAAAGAAGTGGAGTATTTTGAAATGGGACTCGAGATGGAAGAAGAAACTGTCATAATAACTGAGAATCTTAAGGAAGAAAAAAGACCAAATGTTCAGAGAGCAAGCTGTCTCAAGAAGAGGAAGAATTTATGGATTGAATTCAAGAATAACAGAATGAAAAAGAAGAAAGAAAAACAGAGGGGGGGACTTAAGAAGAAAAAGAAGAAGTGGAAGAACCAGTAGGAGGACTAAGAGGGAACACCAATAAGATAGAGTACAAAGTAAACAATAAGAAGGGCAAAATGGTTGAATAATAAATAGAATTTTTTTTTTTAATATATTAAATTAAAATAGATGCAAATGAAAATTTGAAATATAAATATTGTGGAAATTAAGTGGTATTAAGATAAATATTTTATTAATTAGATTAAATTAAAGTGGATGAAAAGGGAATTTGGAATATAAGTATCGTGAAAATTAAAGTGGTAAATATATGAAATAAATTAGATGGAATTGTAATTTTGGAATATAAGTATGGTGTAAATTATAGTGGTATTAAGACAAATAAAAGGGTTATTTTATAAAAAAGAAGGTAAATAAAATAAATTATAGATGTCAATTTATTTTGGAGAAAATATTAAACCTGTATTTTGGGTTAATAAATATGTGGTGGATAAGCGAAGTATAATATTATTGTAATTGGAGATATTTGTTTTTAGATGTGATATTAGAAATTAAGAATCAGATAAGAGATTGTATTTTAGAGGTTAGTTTAGTGGTAAGAAGAGTCTATAAGTAAAAATTTGAAGCCTTTTTTGATTGGATAGTTATGGAAAATGATGTATAACATGTTATAAGAGATATTGAAGGAGGTAATACCATTGTAATCGGAGACTTTTTTTTTAGATGTTATATTAGAAATTAAGAATTAGATAAGATATTTTATTTTAGAGATTAGTTTAGTGGTAAGAAGAGTGTATAAGTAAAAGTTTGAAGTGTTTTTTTAATGATGGGATAGATAAGGTTAGAGGAAAAATATGGAATGTTAAAGTACTAACCTGTTGGGTTAAAGAATATGATAATTTTTGTATTGATTATTAATTTTGTATGGATTAATGTTTGTTGTAAT
The DNA here is from genome assembly GCF_035046505.1 of Tiliqua scincoides. Lineage (NCBI taxonomy): Eukaryota > Metazoa > Chordata > Lepidosauria > Squamata > Scincidae > Tiliqua > Tiliqua scincoides. The sequence goes on from NC_089824.1 coordinate 88,227,445, forward strand.
CGATGGCTATCACCCTCGTGTGTAACCTATGTAGTCCTAGCCCTAAGTCTATCCAATTTTCCTTACCTGTATCTGTAATAAATAAAACTTTCACCAAAAAATAAATAAATAAATAAAATAAAATGATTGTTTCTTTGCTTATACTTATACTGGGCTATCCAGTGACTTTACATTCTAGGGTCAAGGGTCACCATGCCTCAGCTGTTTATGCCTTATTCCCACCTCCCCGACACATGTGTTGGCCTTGGACATAGAACTGTAGGTAGTTTCATGCATGTAGTTCCATGGGTTTGGTAACTTAACTGAACCAAAGCCAGGATCTGTGATATGGATGCCTGGGAGGAGCAAGCTCTCATCTTGTCTCTCATTCAGCAATCTTGCCTCTCAAAGATTTTACAATTGGGCACATTCCTTTGGAAACTTAATTGGGACATATGGACAATTCGAATGAAGATACAGATCACAAAATAGGCCAAGGAGTTCTCATCCTGGCAAGGATACAGATAAGCATCAGGCAAGGGGTGGCTGTTCAGGAAAGGGAGTATAAAGAAGTTCCCAAATGAAGGAAATTATGCTAATGTATAGACTGGGTGACCTTGAACAATTTAACGAGCTGCAATTTTGACTCTGGGAATCATAAACTATTCAAACTTTTCTATTATACTTTAACTGAAGAAGGTATAAAAGCCCCCCTTTGCTTCCAAGATCTTGGATTCTGTCCCACTTAGTTGTCCAGCCCTGTGGGCAATTCTTCTTTGTGGCCATTTGGATTACCTACACTTGAGTGTCCCTTGGCTAAAATTCCTTCTTTCTTTTTATTTACTGGCTGCGTTACACGGCTGAAAAATTATGGGTGCAATTCTAACCAACTTTCCAGCACCAAAGTCAGGCTAATGCAGCTCTGAGGTAAGGGAACAAATTTTCCTTTACCTTAAGGAGGCCCCTGTAACAGCATCCAACTGCAGGATGCAGCACATGCCCCCACTGGCACAGCTATGTCAGTGTGGGAATGTTGGTTAGGATTTGGGCCTAAGACTCCAGAGGCTATGGTCCCTTTTAACAGGAGGCTGTGGTTCCCTCTTACATGTGCTCTGCACACAACTGGTCAAACTTAGAGCAATAAGATGCTCATAGTCCAATCCTAACTTGTGCTGGAAAAGGCAAGCTGAGTGGCCAAGTGCCAGTTGGAGGGCAAGTCAAGGTAAGGGTATATTTTTCCCCTTACACTGTGTCGCTCCCCAGCCATCCCTATAGGGTTACTTGGACCTGCGCCATCAAATTCACTGCCGAAAATCCGAGCAGCCCATGTAAGGCTGCAGGGCCTGGGAGTGGGGGTTAGGATTTGACCTGTGCTGTTGCAGCCAATCCTGCGGGGCCAAATCATCCACCCAAAAACTGGGTCCACCCCCCCCACCCAAAAATGACAAGGTGCATCTGCTAAAATTCCCTCCTCTGCACAATTGTTAAAGGTCCAGGAGCCCTAAAGATTGGACACCCCTGCTCTATATTTTTCCAGGGAGGGATAATAAAGTCTGGTATTGTCTCTCTTAAATGGTTTTATGGTATGTGATGGAGGCAGGCTGTGCAGCATGACCTCTTCCAGTTTGAAGAGACACTTCGGCCAACACGACAACGGATCTACAAGTCGCAGTGGCAAGCGCCATAGGGAGTGTGGACAGTGCCCCGATGGCAGCCGGTGAGTATGGAGGAGGCAGCCTTAGGGGTGTGGTGTGGGCCGGAATGACCATGCTAGACACATGCTAAGGGCCCCTGGGTGATGGAGCAGCAATGCAGACGGGAGCCTTAACACCCCTGCCAATGGGGGGGGGGCGGTGGAGCCCAGCCTGGGGCATGCTGCCACACAACAGGCCCTACCGCAGTTTTACACAAACCCACAGGTGACCACAGTGCTGCTGGGGGGTGCGCTCTGGGCTGGGCCCCCAGTTCAAGTGATCGAGGCCTTACCTGACCCCCAGGCCAGCCTGGTGGGTCAAGTGATGCAGTCGCATATGGGACACTTCCTAGGGAGGTTGACGCTCTGCAGGGTGGGGGTCTTGCATGGCAGGGGAGCTCTAATTTTGGAGCAGCAAGGAATACCATGGAGCCCACCGCAGGGGCGGCTGGCAGCCCAGCAGCAGCAGGGCCTGGTCCAGCCGCCAGGTCATGGCCCCTGGTAGCAACGGTTTCACAAGCCGTAACGACGGGGACATCTCAGCTCCCCCCGATGCCCTAAGGAGAGGAAGTAACTGGCCCCGGCAGTTAAGAAAAAAATTTGGAGGGGAGAGTATGTGGATCTCTTCAACTTGCTGCACAGGGAGCCTGAGCCTAACCACAAGGTCAGGAAGTACACCCACGAGTGCCAGATGCTCCGTAAGCCCATAATTGACAGGAATTGGACCAACTGGCTGGCAGGGTTTAACATCTACATGGGAGTAGTACTGCAGAAAGATTTGCCCAAGGGACCTGGGTTGGCAAAGAACTTAGACTTGATCCACCGGGCTTTCAGGGGATATGCCGGTTACGGTTGGTTACCATATGATGAACAGTTCCACCTGCGAATGTGAGCTAACCCGCAGCTTTGCTGGGAGAGAAAGAATTACGAGCTGTGGATTCAACTGGTGATGCCAGGCGGTGCAGCTGCAGGTGAGTGGTTGGACAGTGACCATCTGATTGCTAAGAGTGCCAATGTGCACCCCGCAGGTGGGACACAGGTAAGGGGGATGGGCTGGCAGGTTCAACCCCATGCGTGTGCTTTGAGTATGCAGCCTCAGGCCGTTGCTCCAGAGCCAGTTGCAGGTTCCAGCACAAGTGTGGACTGTGTGGGGCAGGCCACCCAATCACCTTGTACCCAAGGGGCAGATTTGGTAGGAGGGGGTGGAACCAAGGGGCTAGTCAGAGGTGGGGAGGGGGCGCAATTGACGCGCCCCTTCCAAAAGGGTCCAAGTCCAATTAGGCTTAGCGAGTTGGCCAGGATGCTGGGAGAATACCCTGATCGCCCAGCAGCAGCGTTCCTTTTGGAGGGTTTTACTCAGGGCTTTTGTATCAATTCCCTGCACCCCAGAGGCATGATCTTGGTTAAGAATCTGAAGTCGGTCCAGGGTATGGAGGAAGTAGTTCAAAGGAAGATCGCCAAGGAAGTGGCATTGGGAAGGGTCGTGGGACCCTTTCCGACTCCACCCCTGCCCAACCTTAGGGTTTCCCCGTTGGGGGTGGTTCCAAAAAAGGCCCCAGAATATCGCCTCATTCACCACCTGTCTTACACTGCAGGAACATCGGTGGACGACGGCATTCCTAGCCAGCTATGCACAGTCCAGTATACCTCCTTAGACCAGGTGGGGCACTTCTTAAGATGCTGTGGACCAGGTGCCCTTATGGCTAAGTGCAAGATTGAATTGGCCTTTCGGCTACTTCTGGTACACCCCGAGGATTTTTGCCTGCTGGGATTTACCTTTGGGGGGCAATTTTACTTGAACCGGGCACTACCGATGGGGTGTTCACTGAGTTGTGACACTTTTGAATGTTTTAGTACAATGCTGCAGTGGGCCGTGCGCCAGAGGTGTGGGGCGCACACTACCGCACACTATCTCGATGATTTTCCGTTCATGAAACTGGCTGGCACTGGGCAGTGTCAGGCCCTGTTAGAGGGGTTTCCGGCTCTGGCCCAGGAGCTGGGAGTCCCGCTAGCAAAGGACAAGACAGAGGACCCAGCTGCACGCTTGACCTTTTTGGGCATAGAACTTGACTCCTTGGAGGCTGCGAGCAGGCTCACGACTGACAAGTTGCAGGCACTAAAGACTTGCCTACAGGCTTGCATGCAGGCCCGCAAGGTCACGCTGCATGACTTGCAAGCTCTAGTAGGACATTTGAACTTTGCTTGCAAGGTGGTTGCCCCTGGGAGGGCTTTTCTCCGCAGACTATGCGTGGCCATGACCGGCGCCCGATCACTGCACCACAGGATACAAATGACTGTGGCTATATATAGCCATCTGGCTGTGATTCCTTGAGGAATTTAATGGGATATCTTTTTTGGCGTTCAGAGAAGCTCTTGCAGGTGGACATGCAGGTGCACTCAGATGCGGCAGGAAGCCATGGCTTTGGAGTTTTCTTCCGGGGTCACTGGTGCGCTGCACCGTGGCCCCAAAGTTGGGTGCAGGGCGGTATCGCCTCCGACCTCACTTTCCTGGAACTTTTCCTGATAGTGGTAGCAGTTCACATATGGGAAGGGGAGTTCTGGGACGCCACAGTGCGCTTCTGGTGTGACAATCAGGCAGTGGTAGCCATGGTGAACTTGATGTCTTCTAAATCGCCCAGGGTCATGACCCTTATCAAACAGTTTGTCCTGCAGTGCCTGCACATCAATGCCTTGTTTGTAGCCCAACATGTACCTGGGATTGAAAACTCCATCGCAGACGCCTTGTCTCAATTTCAGGAGGAGCACTTTCAGGAGCTCGCCCCCAGGGCGGTGCCGTACCTGGACCCCATGCCTCCCTGGCTCTGGGACCTTGGCTTGCCGAGATAAACAAGGTAATTTGCGCTTCTTTGGCATGCAGCTCACAGAAGGGCTACTCACGTAAGGTAAAAGAGTTCGAGGAATTCAGGCAGTCTGTGGGGTTGCATGGCCAATATGCCCGCCCCGGCGGAGCACCTGCTGCTCTTCTTGCTGCATCTGCAGAGGTCAGGCAGAGCGGTTAGTTCCTTTCCAGGTTTCATGTCTGCGATAGCCTTCGTATCCAAGGCGTGCGGATATCCGGACTTCATGCAGGATTTCAGAGTGCGAAGGATGTTAGAAGGCTGGGCTAGGATGACACCTCCAGTCCCTGACCAGAGGTGCCCGATTTCGTCCGAGTTGCTCAGTGGCATCGTGGGAACATTGGCAGGGCTCTGCACAGCCCCGGGCAAGTTTCTGCTTTTCAAGGCAGCCTTATTCACGGCCTTCTTCGGCGTGTTTAGGCCCAGCAAGTTTTGGGCTAGGGGCAAGGCCGACATGTCTGCGTGAGCCCTACAAATGCAGGATCTCACATGGGTGTCAGGCAGGGTAGCCCTTACTCTCGGGCAGGCTAAGACGGACCAGAGGGGTATAGGATGCCAGGTGTTTCTTAAGGAAGCAGCCGGAATGCTGCTCTGCCCAGTCAAGGCGCTGCAGGAGTACGTAGTGAATTCTGGGGCTCGAGCTGGAGCCCTGTTCCAACACGCGGACCGCTCTCCACTAACTTTATTCCAGTTTAGGGCGGTTTTTTTACGGGTCCTCATAACCCTGGTGTTGCAACCAAATGAGTATAGCCTTCATTCCCTGCGCATTGGAGTGGCTTCTGCAGCTGCCGCGCTGGGCCTGCCTGAGGGCGACATTCAGCGAATTGGACGCTGGCACTCCTCAACCTATAAGCGCTACATCTGGATTTTGTGAAGGCAGGCTCCCTCAACGGCACCTCCCACTCATCAGGGGGCATGACAAGGGGCAGGGGTCATGGCAATAACTTCTCTTCTCTCGTCCTGCAGGAGGCGGCAAGAAGCCGGTGCGTATATTGATCTGTTGCCATTCCATTGTATTTTGGACAGGGCAGCCGTGAGTCAATTTGGAACGCAGCTTGGGCTAGGCCCTGCCATGCAAGTTGGCTGGCTTGCCAAGCGGGGCATGCGGTGGGGTCAGCTGCTGCCCGCAATGGCGGAGTATTTGAAGGAGAACCATTTGCCTGACGTATTGGTGATCCACCTGGGTGAAAACGATCTGTGTGGGATGTCCGGGCTGTCACTCAGGCTCAGAGCATGCACGAACCTCACCACGGTGGTGAGGTCGGACTTCCTGCAGTGGCGAGTGTGGTGTGGTGCCAGCCATAGTGCTAAGGTTGAGAGGATGAGGAGGAAAGTGACGAGATTGGTCAATCTATGGCACGGACTGGTGGCCCGGACATTTTGCATACAGCAATTGCCTTCTCAATGCCTTTTCTTTACAAAGGAGATGGGGTGCACTTGTCGAAACAGGGGGCAGACATCTTTCTGAGAGACCTGCAGGATGGCCTTAAGGTACTTCTCCCCCTGCTTGGGAGCGGGGGATTCAAGTGCTAGGCTGAACCCTCCTTGTGGCAGGTAGTGCGGTTGAGGTGTGTTTGGGACTGTGAAGTGCACCTTCAGACAGCATAGGCAGGGCAGAACCCAATAGCAGTCCTCAGTGGCTCAGTGGCATGAGGACATTGACTGGGGTCCTGGCCGGGACCGCGGGGGTCCTTCTCAGAGGCTCAGCAGCTTGAGGCGGCACAGCCCGCGGTCCGGCTGCCTTCCCCTTATGGGACAGACCTGGATGAGCTGCGTTGCCCAAGAACGGGGCGCAGCTTGGAGTCGGGTGCACATCCTGCCTGGGGGACAGAGTTGGTTCTGGGGCCGCCCAGTGGTCCCGCCTCCACACCACACAGGGGTTTCGCTGCCCCTGCAACTGCAGGTCTCAGCCTCCTTTTGTCTGTATTAAATGCTAATAAAGTGGCCCTTTCTCCCACGTGTGTTGTCTCGAGTGTTCGTTGGACTGTGCCCACACAAACAGCATTGACCATGGTCTGCAGCTGCAGCTTCAGAATTGGCCCTCACAGGTTCATCCTTTGCTGCCTGGGGACTCCCAATGACTGCAGGGACATCATATGATATTGCTCTGCTTCTTTTACAGTCTGTGTTGTAACATTTAATAAACCATCTAATCTAATACCTCACCACAGTGTGCATTCTAACTTAACTTGAATCCAGAAAGAACCCTTACCCATGGTGAGATATCTCAGAATCTCTCAAAACAAAGGTCTTTTCAAGAAGGCTAAGCATGTCTTGGTAGCTTACTGAAAGCAAATGGTCTTTCACTAATTCTAAAAGCATTTTCTATCACATTGTTAAACATTTTGATTCCTGAAATTGAACATTAATGCCATATTTCATTATAATTTACCAGATCAATGTAATAAACAACCATCTATTGTGACATTAAATGTCTACAAATAATGAGCAACAATTTTTAACCATTTTTGCAGTGAATTCAAGGCTGTCTTCTAGAATGTCATAAGAACACCAGAACCCAGGAAGCTATCTCATATCAAATCAGGCCCTGTAATGTTGTTTTCCCATGGGGCCAAGGGCATCCAGCGCCTCTCAGGCAACAGGGACTCAATGGGAGGGGGGCAGGGCAATAGGGCTGTGGCATGTTAAGCACACCACAGTTTTTCTCCCACTCACATAGTTAATGCCCTTTTGGGTCCCATCCAGTCAGACAGCCCTAATTCTGTTGAGCCATTATCTGTCCCTCCATTGCTACCCCACATAGCTTCTAACATTCACATGTCTGTCTCCAAATTGACAGCGCTTGGTGTGTGTCCTTGCAGCCCCTGTACTCATCAGATAATGGACCACCTGGCGGGTTACTCCTTTATAGTTCTTAGAACAGTAACTCTCCACCCTAGGGTCTAAATTGTCAGCTTTATTCCTCTGGCTGGGCAGTCCTCTGATTTATCAAACTACTTCAAACAATTTCACACTGCCCTCCAAATCTGGATTTTGCAGAAGGGCATTTCCAGTTCAATACAAGCCAAATCATACAGAAATATCTCTTCAAGTACCATATCCTCACCATTCTTCTTCCCACATTTCCCCACTTCCTTCTCTAAGAGGATGTAGCTGGAAGAGGGGGGGGGGACCCACCTTTGTGACAGGCCCTTAGTCTATCTAGCTTGGTATTTTTGTGGCTGGCTGGCTATGGCTCTCTAGGTTTACAGACAGGAATTTTTACCTGCCTTACTTGGAGATACTGGGGACTGAACCCAGGAATTTTGAAGGCAAAGTCTCTGTGGTGCCACTAAGTTAAGGTTTGTGGTTTTCTGTAAGTAAAGCAAAGCTATTGCTGTCACAAGCACTGCAGAAGAAAATTTCAAGAGCTTTCTGATCATAGTAATAATAATCACCTAGTCACTCCACTAGGATTTTTCTTTTACCATTAAAGTAAGAATTTAAAACACTTTTTCTCCCTAAAGTGAGTCATACATCTTAAATGAACTTCAGTCCTGCTTGAATTTTTTAGGTTTTCTTGACCTTTAATAACCCACACCCACAAATAACAATTAGACTGGTAATTAAAAAAAATCCTAATGCTTCTAATTAAGAAAACTACTTTAGAAAAAAATAATTGTACCTCCTCACAAAAGCTTTTAATGAAATGAAAGTATTTTATTCAGTATAGTCAAAAACCAACCACTATGAAAGGTTTCTAGAAGTCACTTTTCAAAAGGTGTGTGATAAAACATAATTTTAACAGCAGCTTAAAAAATGTGCTGGTGTTCATATTTGTGGACAAAAGCTTGAAAACATGCCCTTGGCATGTGCATCTAGCTTGTGCATCTATGAAAAGTAACTAAAATTACTATTTAGGGAGCAACAGAAGGGAAAACTGCATCTTCATAGTTAATACAGGTTAGGGGAGGTAACAAGTTCTAATAGTGAGAGGGTGGAACATACAGCTGAAGACTCTCACCACACCTTGATTTGCTTTGCTTATAGCCTTCTGAACTAAGGAGCAGACTGCAGTGCTGTGCTAAAGAGGCAAGCACATCGTGGGCTCTACTGCACGCTTGTGACTATGCACCCTTCTGTTTCTGGCAAGACATGCCTCCTGTCCATGTCATTTAAGGCAGAAAGGCCACCACTTATGTTCTCAGTACTCACATGTGAAGAAGAGCTGGTGTGCTGCAGTGTAGTGTATAACAGCACAATCCTAGACATGTCTACTCAGAAGTAAGTACAACTGAGTTCAATGGGATTTATTCCCAGGGAAGTGTTACAGAAGCCCCAAAGGGCTGATATTGTTGTAAGGATAATGTCAATATATTTTGTTATGTTGGGTCACAATCTAAGAAAGATGTAAAATAGACATCAGCAACAGCCATTGGAAAAGATGCCATGCTGTAGTGGCTAAATTAAAAAGGGAGGGTGGTGTATTTTTGGAAGGATCTTATGGGGAAATGAATGTGGGAGGATCTAGAGGAATTGAAGGAATTATTGGGGAGTTGCATAGGGGGTTTAGGGTCCACCTCTGCCTTGTACTCAGCATGAGCTGTTAGGAAATCATTCATCTCCATGTACGAGTAGTCCAGCTGTTTGGGAAACTAACAGCCCAATCCTATCCTTTTCCTCACCATAGCATGCAGCAATGCCAAAACAAGCTGTGCTGCATGCTGTGGTGGTGGTGGTGGTGGAGTGATAGGAGGCTTGGTAAAGGAAAGTGACAACATAAGCTCCTCAATAGCCAATGAATTTCCTTGGATCTGCACTGGGTTTTTAGCTGGTGCAAGTCCAAGTATACAAAAGAGGCTTGTTGGCTTGCTTTGGAGGGGATAGCATCCAGTGCAAATTGCCCACTCTGGCTGCCATCCCCTCCTGCCACCAATATGCCCTTGGCCCTCCTCCAATTGCACCCTGATCAAACCACCCAACACGGGTCTCCTCGAATCTGCGCCCTCTCAAAAGTGGGCACAGATCCAAGGAGACCCATCGGGGCCGCCTGGGTCTTACACAAGGTAAGGTACCTGCTCGATAACAACTTTAATTATATTAATTTAAACTTGAATTACATGTTTTCCTATACATGCTCAGAAACCACCGCAGAAGGGAGTCCAAAAAAATTCAACTCTGCACTGAAAAATGACAGCTGCCTTCATGCTCAAGCTTGCTCATGATCAATGAAAAAAGACTTTGGGTCCAAATATGCTCCATACTAAAATGGGAACTAGGACTAAAACCCACTGGAAGTTGAGTGGCATTGGTGTAAAAGAATGCAAGAGTGTAGAATGGAGGCAGTTTGAATCTAAAAGAGAAAGCAAGAGATAGAGCAAAGGAAAATCTCCCTTGAGAACAAACAACTCTTTATCTATAATGAAAATCAGAATGCTTTCCTTTTCGTCCCGGAAAGAAAGACTCATTGTCTCGAGAAATGCCATTCCTGTTCATTACATTTTGAACAATGTAATCACGTTCATAAAAATTTTGCTGACATGCTGTCTCGTGTAGCCCAACCCTCGGCAATTAATACGCCCATTGTTTGATACAGATAGCTATAAACTACTGTAATTGCCGAACTTGTTTGATGAGAAAAGAAAATGATTTCATTTTGTGATGCATGAAAAGGGAACGGTTCAGAATGGGGGATTTGTACAACTTCAGCACACAATAGGCAAGAACACATTTCTGAGCCAGTGAAAAGCAGAGGGATGGAAAGTAGTAACAGCGGCAGATGTTCTTCAAATTCTACCCAGCTCAGCTTAGCCTTGCTCCTGCCCTCACTTCTTGTCTTCAACCCATTTAGCAGAGAAATTCAATTGATATCAGTTTAACCCCCCCCCCCAAAAAAAAAACACAAAAAAAACACACATACACAAAACACACACACACACAAAACCCTGCTGGACTTCCCAGGTGATACTATACACATTTCAAACATCTGTCATACAAATTGGGTACCAAGTTAAGAGAATACTTGTGGGAATGACTGTCTTTGCCCATGTAAGGTTAAATAATCATGATGATTCTGAGGTTCTTCTGATTTGACAAGAGCTTCTGTTTTAATGAAAAGGAATCTTTTGCACTAAGGAGTCTGACTTAAGCATTCTGCTAGGTACATTACATTTACTTTCGTTTGCAGAAAAAAATGCTGAAATCTGAACTTGAAAAGGCCAATTGTAATGCCAATAGGGTCATAAAAGCCAATTTTCATATAAGAAAAGATTCAGTGTATTGCCAATTTTTCTCAGATAGGATAAATCATGCTTAATGTCTTTATCGTTAGAGGTTAGGTTAATTAGCCCCTGCTTTATCTTATTTATATCATTACTGTTTGTCCTCAGGAAGGGGTTGTTGAGAATGTTTGAGGCCTGGTGCAATCATATCCAGTGGTGTCACTAGGGTTTGTGTCACCTGCTGCAGGAGGCCAGCATGTCACCCCCCTGCAGTGGACAGGGCAACACCCTAGGTGGTGGGCATGGTGATCTACCATTACCCCGCCCCCACTGTTTTTTTGGCTGTACCTTTTGATAGAATAAAGATATTTCAACGTAGTCTGTTTCATCGCATTCTGCATGAAATTACACATTGATTGATATATAACATGATGGTATTATTCCTCCAAACTCTGATTTTAGTGATTTTGGTCACTAGTGGTGTCACCTCCACCAAAGGGTGTCAACTTACTAATACCTTATTGGAGCAGTTCTCAAACTTTTAGCACTGGGACCCACTTCTTAGAATGACTATCTGTCCAGGACCCATCATAAAGCAAATTAAAATAAATAATTATAAATAAATTAAAGTAAAATCAATAAATAAGGGAAAGCCAGCCCTGTTCCACCAAGTGAATTTTCTCTGTAGCCTGCCTGCAATAACACCCCCCCCCAAAAAAAAAGGACCAGTAAGATTTTCACCCCTACCCAGTACCCAGTTCAATTTAAGTTCTTATATTTCTAGCATATCACTATCAGGACCCACCTGGCTTTGCAAGTCTGAGAGCCCAATCCTATACCTGTCTACTCAAAAGTAAGTCCTATTATAGTCAGTGGGGCTTACTCCCAGGAAAGTGTGGATAGGACTGCAGCCTAAAACAGAAAAAAATTTCACCTTATGCTGTCAAGCCTGTTTCATTGTTTTTACGGGGGGGGGGGGGGCGCTGCCTTCTGGAGCATTTGTTGAGCTCCAGTTGCATCAAATCAGGACCATTCTGGTGTCCTCACATTTTCCTTTGCCTGACCTGCCCAGGAGCCAAGGCACGTTTGCTTACTGGTGAGTAAATGTGACCATGTGATTTAGTTTTGCTTTTCCATAGGACTCAAAACATTCGCCAGCTTGGAGGGAGGGACCTCCTTCTTGGGTGTTTTTTTGGGGCTACATTCATTGGATCAGGACCATTCTGGTGTTGTTGTATTCCTCTCAGCCTGCCCTTTTAGAAGGACTAAGGCATGTTCACCTATTCACGAGTAAACACGAAATACCCCTTGGTTTCTCTTTCCATTGGGCTCCATGCATTTTTTGTTTTCTGGTTTTTTGCCAATAACTTTTGATATAAAGGAGATATTTCACTCCCAGTTTTTGCATTGCATTCTGCTTGGAATTCCACATTCAACGGTATATAACATGATGGCATTACTTCTAACCACCATGATTTTAGCGCATCACCCACCCAGTGTGCATCACCCCCTCTTGCGCGTCACTCGGTGCGGCCCACACCCCCTGCACCCTTCTAGCGACGCCACTGTTCATATCTAGTATGCAATGAGTCATAAGCAACTAAACATCAACTGTTTCTAACATTTACCTATCGCTACCAGGAGCACTATTAAGAGATATGTCAAGCCCAGGCAGTAAAACTGTGATGAACGTACACTGCTGATGCTATTAATGCCACGGAATGGTGGAACTGAAGTGCTTGCAAGTCAATGGCTGGTAGTGAAATGGGCATCAACAAAATATTATGGATACTAATAAAACATACATATACCCCCCTGTTGAAATATAACTCTTTACATCGGAGCTCCAGAATTAACCTGAGATACACATTTAAGGCTATCTGTTAAACCAAGTACTTCCTCAACCAGCATTCCCTCCGCTAAACAGATTTATGCACAGAAAATAGCTGGTGCAGATCTGAGTAGGTCCATAGAGGACCAGCTGAATAAGCTCATATGGGACCAGCAGAGGAGGTAAGGAAAAAACTTCCTTTACTTACTCCTCCTGGCCTGCTGGACTCCAGCCAGCCAGTGGGATGCAATGGATACATCCTGCTGTTGATTCTGTGTCAGTGTTCCTGTATTGCGCAGGACAGATGAGGATGGGGTGGGGTTGTTAATTATGACATTTTTATCGTTAGGAGTAGAGGTGTGATTTTTTTGTTTTTATTTTTTCGCAGATTTCATTTTTTGACAAAAAAAATGAGAAAGTGCAGAAAGTGCAGAACGCAGCGTTATGTGTTTTTATTTCAAGGGTAATTTTTATAAACTATAGTTATAAATTATAATCGCTTTAAAATGTACTAGGTAGGTGATATGGGTGGTATAGTGTCAGCAGAAGCAGCCACAATAATTGTCCATTAACTCCCCCCCCCAGTCCAGCCCAACCAGCTGAAAAGGACCAATATGTAGAGGTGTTATAAAAATATTTTATTTTTCACAGATTTTTTTAAACAAAAATGAGAAGCACAGTATATTTTTATTTTGTTACCACAAAAAAAGGAATCACAATTTTATTTATGGGGGTACTATTTTGACTGGCTGCTTTTTGCACAAAACATGTCTCCTTTCCAGATAAATTATTAATTATTATTATTATTATTATTAACAGTATTTATATACCGCTTTTCAACTAAAAGTTCTCAAAGCGGTTTACAGAGAAAAATCAAATAACTAAATGGCTCTCTGTCCCAAAAGGGCTCACAATCTAAAAAGATACAAAATGAATACCAGCAGACAGCCACTAGAACAGACAGTGCTGGGGTGAGGTGGGCTCCCCCTGCTAAAAAAAAAGGAGCACCCACTTGAAAAAGTGCCTCTTACCCAATTAGCAGGGGTTAATATGTTCAGAGTGCAAATACGTGATCTTGTATGTATATATGATTGAGTTCTAACTGCACTTTTAGGCAATACAGGCATTACTTAGTCAGTGCAGGTATCAGTCTTCAAACTTTTCAGTATGGGGACCACATTTTATATTTTACACATGTTCAGGGGCGGGAAAAAATTATGTTTTATGTAAAATAAATAAATAATGAATAAAATTAGAAATGAATACATAAGTTTTGCTTGGATCTAGTTTGTAATCAGCATGATATGATTTTACAAACACCAACCTTTCCACCCCTCCCTATACACATCGCCTTCCTTGGTGGACACATCAGTAGGTTGCTGATATTTTGTTTCCCAAGGAACTTTGTCAATTTTTTTGTTAATTGGGGAATAAATTAAACAACAATGTCAGGACACCTGTCCATAGTTTGATTTTAATTTTTTTTTTTTTAATCCTATAACCTGTGGTCCCTCTCCTTTGTCCTTTCCTTCCTTCACTTTGGTCACCTCCCAGTCAGTGTCTGAATCTCCACTCTCAAAGGCTCCTCAAAGGCTTTGAGTCAAAGGGGAATTTCTCCTCACTGAGCAAAGCAGGTGAAGCTCCGGCTGATCACTAACAACTCCTCCTCCTCTTGCTGCTGGGGCTGGGTTTTCTGCTCTGGGGCAGGATGACCAGAAGTTCTCTTTTTCCAGGACATGATCTCCTTTTTAGCCTTGTGTTCTGGAAAATAACTTAAATGCCCTCCTTTTCCCTGTGAACAGCACCTGCTGGCAGCGCATAGCCTTCTTGTAATTAGTACATTTTATGTAATAAAGAATATGTAATATATTTTTAAATTTAATAATAATAATAATAATAATAATAATAATAATATAGTTTTTAAACTAACCATATGAAATCTATAGGCAAGTATTTTTAGGTCCTACATTTTTCTTGGATGTCCTACATTTTGGGGTGTCTTGTCCTCTTTTGCGGTTATGACATCTGGTCACCCTGCTCTGGGCACTCAGTGACAGGCAGCACTTTGGCAGAATAAGGGCAAGCACTGGCTGAACTATAACCAGGAGGCCCTGTTAGGAGGCCAGGTAACTGGTGGTGGTGCATGATGGTGAAGAAGCACTGAACTTTCTGTACCTTAGCAACCTGCTGACACGCTGGGTAACCACAGAGCCTTGTACCAGGGAAATGCTTAAGGGAATCCCTGCAGGTGCAGGGCCTTCTAGGGTGATCTTACTTGGCAGAATCTCCCCAGCACAAGGCTCTAGGGCAGGGATGCCAAACTCATTTCATACGGAGGGCCACATAGCATTCATGATGCCTGCTGATGGCTGGAAGTGATGTCATTAGGCAAGAAATGATGTCATTGAACAGGTCATAACAAAAAATAAACACTTTTTCTCACTTAGGAACTCATTAGCTGCAAAGAACAAAAGAGAAAATATACAAATCTTGATCATATTTCAAGATGTGGTTGAGCCCAATTTTCATGTGGGCTGCCCTTTCAGCAGTAATACCTCAGCATTACTCAGCAGTTGAAAGCCTGAGGGCCGTATAAAAAGCTTCCGTGGACTGCATCCGGCCCCCGGGTCTTATGTTTGACATCCCTGCTCTAGGGTTACCTGGCTGCTGTGGGCCAGAGTGTTAATGCTTTCCCACCACCATGCCATGGGCCAGGTAAAATTTTCCAGCAGGCATGGCCCTCAGGCTGTAGTTTGGAGACCCCTGCTCTAGCCAGTTGATGGGAATTTTCATTCAAATTCCATGCAGCAGTTGATGAATCAATTTACACCCACTAAACCCCTGGATGGCCACTTAAGAAAATGTTGAGTTGGTGCCCAGATTCTGTACTTAGGCTCTGGAACACCTGTTGGGTGACTATTGGGAATTAATCATCCATCTTCAAAATCTAGCAAAATGGTTAAAAAAAAATCCATGCATTCAGATGTTGAATGTTCATCAACAAAGGGTTAATCTATCTATCCATTTTCTTGTTCATTGCATATATTTTTGGCATGTTTAGCCTTTCCCATTTGTATTTCCTGTTCTAATTACCAATTTCATAGGCTAGCATTATCCTAATACGTTTTGCTGGATCAGAGTGTTCTTTTGCATGCTAGATTCTTTTTGGTCCAATTTAAAATTAGCTCCTTCTAAAGCATTTGATGGAGCTAGATGTTTTGGACATTGCTAATTGCTAAATCATCTGCAGCTGTGCACATATTTGATAGGCCTTATGGCAAACAAATTCAATCCATTATCAAGACAGCCAATGTTCTAAACAAGCAGACACACAAAAAAGTTCCTTCTGTTCCTTGTCAATCTGATAAAGAAATATTAATTCTAACACATAGATCATTGCAGGTTGCACACAGAAAAATACAGTTTGTGGGGTTGTATGAGTTGCATATAAAAATCTAAAAAGAAAGACAGCATTTCAAACATGACTTTAAAAAAGTTTCTTAATATATATTTGGTTGGAAATCAAAAGGTTATTTCTAAATAACAAAGGATATTGTGTCATTTCTGTCAACCCTAGTACAGCTATGGAACAAAAAAAATCCATTTGCTTCAATATGGAATTGTATACATGGTGATGTGGTTTTTGTTTTGTTTGTTGTTTTTAATGCTTTTTAATGTAATATCTCTGTTGGAACCATCCGGGGGGGGGGGTAACTTATTCACATCCCAATTGTAACCTACCCTACACTGGCGCTGAATGGCCTTCACTGTATCCAGCTCAGTTTAGGAGACAGCAGGAGTTCTCCTTGAGATAAGGGGATCTTTTCCTCCTTACCCTGAGTAACACCCTAGCCTGCCCTATGGGGCTACTCAGATCTCCGTCAGCTATTAGCTGGTGGAAGTCCAAGCAGTCCTATGTAATGCATGCAGGCCTGGGATGAGCATTAGATATGCCCCACCCCTGTTCCACCATCCCTGGCCCAAAACACCCATCCCCAACTGCAGAACACCCTTCCATCACCCAGTCCCTGCATTGCTCGGTTCACAGCTCACCTCCGCTGATGGCCCTGGGCAGGGCCTATGAGAGGGGGGTAAAGGGGGTAATTTGTACCTAGGCCCAGGGTCAAAAAGGGGGCCCAGAAACCAAAGGAGGGGGCCCAGAAATTTCCTGGGATCTTACATTTTCCCATCTACTCAGACTTGTTGCCCACACGGGACACTGGGGACACTACTGCGAGAGTGCGGCTGCAGCTACTGAGCTATGGCAAGCTATATATGCTGGGCTAAGTAATACTTACAAGACACTCCTTAAAACAGTGTCAGTTCTGGGCATCTACTGGCCTGCTACAGTAACTCTTTGGCTTGTGGATCTACTAACCATGAAGGAGCGTATGGGAGCTCAGAGACACAGCTGTAGGACTACAGAAGGACGTTTTGGTGCGCACAAGACACTTTCCATTCTAGTGTGAGCCTAATATGATGCTAATTTTCTGCATGACTTTCTATATTTTAAAGGTTTTAGAGAGACTTAGGAGAGTGTTTGCTTTTCCATATCACTGTATCTAGCTGCCAATGCCACATGAGTGGGTAGACCTGGGCTCCAAAGGCTTTTCCAGTCTCCATACTCCCCCCACCCTGTTCTGCCCCCGCCCCCATTCTGCTTGCCCATCACCACCCTCCCCCACCCTCCCCCACCCTGTTCCACCCTTCCCCTTTTGCAAAGGGGCCCAAAAGAAACTTAGTACCCCCTGATAAAATTCCTCTCAGAGGCCCTGACCCTGGGAGTGGATGCAGCACCAACAGGCCAGTGCAGGTCTTCCCACCAGTGCTGCCAACTCTAGAGTAGTTGCAAACATTCTTTACTTCCCTACATTGGCATGGTGGCTTTTGCCCCACTCCCCTTCAACACTTCTATGTGTGTGTAATACTAATCTGCCACCCAGTCCTTATAGGTCAAGAGTCTTGAAACAAAAGAGGCTTGTTTTAAAACACAATGACCAATGGTACAATTCACCTAACCGAGGTAATTGTTGTCCATGATGGTTCTAATTCAGATGTGAGCAGAAGGAATCTGATTTTTCACTTTGTAAGTTACTCTTTGAGTTGGCTCAGCAAATAATAATAAATAATAATAAACTTTATTTATACCCCGCTCTTCTCCCCAAAGGGACCCAGGGCTGCTTATAACAGGTTAAAAACAAATTAAAACATAATATTAAGAAACAGATAAAAACATTAACATATTAACAAATATCATCAGGCCTGTAAAAAATACTAAGAGATGTAGAAAAGATGTTTAAAAAGATGTTTAAAAGGCCATGAACTCAAAAGGCTTGTTTAAACAGAAGGGTCTTCAGGCCCCGCCGAAAAGTCTCAAGAGAGGGAGCCATTCTTAAGTCAAGGAGAAGGGAGTTCCATAACGTTGGTGCCACTACTGAGAAGGCCCTATTTCTTGCCGTCACCCCACGTACCTCCCTAGGCAGCGGCACTTGTAAAAAGGCCTTCTCTGATGACCTAAGAGGACGAGCCGGATTGTACAGAAGTAGGTGGTCCCTAAGATACCCTGGCCTAGAGCAGTAAAGGGCTTTAAAAGTCAAAACCAGCACCTTGAATTGGGCCCGGAAACGAATGGGCAGCCAATGTAGCCCCTGGAGAAGCGGGCTGACAGAGTCAAACCGCCTACCTCCAGTAACCACACGGTTACTGTGCAAACTGAGCCAAACCACACGGTTACTAAGCAAACTGAGCCAAACTAGAGATGTTCAAATTATTGTCATCTTTAGGTTTCTTCCGTACATGTTGATGCCCTTATCTTCCTATATTTATTGGCTTCACATCCCCAATAAAGCACAAGACAAGCAGGTTTGGGGTTCCAAGGGCCAGAATTTTCAGTGTAGGGAAAACCCAGCAGGGCTTGACTAGAGTCAAGTTGCCAAGTCACCACCCCCTGCAACTCAGCTTGAAAATGAGACATAACAGGGGCACTTTCCAAGTCTCCAAGTCACCCTTTAGTGAGTCTAACGGATTTGAGTTGAGTCACCCCCCCCCTTAAAAAGCCAGCAGTGGAAAAATCAGGATAGCTACCAGGCTCTGTGTGTGTCGGAGTTCTCTTTACTCACTCCCCTGCTATCCCCAACCATCTGTAAACAGGGCGGGAGAGGTGGGAGGGACTGAGTGAGAGCCAGGATAGAAGCAGCGAGAGGATCACAAGCAGCAGCTGGGAGGCTTACCAGGACAACCTGATCCTTTGCAGCCCTATTCAGAAGTAGTCCCACTTCAGCCCCACTTCAATGAGGCTTGCTCCCCCAAGTAGCAACAGAAGCCATGAGGTTGAAAAACAGAATCGACAAAAGAATTTTCTCCCGCCTCCCTGGGCTTTTACAGCCAAAAGTAATGCAAGAACCCCCTTGGGCTCTGTCTCCTGCTCTCCTTCAACCAATGAAAATATCCAAATGCCCATGGTTTGTCCAATGATCATTGGTTCCTTCCTATCAGAGATGGGTAAAAAGAGCTCATTTCCACCTCCCCCCCCCACCTGATTCATTAAATCTTTCCTGCCTCCTGGCTGGAACTCCCTTGTGTTTGCCATCAGAATACTGGCCCCACAAGGTTTTCCATGAGGCAAAAACAGTAAGCGGCACCCCCAGACACAGGCAGATTCGAGTCAGCATGCATGGGGATGAGTGCCGAGTCAGGGGGGGCGCTGACGCAAGAGTTTTTCAGAGTCTTCCACACTCTTGACTCATGAGTCAACGAGTCACCCAAAGTCACACATTTTTGCAACTCAAGCCTGAGTCACTGACTCGAGTTCCCAACACTGAGAATTTTATTGAACTAGTTTTTCAGCAAGTTAAACTATACTGCAACTCCATCCCCTTTCGGTGCAGGTTCCTTTCCTTGGGGAAACAGGTATTGTGTTTTATTCTCCCTATAAGCCACCCCATCCTGGCTTTTAAGATAACACTCACCTACAATTATCACAGCACATTCACACCAACCCTACCAGAGCATCAGGAAAGATCTGGATTGCTTTCCATTCCCCCAGCTGGGAAGACTTTGAGGTTGGCTTTACAATCTATGGACAAGGGGTTCTCAGCCAACATCCCTAACCAAGGGATTAGCATCCCTAATCCCTAAACCAAGACTGCTGTAAGGCAGTCTACGCTGACAAAATGCATGTTCTGCCAGTGTACAACCTAAATAGGACTGGGCAGTAAATGCACTAAAGAGGTTGGTCGGTCAGTCTATAAATCTAATATAATCTCTTGTCAGGTCAGCAGGGGAGGATAGCCCTTGCTTTCCTGATAGCAGAACAGTACAGGAGTGTAGGGAGATAGCACAAGAAGCAGGTGATCCCAAACAGAACCAAAGAAGCAGACACAGGCTTGTTTGTTGCTGAAGCATGTATTGGTAAAGGAGCAGGCAGAAGAGTAGTCGGTCATACAGTCCAGAAGTCAGGGATACAGCAGAGCACAGTCACGAGAAGGCAGTCCAAAATCAGTACACAAACCAGCAGCATGGCACACAGAAACTCCACCACAACAACCCACACCCAGGAGTCTGTGCTTGCCCCATATATACTGGGGCCAACCAATCAGAGTAGGGCAACCTCATAGTCACAAGACAGTCTTGTGACCCACTCTGATTGGCTGTCCAGTGGTGCATTGCACCACTCCACCATAGCCTACGTAACTCTGCCCACATCTTCCCAGAGTCATGTGACTCCCACCTGCAGCAGGCACAGTTGATTGCATCAGCTGTGCTGCCTTGCTGATTGCTTCACACCAGGCCCAGATATCAGGACCTCTTGCCACATCCTGGCTAATAACAATCTCAAGCCTGGGATGCCAAAAACCTGACATCTCTGGTCAGTAATAACCGCATGGGCCTAGATGCCCCATTAATATTGGAAGAGTGATGTTGGAAATACCTGTCACGTAGAGAGATTGTGAGTTACAGACCAACACTAGGATACATCCTCCTAAACATTTTCTAAAGAATGGCCCACTATTTTGGATGAAGAATAGTTCATAGATTGTGCTGGCAGTTTACAAGGGGGGAAAGGAGGGTTCTCAAAACCCAGGTTAGCTGTTTCATGACATGCAACTCTATCCCTGGACCTGACAACTTGTTTCTTATTATCAGCTTATACTTTTTCTTTACAATAGATGTGAGAATGCACTATGTTTGTGTTCAATGTAGGTAGTCATAAAACACGAATAGGTTGCAAAATGAATAATCTGCTTTGCATACTGGCATGAACAGTATATAACCTGTTTGTATTTAAGTAAGTTATATAAAGATTATAACAGCTAGGCTAACTAGTCTAGTTATAATTTGGTTTTGAGTAACTATTTTACATGAAGGGATGAAGCCTGAATGGATTAATTACATCCCATTATTGGGGAGCATAAGGCATATGCAGAGGGTGTCCAAAAATCTTGTGTAAATCATAATAGCCTGATGGCAACATGGTGAGGGTTGGAGGCCCTGCTCGGTGAGCCTCTAAGTTAAGATCAGCCTCCATGTGTTATGATTTATCACGGCCAACACATACTCCTTGCCATTTGATGAAAATCTGGTGAGTCTTCAAGGACAAGAAAATCCATAAATGTTGGACAGTTGCTGAGCATGTCTGTCAAAATATATCATTGTACATCCAGATGGTATAGTCAGGAGAGTGTCAGAACTGGCAATCTGAAGATACATGCTCAAGCCAATCCAACAGAAGACTCACTGCCACTGAATAGGCAGACTGAGGGAGGTGAAGCCAGGAAGGCACTGACTAAGCAGGACTGGTAGAACTGGTAGACCAGCAAACTGGTGAGCACATTAGCAGAAGAGCAGTGCAGGTCTGATCAGAGCTTAGACCCTTATTCAGGTTTCTCAGATGGAGGCAGCAGAACCAACTCTGGGACTTTTTAAGAGTACTCCTATGAGTCAGTGAACTGCAGTACTTCCATCTGCCTGTCAGCATTGGTGGTGCTAACATGCAGTGGATAGCAGCTATGGTGGCACAGTAAGGCATTTGAATCTGATCTAGTCTGTAATACAAAATTCTTGGCAGCATACAGAGGGTTCTTTTGTCTGATCACAGAGATGGGTGTAAGGCAAAAGACTTTTCATAGAGTCCAGAAGCCCATGCTTAACATGCTGAACAGATTAGTTCAATCAGAGGAGCTACTTACAATGTAAAGCCAGCAGGACAAAGACAACATGAGAAGACAGGGCTTGACAAAAAATAGGAGCAACAGACAACTGGATGAAGGGAGACATGGGAGGAAGTCTTCCTCAAGGTTGATCTAGTCTAGTGGGAGCACCTATATAAAGAATTTCCACTTGGTGGCTGCAGGGAAGCCCACAAGAGTGAAGGAGCAAGAAAGGGGATAAGCAAGTTGGTTTTCTCCCAGGAACAAGCTACTGCTGGCTGATGACACAGGCTTTGAAGAAAAATGAAGACCCTGAGGGGGAAGTTCATCCCGAGTCAAATGCCCACACAGCAGCATGACGGCTGCTATTTCCATCTGATTGGGGCTCCACTGGGCTATTCAGATGTTTGAATCTGTTTCCCACAGGAGTTCTCTGGACGGATTCATTTATATTCTGCCCCACTGTGCTTGAGGCATCTCAGGGAGAAAAGAGATGTCACATTTCTAGAACACTGAGGCAGGTTTCAAACCAGTCTAGCTGTGTCCAGTTCAAACACACCACACCCTTTTCTCTCTGGGCTCGAGCTGTGAAATAAAACATGCTGCAAGTTTGTAGCAAAAGGGTGACACTAACTAGGTGGCATTTGCGACATCGAAAATTTATCTCCCCACATCCCTGAAGCAGGTTTGGAGCGTTTTTAAGAGAAATGCAGGATAGGCTTACAAATAATATATAAATATCATGCATCTCTCTCTCTCTTTCTCTCTCTCTCTCTCTTTCATAGGCACATACTGAGTCTGAAGAACTCTCAGAGAGTCTTGTTTTATGGCTGTGTTCACCTGTGTATGGGTCCCTGCCCCACTCACACACTTCCCACTCGGGGCGTTCAACATCGTATGATTAGGGGGAAGACACTGTGAAAACCCACTGAATTATGCATAGCTAACAGAGGAAGGGGGGACAATAATGCTGCTGACAATTCTTTTATTTGCACAGTTCCACAGTCATAGGTGAGGGTAAAGATCCTACATGCTTCTGTGGATTCTTCTCCTTTCAAGTTGTCCCAGACTCCTTCCCATTCTCTCATAACAGTCACTAGAAATGGCTCTGTTCCAGAGGCCTATGCAGCTTGGTTGTTGTGCTATGGTCTTCTAATAACTTTCTCAAGATGCCTCATGTACCAATGGATGAGCAATGGTCCAATAACCTCTGCTCTGTGACCACCTGTAACCAGGCAAAAGGGGCCCTTTCTCACTCCCTCAACAGGCTAGGCCAGAAAATTCTGTCTTCTTCCCCTTCGTGTTTACTTCCTCATATCCTTCCTTCTTGCCCTTCTTTTTATCTCCATCTTCTTAGGCCCTGCTGATCAATTTCCTGTTTACCCTGGCCCCTTGCGACTCTGCACTGCTATTCCATCATTTGTTGTGCCTCCTGTTTGCTGTGCTTCTGCCTATCCTTTCATTCTTGTCCACCTCCTTCTCTCCTTTATTGGGCTTCCTGTTCTGCACCTGTCTCCTTCCTGCTTATTTTGCACACATCCTTGTCCTTCTTTCTCCCTTGACTGCTTCCCTCTTCACCTTTTTCATGCTCTCCTTGAGCTCTTACTCTTGTATTTCTTCCACATTTGATAACCCCCCCTCTGCTCTCTCATGGCTCTACCCCCTCTGGCTACAGAGGGTGCCCAGGTAAAAGTTTGAACTGATGCCACTTGGTGAAACTGCGTGGCAATTTAGTGGTGCCCAGATTTCATTAACTGCTTAGAAACATTGATTCCTAGGGAGATATCACACATTATATAGTATTGAACATTAATAAACTCACAAATGAAATAGCATTGAGCCTTGACCAGTGGGCTCCAGAGTACTCCCCAGTCTCTGGAGATGCCACAGGGCTTCAACGCAACACAACCTACCTTGTGTATTTCTTGGTATTGACAAATATGAAGTTGTCTGACTGCTGCTAGAAAAGGTGTTTTTATATGTCTCTGATTATGGTTTCTACCCATCCAGGTAGATGGGACTCGTTAGCCTGGGAAGGCAGCTCATCATAGAAAAGGAAAACTCTGATCCCAAATCTCCACTGCCTTGTGGCTACATCCAGTTATGGAAAAGGCTTCAGGAGTCAACCTCGAGGCCAAATCCGGAGCCGGAGGCAGTTCATGGCTGAACACAGTCACGTTCTGGCAACTCCTGCGATGCCGCTGGAACCAACCATATCAGCTTCTGCCTTTCCATTGGACCATTTTAGCGATGTGGAGAGGGGATTTGCTGCATGGGTAAGACTCTATCCTCCATACCTACTTTACCCAGGCTTCGTGCACTGGAGAGGACACTCTGTTCCAGAACACTATTCAGAGCACGATACCATAGTCTTCTGAGACTGAGGGATGCCAACAAGAAGATTATGGTTTTGCTTTTGATAATTATTCATTTTACTGGAAACTGTTTTGAATTCTTTATTACTTTCGTGCTTGCTGCCTTGAGAGCTTTGGGGAAAGGCAGGTTAAAAATAAATGACCAAATACCCATGACAGAACTGCATCTTGCCAAGAACTGGAAGCTCTGATTACCGAGTCATGTGGCATTAGGCAACATGTTGCTCAAATGGAAGTGTAGGCCCTAGCGTTGAGGCTTTATAGAGATGAGTAGATCTCTGTTGATTCTCTGGATCCCTTCATTGGGTGTTGAGTAAACAGAGGGTGCAGTGCTGCCCAGGTCGCACCTCTGAGCAACAGAATTCAGTTTGGATTTCCTTCACAAACATGGCAAGCTTATAGGGAATGCACTGAGGCCTGGCTGATAGGCATCCTAGTTCTGCCACCAGCCATAAGCATGGCCTGCCACCAGCATGGATTTATCCATCCACTTTGGCATGGAGGCAGGCTCTGGCTTCCTTGGGCTGGCACACGGATGCATGCCGACTCAGCTGTCTCTGAAGGAAGTACAAACACTCCTGGACACTCCTAGGCTGGCGTAAGGGGCTTACACTGGCCCAGCACCATCTTAAAACTGCGCTCTGAGTTAAACAGGCTGCTGGAGATACCACAAGCTCAGAGGATTTTGCACGGAATCTAAACAGCATGAAAGCAACCACAGAAGCAGCAAGAACTTCACTGTTCAATGCAGAGTGGGCCAGTGGCAGACCTGGGAGGCAAAAGTCCTGGGACACTGCCTGTGGGGCCTGTGGGGGTGGCAATGCCATGCCCACTTCACCACCGCTGTCACTACCTGCTCTCTAGAGTCTTTCCAATGGATGGAGAGGCCCCGCACTGTGTCTGTCCATGGATGCTGAGAAAGCTGTCTGAGGCTCTAGAGCAGGGGTGCCCAAACCCTGGCCTGGGGCCACTTGCGGCCCTCAAGGACTCCCAGAATGGCCCTGATCGCAAGTGGGAGGGGCCACTTAGATGGCGTGTTGGGGTGCCTGAAGTACTTACCGTTTTGCCTCCCCTCTAGCTGCACTACTGCATTGCAACTGCTTTAGTGCTGGAAAGTTGGTTAGAATTGGACTCATAGACTGGAGAAGAGAAGATTGAGGGGAGATACAACTGCTCTTTTCAAGCACAGAAGAAAGGGAGAGCTAGTGTTTCGCCTGTGGAGGCTGATTTATGGCAGTTTCAAAGCTGCTGATAGTCGCTGCAGTCCTGCTGGCAGGGAAGTGAACCATGGAGACCGGCTGGAGCAGGTAAGCCCACACGGGGTTGGAAGGAAACAGGCATGGGGGTTGTATGGGGAAGGGGTGGGTGGGACAGGGCAGAGACAGGGTGGAGAGGAGAGTGTATCAGCCCCAGGTGGGGTGGGCAGTTTAACTGAATCCTAACCTCCTTCCCAGACCTGATATGCCTTCTCAATTGAGCTGGTGCATAGTGGCTGCTGGAGCTTACCCTGGGACAAGAGAACAAATGTCTCCTTACCCCAAGGAGACCTCCAGCAGCCAAAAATCCCTTTGCAGGTTACAGCTGTAGTCATGCCAAGGCCGCTGTGTCACCACACATAATTTAGATATGATTGGGCTGTTTGTTTATGGAGATTAGTGAGGTCCCTCAGAGCTGCTTGAGGTCTGGAGTCCCTGCCTGATCTTCTTCAAACTAGGGCCCCAGCTTGGCCAATGATACACAAAGACAGGATGGAACAAAGACAGAAGAGGCATATGGTTCCAGGAAGTTGCCAGTGTAATAACACAAATATTTTTGAGAAATGAACCAAAAATTGCCAAAAACACAAGATGCCTTTTGTTGCTCTCAGAAATGTACATGAAATATCAGCAGTCTGGGCTCCATGTTATTAAAGAAGGGAACCTTTCCCAGGGAAAGTCAAAGTGAAGACTTGAGAAGCACTGCCAAAGAAAACCAAAAGTAGCAAAGGACATCGCAATTGACAAAAGTTTCCTAGGCATTCTGCAGAGCCACTGATTGCCTTCCGCAACCATATTCAGAGCAACCCTGAACAGTCTGTCCCCCAAAGAAATTTCTGGCAGAAATAATGCTCTATGGAATAGGTGAATTCACCTACAACAATTTAAGCAGTGCCTTTCTCAAAGGCTCAATCAGATCCGTGACAAAAAGCCTCTGAGTACACAAAATAAGAAGTTACCCATGCCTCTTGTATTGCAAGAATGATATAAAAAATACCACAATATGGTATGTTCTCTGATACCACATCATTATAGTGTGAAAGTGCTTCCTCTCTCTTTTCAAAAGAGATCTTTAACAGACAGACAGCACTGGATTGCAATGTTCTCTTTATTGTGTTCTAATGAATGGATGCATGGGGGAAAAAGACCATGTTCTCACCGAGGCTTTTAGTATTTGCTGTGACAGGAGTGTCAGTTAATACAAAGAGAGTCAAAGTACAACCACACATGTTTTTTTGTTGCACTTGTCTTTGATTTTTAGCGTCTTGTGGCTTTGCCACAAATATTCAAAATGAATGATTATATTTAGCTGTTGCGAAGGAAGGGCATCACTTTGTCAGGACAATTGGGGAAAGACATACCCAGTGACACCAATTGATGAGGTGATGGAGGGAGTGACACCATGAGAAAAGACTGCTGTCTCACCCAGGCCCAGCAGTCTTCTGCCTGCTCTGAGCTGTTTCATGCACCCCTCCACAGCAGCTGCTGGATCCTTTTGTTGGAGGTCTTCTGCTGTTTTCTGCTCTGCAGAGGCTTGGCAGACATGAAAGTAATCAGTAGTGATGTGTGACCACCAGTTATTTCCATGCCTGCACCCTGGGTGGGATGACACCATGAGCAACTGCCCCAAGTGACACCAAAGGTAGTGTTTTCGCTGTGTGATCCAGCTAGGGTGATGAACATGTGGTCAAAGGTGTCTGTCCATGTGTCCCATCTTGATTTTGGGGGTGCTGTGCACAAATGGGTGATATGTGCACAGTTTCCAGATGCACCATGTTTTGAATCTGTGCATCCGTATCTGTTAAAGGGTCAGGAACAGCAAAGGCAGTCCCAGTATGAAGACTGGCATTGTCAGTATCAGTGGAATAGCTAATGATCACGTAACCCTGGTGCCAAACTCAAAAAATGATGCCCCAGAAGTGATGTCATGTCAGGTTTTTTTAAAAAGTGAAAAGTGTGTGTGTGTGTGAGGGGGGAATATTCACCTCTTCCCCCAGCTGCATGCCACCCATTTGCTCTGCCACCTCCCCCCAGGCTTCCCCCCCCCCATATTAACACCTTATTGGTCCCCTGCTGTATCGTAATAACACCTAATTGGTTTTCAGAACAATCAGTCTCATAGGTCAGTTTTGAATTAAGAAAATCCAGTTTTTTGTTACATAATGCAGTTGTGTTCCGAGAGCCAATTCGATGTTATTAAGATCCAGCAGGGAACCAATAAGGTGTTAATATAAGTCAGCTCACATTTCCATGTATCATAATACAGTTACCCCTGCTAACTGGGTAAAGAGGTGCTTTTTCAAGTGGTGCTCCTCTTATATTTAACAGGGGGAGAATAACTGTCCCCCTTCATCCCAGCACATTGTCTCTAACCAATATGGGGCACACTTTTTATTTATTTACTTAATTAATTAAATTTGATTTTGTCATAGAGGTGGCTACAAAATCTTCTTTGACCCCTGGTAGCAGATGCCTGATAGCCCAATCCTATGCATATCTACTCAGAAGTTAGTCCTATTATAGACAATGGGACTTATTCCCAGGTAAGTGTGGCTAGGGTTGCAGTCTCAGCTATGCCGCTGCTCAAAACTGCTCAGCTCCATTAAACACAACACTTCCTCTCAGTCTTCCAGGCCTGTATGACTCATATTCTGTGAAGCCAAATGCAGCCATAAGAACATAAGAACAGCCCCACTGGATCAGGCCATAGACCCATCTAGTCCAGCTTCCTGTATCTCACAGTGGCCCACCAAATGCCCCAGGGAGCACACCAGATAACAAGAGACCTCATCCTGGTGCCCTCCCTTGCATCTGGCCTTCTGTCATAGCCCATTTCTAAAATCAGGAGGTTGCTTATACACATCATGGCTTGTACCCCATAATGGATTTTTCCTCCAGAAACTTGTCCAATCCCCTTTTAAATGCGTCCAGGCCAGATGTCATCACCACATCCTGTGGCAACCAGTCATATATGATAACTTGCTAGGTGCATGACAATCTCGTCATGTTTATGTAGTCCCAGGAAACTGGAAAAAATAGGAGTCAGTAAGAGTCCTGGATGGCCCATTATAACTGATTCATGGCCTGCGGTTTAAAAGAGGATTGGACAAGTTTCTGGAGGAAAAATCCATTACAGGGTACAAGCCATGATGTGTATGCGCAACCTCCTGAATTTAGAAATGGGCTATGTCAGAATGCCAGATGCAAGGGAGGGCACCAGAATGAGGTCTCTTGTTATCTGGTGTGCTCCCTGGGGCATTTGGTGGGCCGCTGTGAGATACAGGAAGCTGGACTAGATGGGCCTATGGCCTGATCCAGTGGGGCTGTTCTTATGTTCTTATGCGGTTAACTGAAAGGGTCACACCAGCTGTGGTGGCCTCCCTTATTCTTTCCATGTGAACCTTGTTCTGATTCAACTAAGAATCAAGTGAAGTATAAAAGCTACAAAATTCACATCTGCTTTCAAGGTCAGTCTAATCCTTATGAAAATGCCAGCCACTTGAGAGCTCCTGCCCATGGTTTCCTTCCAGCTTATTTGTAATTATTGTCAAAGGCATCAGGCAACAGGAGATGACCACCTATGTTTGTTTTCTTTCCTTTTTTTTTTTTTTTAAACTCCATTTCAAGCTCTTTATTGTGTGCCTCTGCCGGTATTAGCCACATTTGTATTTCTTTCAAAGCGTTCAGTCTCTCCTGCCAACCAAACACATACCCCATTTTGCAGACTCTAATCTGGGAATGCTGGTGCATACTGATCATGTCATTTGCATGAAGATGCGCAACAAGGTTTTCCTGTAGGGGAAAAAAATACAAATTAATGTGAAATAATTATTAGGTTTTTTTTTTAAAGTTATATCTACCTATGTCATACCATTGTAATGATAAAGAAAACTAAACATAGAGTCCGAAATGCTGCACTTATTGTTATATGAAATAAACCATTGAGATGGAATAATACTGCTCCTAAAGCCCTCCTAGAAGGGATCAGCCTGCAGGAGCAAAACACTTACTAGGGTGTTTACTTGTAATTAAACTGAATTACGGCGTCGAGAAAAGCAAACAAATATGCTTAATTCTTTTTCATTGACTTCAATGGAGCTTAAAATGGTTAAAAGTTGCCTGGATTGTGGCCAACTCATTTCCATTCCCTGCCTAATGTGGACATGATTCAGCCAATGAGAATCACATTTAGGTCTCAGCAGGAAAAAGATTTAAGCTTGTGCTCCCCCAGGTAAACCAGTCAGATTTAAAAGTGCTTTACAGGCCGATTCTATTGGAGCTGTATACTGGTAGAATGCATGTTCCATCAGTTTAGACTGCCTTACAGCAATCATAAAAGGCACTCCAGCAGTGAACAAAGCCGCACCCTGAAGAAGCTCTGGCAGAGAGACAGGAATGGCTTCTCACAGGGAGGTGGATTTGTTGCAGGTCTGCCAATGAAGGTAGGCTGGCAGGTATGGCAGAATGGGAAGGGGGGAAGTGGAAGGGGAGACAAGGGGAGATGGAACAAAGTGGCAACTGGGTGGGGGAGAGCAGAATGGGTGGCAATGATGGTGGGGGCAGATCGGCTCTGGGGAGGGCACAAGTTCAGTGGCAGCAGTGGCTGCCAAATCCTAGCCCCCTTCCCAGACCCAATCCAACAGCACAGGTCCACACAAACCTGTACCAGCAATTTCACCAATACAGGTCTAAGTAGACCCCCTGCACTGCAGAGGCCTATCTTGGGAGACTTCTGAGACTTCCCATTTTGGCATCACTGCTTGGGGGGGGGGTAGAGAACAGGATTAGGTTGTTGCTTTGACTGTATTATACCCTATAGTGTGCTCTACCCTCTAATACAGGCGTGCCCAAACCCCGGCCCTGGGGCCACTTGTGGCCCTCGAAGTCTCTCAATGCGGCCCTCAGGGAGCCCCCAGTCTCCAATAAGCCTCTCGCACTCCAGAGATTTGTTGGAGCCCACACTGGCCCGATGCAACTGCTCTCAGTGTGAGGGTGACTGCTTGACCTCTTGCGTGAGCTGTGGGATAAGGGCTCCCTTCACTGCTTGCTGTTTCACGTCTGTGATGCAGTAGAGGCAGCAAAGGAAAGGACAGCCTTGCTTTGTGCAAGGCTTTTTATAGGCCTTGAGCTATTGCAAGACCTTCATTCATTCATTTGTATTTGTATTGGCAACCTTCAGTCTCGAAAGACTATGGTATCGTGCTCTGAAAGGTGGTTCTGGCACAGCGTCTAGTGTGGCTGAAAAGGCCAATCCGGGAGTGACAATCCCTTCCACACCGGGAGCAAGTGCAGTCTGTCCCTGGTCTGTCTCCCTGGCTATGGGCCTTCCTTCTTTGCCTCTTAGCCTCAGACTGTTGGCAAAGTGTCTCTTCAAACTGGGAAAGGCCATGCTGCACAGCCTGCCTCCAAGCGGGCCGCTCAGAGGCCAGGGTTTCCCACTTGTTGAGGTCCATCCCTAAGGCCTTCAGATCCCTCTTGCAGATGTCCTTGTATCGCAGCTGTGGTCTACCTGTAGGGCGCTTTCCTTGCACGAGTTCTCCATAGAGGAGATCCTTTGGGATCCGGCCATCATCCATTCTCACGACATGACCAAGCCAACGCAGGCGTCTCTGTTTCAGCAGTGAATACATGCTAGGGATTCCAGCATGTTCCAGGACTGTGTTGTTTGGAACTTTGTCCTGCCAGGTGATGCCGAGGATGCGTCGGAGGCAGCGCATGTGGAAAGCGCTCAGTTTCCTCTCCTGTTGTGAGCGAAGAGTCCATGACTCGCTGCAGTACAGAAGTGTACTCAGGACGCAAGCTCTGTAGACCTGGATCTTGGTATGTTCCGTCAGCTTCTTGTTGGACCAGACTCTCTTTGTGAGTCTGGAAAACGTGGTAGCTGCATTCATTCATTCATATAACTTCATCTTTAATATATTCATTTATGTAAACTTATGTAAATTTATTCAAATTTTAAATGTAAATTAATTATTTTCCCCCCGGCCCCTGACACAGTGTCAGAGAGACGATGTGGCCCTCCTGCCAAAAACTTTGGACACGACTGTTCTAATGCAAGAACAGATAACTTCCAAGCTTTCTGGAATCCTGCACAATTAGTGTACCATGGCAACATCTGAACATCTAAGATTGACTTATACTGACTCTTATCTAGCCCAGTATTATCTACACATAGACAAGTAGTGATTTTCCAGGGTGGAGTGTTCTCTCAATCTCAGCCCTTCCTGGAGATACCAGGGATTGAGCTTGGTACCTTCAACATATAAAACAGGTGGTCTACCATAGAGTTACAGCCCAAACCTCAAATCAAGGTGAACTTATTTTTATCTCTTTTTACATAAGCCCATAAGAACAGCCCCACTAGATCAGGCCATAGGCCCATCTAGTCCAACTTCCTGTATCTCACAGCGGCCCACCAAATGCCCCAGGGAGCACACCAGATAACAAGAGACCTGCATTCTGGTGCACTCCCTTGCATCTGGCATTCTGACATAGCCCATTTTGAAAATCAGGAGGTTGCGCATACACATCATGGCTTGTAACCCATAATGGATTTTTCCTCCAGAAACTTGTCCAATCCTCTTTTAAAGGCGTCCAGGCCAGACGCCATCACCACATCCTGCGGCAAGGAGTTCCACAGACCAACCACACATTGAGTAAGGAAATATTTTCTTTTGTCTGTCCTAACCCTCCCAACACTCAATTTTAGTGGATGTCCCCTGGTTCTGGTGTTATGTGAGAGTGTAAAGAGCAGCACTCTATCCACTTTATCCTTCCCCTGCATAATTTTGTATGTCTCAATTATGTCCCCCCTCAGGCATCTCTTTTCTAGGCTGAAGAGGCCCAAATGCCATAGCCTTTCCTCATAAGGAAGGTGCCCCAACCCAGTAATCATCTTAGTCACTCTCTCTTGCACAATTTCCATTTCCACTATGTCCTTTTTGAGATGTGGTGACCAGAACTGGACACAATACTTCAGGTGTGGCCTTACCATTGATTTGTACAATGGCATTATAATATTAGCTGTTTTGTTCTAAATACCTTTTCTAATTATCCCAAGCATAGAATTGGCCTTCTTTACTGCTGCCGCACATTGGGTTGACACTTTCATCGACCTGTCCACCACCACCCCAAGATCTCTCTCCTGATCTGTCACAGACAGCTCAGAACCCATTAGCCTATATGTGAAGTTTTTATTTTTTGCCCCAACGTGCTTGACTTTACACTTACTTACGTTGAAACGCATCTGCCATTTTGCTGCCCATTCTGCCAGTTTGGAGAGATCCTTCTGGAGCTACTCACAATCATGTCTGGTCTTCACCACTCTGAGAAGTTTGGTGTCGTCTGCAAACTTCGCCACCTCACTGCTCACCCCTGTCTCCAGGTCATTTATGAAGAGGTTGAAAAGCATCGGTCCCAGGACAGATCCTTGGGGCACACCGCTTTTCACCTCTCTCCATTGTGAAAATTGCCCATTGATACCCACTTTCTGTTTCCTGGTCTTCAACCAGGTCTCAATCCAGGAGAGGACCTGCCCTCTAATTCCGACTCTGGAGTTTTTTCAGTAGCCTTTGGTGAGGGACCATGTCAAACGCCTTCTGGAAGTCCAGATATATAATGTCCATGAGTTCTCCTGCATCCACATGCCTGTTGACCTTTCAAAGTATTCTAAAAGGTTTTTGGTGAGGAAGAATGGAAAGTAAGCTCATGCACTGAAGGTAGACCAGTGTTCTGGTGACAGATGATTGTTATGGATTCTAATCCTCATTCTCACCAAGGAAGCACTGGGGAAAAACAAAAAAACAAAACAAAACAAGCAAAACCAAAGAAAAAGAGCTGTTTGTTTTTGTTTTGGTAATGACAGACTGAGCCTAGAAGTTCCCAGATCAAAGGTTGTCTTACAGCCCAAGGGAGGAACCGAGAGGCCTGTTGAGGGCAGAAGGGGGTAGATCTGATGGCAGCAACTTTAGTCGTATCCTATCCTCCTTTTTGCAACCTGACAAGCCCCCTGGCTCCAGCAAAACAGCACACTGTCTTATAGTTCTGACATTGAACTCGGATGGGGAGCCAAGAGATTCTTTCCAAGCTTCCTTAGATTTGGTACTCTTGATCAACTCAATGAGGACTCTGGTTCTGGGAAAAATACCTCTCAACCGGGTGACCTCAAAGACTTATGGTACTAGACAAGAGAACTGAGTGGTTTGGAGTAAACTATCAAACCGTGATTAAGGCATAGCATCTTAGGGCCCAATCCTATCCTTTACAGTGCCAGTGCAGCAGTGCCAATGGGGCGTGCACTGCATTCTGTGGTGGGGAGACAGTCACAGTGGCCTCCTCCAGGTATGGGAACATTTGTTGCCTTATCTCAGGGCTACATTGCAGCTGCACCAGTTTTGGAAAGTTGGACAGGATTGGGCCCTGAATGTCCACTTACTTTGAGAAAGCCTCAGTGACTCCCCCACCAAAGGGTACAGTGCACACCCCATTGGCAGGGCTTGCATCAGCACTAGAAAGTTGGATAAGATTGTGCCCTCAGGCTCTAGAGAGTCAACCCTATCCAGTTCCCCTCTCCTCCACCTCACAGTTAACCTGCCAAAATCTTGCTGCCAGGTTCCCAGGCACCTGTTGCTTTTCTCTCTGCCTCTGTGTTTTTCCTCTATCCATCTTGCTTGCTTTGAGCCTTTCCTTTCATGGAAATCACACATGCTCCCAAGACATTTGGCACTTAAAATACATGCCACATCTCCTTCCTGAGAGTCTTCTCATTAATCCCCTACAAACAGCATTGCTCCTTCCCTCTTACATATCCTGAGTAGCACCATCATGACTTCTCGTTTGATCTTGGAAGCTAAGCAGGGTCAGGCCTGGTTAGTACTTGGATGGGAGACCGCCTGGGAATACCAGGTGCTGTAGGCTTATACCATAGTCTTTCGAGATTGAAGGTTGCCAACCAACCAGCTTTCCTATCAGCTATATTTATTAAACAGCTGTTGTTTTATGCCTGATACCCCCCCCCCCAATTCCCTGCATATTGTAAATAATCCTCTCAATATAATTTTGCATCAGTTTGGGCTCCTGGTCCTTTCTCTTCCCCCTTATTTTTCACAGTACCATTCTGCTGTGTGAACCACCATGACCAACAGTCAAAGATCCCTAGGCATGCTTATTGTTGATGCACATATATACATTTGCACACATGTCCTCGGAGCATCTGCAGTAACCAACCAAGGGTGCAATCCTAACCCCTGATGTCAGTGCTTTCCAGCACTGGCATAGCGGTGCCAATGGGACATGTGCTGGATCCTGCAGTTGGGTGTCACTCACGGAGGCCTCCTCAAAGTAAGGGAATGTTTGTTCTCTTACCTCGGAACTGCATTGCCCCTATGTCAGTGCTGGAAAGCACTGACATCAGGGGTTAGGATTGCGCCCCAAATTGCTCTTCCCAATTGTTGTCTTTCTTAAAAATCCCAAGAACTGAGAGCTATGACTCTCAGATCTAAATCCTTTAGATGAGTTGTAATGAATTATATTTCTGTTACATATTTAAACACAGAGCCAATCTGGCAAGAGCTTTCCACGCAATTACAAATAAACTACAAAGTGAGCTCCTGATGAACTGTACAAGCCCCGCAAGCCAGAGCTTGAGCCAATTTCAAAGGATGCATCCAAATTTTGACACAATACATCACTGTCTGGCACAGTGTACTAATTACACTAAGCTGATGTCAGTAATAAAGCCAAGAGTATTATTTTTTTTCAATGTGTGTTTTTGGGTGGCCTGATTAAACAGTGACTACAGACTACTCCTCCTGCGAGCCAAAAAGCCATTGTTAAATGCTATGTTGAAAGGCACTGTGTGACCCTGTGTCCCCCTTGACTTCAGATGGAAGAACGGGTTCAATCTCAGCAGCCCAGCGGAGTACTCACTTCTGGGATGACATTATTATACATCCTCAAATATGCCAGTCATAGCTCTGAAGAGAGTAGGTCAAAGAGTTTGTAGTTTATCAAAAACCAGCTAGGTTTCTTTGTGGTTCGTAGCACATTAATCATCGTCAATGGGTCAAATGTCGATGGGGTTGCAGCTACAGCGAAGATATCCTTTTAGCCCTCTTAGTAAATCTTTCAGATGAATGTGTCATATTTCATCTGACCTTCTGTGTAGTTCTTATGTGCTGCCTTCCTCCTTTGCCTCCTACCAACTGGCAAATGGTTTTCTTCCGTGTGAATTAATGGCATTTCTTAAATTGGAAGCATTTGCTTTACATTTTTTTTTAGCAATTCCTGAAAACATCCATTTGTATACAGTGAGAAATATGGAATATATCACATTGCACTGTCCAAATATGAATGCAACATGCTAAACATCCTAGAGTTCTGATGGCTTTCAGCACTGAGCTGTTAGTTCTGTTCTGAAGCTTCTCCAGGTGTTAATGAAAACACATTATTCATAGTGTCTAAAGACCTGATCCTGACTAAGGGCCCAATCCTATCCAACTTTCCAGCACCGGTGCAGCCACAGTGCAGCCCTGAGCTAAAGGAACAAATGTTCCCTTACATTGAGGTGGCCTCAGTGACTTCCTCCCCACCACAGGATGCAGCACACATCCTATTGGCACGGTTGCCCCTCACTGGAAAACTGGATAAGATTGGGCCCTAAGTGGACTATGCATGTTCTGCCAGAGTGCCTGGCCTTCATGCTGTTGGCAAAAGTGCCATCAAAGCCAGGTGCACCCACAGGAAGGCTGCAGTCTTCCCACTTGCACTGGCAGCAGCACAGATGCCTGCTGGAACAAGTAAGTCTGTCACAAGGGTGGGGTTAGGTGGGCAAAGTGGCACAGGAGGAGAGTGGTGATGGGGCAGATGGTAGGCAGGTCTGGTTGGGGGCAAGATCAGTGACACTGGTGCATGCCATATCCTATCCCCCTTCCAGGGCCTGATCCACCATCACAGATCAACTCAGATTTGCACCAACGATATCGCTGGTGCAGGTTCAAATGGACCCATTGCAGCTGCTCATGTTTACTCTAGGACAAGGGGACAAATTTCCCTTTAGCCTGAGGTGACCTCCAGCAGCTGAAATTCCATGTGGGATGTG
Organism: Tiliqua scincoides; assembly: GCF_035046505.1. Classification (NCBI taxonomy): domain Eukaryota; kingdom Metazoa; phylum Chordata; class Lepidosauria; order Squamata; family Scincidae; genus Tiliqua; species Tiliqua scincoides. Next base: position 88,263,845 of record NC_089824.1, read on the forward strand.
TAGCCCATGCCAGCGCCACTACATTGCCACACAGGAATTTAGTTAGGATGGGGTTGTAAAAGTGTTCCTGCTTTCCCTGGCCACTAGGGTGCAGTCCAAAATAGTATTCATATGGCAAGTCCTGTTGAGGCCTACAGGTCTGTACAAAGCCTGAACCAAAGCTGGGTTTTAGCAAGTAATTCTGTGTAAGTGGAAGCTATCGCAGCAAGGAAGCCAAGTCCAGTGTTGCTCAAGCTTGAATAAGGTCAAAGTACGGTCTGTGTGATAAAGGTGGGAACGTGCTGAGCTTCGCCAAATAAGGAAAAGTATTTAATCAGTAGGTAGCAAGTCAATGGGATGGGGTGGTTGTGCAAGAGAAATACACATGAAGAATGCGTGCGGTGATTAGGGTGTGAAAATGAATGGATAGAAAGTTGCTGAAAACCACCCAGTGACCTGAAAATTGCTATAAAACTGTTCATAACCAAAACCCAGGGCTCTTGCCTGATCTGAGACACACTTCTCTAGGGAGCCTAGAGACTTCTCAATAAAGGGACTTCTGCTTTCCACTTGGTGCCTGCGTGCTTGGTCTCTGTGTCACACTGGGTAGCACCCACCAGCTGTTGACCTTTCAAAGGGTGGGCCTGTACCCAGGTCTGGAGCAACACTGTCTTCCATTCCACCTGCAGATTATTCTTCCATGCAGATAACCACCAACCATATGGAGAATCTCTACATTTTTCCATAGCCCCCATTTATGTCATGGTCCCTATTTGTATAGGAAACCTTTCAGAACAAGGGCTCATTGAAAAGGCCCTTTCCATTTTCTCTGCCACATTCTGAGGTATCAAGAATGAGGGCAACTTTGGTAGTTTTCCAAGGGTAGGAGCTGAGAAATTTGGACAAACTCCTCAACCACAACGTTTTGCCTCAGAAGCCTTCCTGCAGGGACACTACACCAGGACATAATGTCATGAAGAACAGAGCATTCTAAGGGGAAATTCATGCAGCCAGAAGACGTTGGCTGCCAAGAACAGCTGCTTCATACCACTGTGAAGGTGAAAAATGGGGAAAAAAATTAAAATACAAATGAACAGCTGTGTGCATCCACCGAGTTGGAATCTGTCCCTGATATGTTCTCAGAATTTCTCTGGGCTCCTCTCAAAATGAAACACACATACCCTTATTTCAATGCCCCTCTTTTTTTGGGTGAAACCCTGTTCAGAGCATATCTGAAGACTTGCTAAAGATATTTTAGCACATCTGGGCTAACCCTTGTTTTCTACAACAGTTCCCTCATCACAAGTGGGTGAAGTGCATTCACGGCCTATTTCAAGGCCCACTCTTTGCTTTAGCATTCAGGCTAGAAAGACCCACCTTCAATCATATAGTTTAGTTGTACTTTGAAACATGAAAACTCTTTCTCTTTCCTCTCCCACTTTCCTTGTCCCCTCTTTCTCTTTAGCAAAACCTTCGCTTCCTTCCAACTTCCATGCTCTGGGAAGCCCAGCTATCTTCCCTACATCCTTTCTCTCCCTACATTTCCCCCTTTCTTTGTTCTGCCCTTCTCCTTGCCTATGTTTGATTGACATATATGAGGTTGCAGAAGAGTTGGCACTGTAATTTCTAAAAAGTGAATTTTCAAAAAAAATGTCTAGGTTCTTCCCAAGAAGAAATGACAGAGAACTTTAAAGGAAACCCAAATGGGTTCCTCTAACACCAGCGAAATTTCTTTAGGTTTGTGCAAAATCCTCGTTTGGACAATTGCATCCCTGATGCTATACTATAGTTGACTTATTATAAACAGGATAAAGGGAGGAACTATGGTGCAATTAAAAGAACCCACTGGGTTTTCTTTATTTTTCATTAGAATAACAACTTTAATGGTAATTTACCACTATATACTTGGTTTTTACTTTTGTAATAGTATTGCCTGCTTCTGCGTGATCATATTTTTATACATGTTTGCAAAAATAAAAACAAACAGAGTGAAAGCAACTGAAGTACAGAAAAGGGGAACCAGCCCAAACCATAGTTTTGGAAGAGAGGAATCCTGTCCTTGACTTGGGCGCAAGTCCCTTGCCCACCAGCCTAGCAGGGTTGCAAACGTTTGTGCCTCCTCAGGAGGAAGCTGGGCTGGCGCTCCTAGAAGCACCGGCCTGCAGAGGCTGACGGAAGCTTCCATGCTGGCTTCCTTCCAGTGCCTTGCGTCGGCTTGGATGAGCTAACACAAGGATGAAAGGTAGGCGGGGGGTGGGGAGGAGGCAGGAGGGAGGCATTCCTGAGAAGGGGGAGGGCAGGTGGGGCGGCCCCAGGGACAGGCAGGCAGGGAGCTGGAGGCAGGGCTGGGATCTGGCAGTTAGCTTCAAGCTGCTCCATTCTCCTCTGACTTGTGCCACCTCTTCAAGGAGATCCATAGGCACCAGCGGCCCTTACCCAGAGGTAAAGGGAAATGTTTCCCCTTGCCTTTGGCTGAGCCGCTTGTGGCCACTATCCTGCCTTGAATACAGTGCAAGCCTCTTGGCTTGCCTTTTCCATCGCAGGATAGGCTTGAGCCCAAAGGCAGATAATGAACCCCATGCACTTCCCCATTCCATAGCTAGGTCCCCTATTGGAAGGGGAAAAATACATTCTGTATGGAAGCACTGTAGATTTGGGTTATTGAGAGTGACTGTGAGAGAGACAGAGATGAAGGAGTACTACTGGATGGGTAGTTGAAGTGGGAAGAGGAAAGAAGCACAGAAGCTGGAAGAAGAACAAGGAAATAAATTGGGGGAAGCTGGAAGCTCCACTGCAAGGTTTTGTGAGTCTTTTAACTAGTAGAGGAATGATCTGCAGGATGAGCTGCCACCTTGCCTGAATAAGATAAGCAGGATCAGCTGCCATGGATGGGAGACCAATGCTTCTGGTGGATCCTGCAGAGGAATGTGGAGGAGTCCGCTGTCAAGAAATGGACAACACCCTGAGAATCAGTCTGAGACATGATTTGCAGCTCCCCATGAAAGCTGGGAAAGCACAAGACCAAGCAGCCAGGAGCGTGACTGTACTCTAAAGGAAACATCTGGAGAAATGGAAAGTTCTATGAATTTAGGACTTTAAAAAAAAAGTATATGAGAAAGGCAGTATAAAATATTGTAATAAAAAAATAAATATTCTAGTTAGTGGTAGGTGAACTCTCCTAGGCCCAGTTCAGAATGGGGCTAAAAATTCTGAGCGAAAGCAGAAAATACTTAAAAAAACAAACAAGCCCTTATTCATTCCTATGACAGTTCTAGATTGATGTGTACCTGCCAACCCCAGTTGGTGAGTCCCAAGCTCCTTTTCTGTAAGCCCAACAACTCCCTACCTGGTGGTTCTAATGGCAATAGTAGCACTATCTCTTTAATAACAGGGAAAGAAGAAAGGAAGGAGATCTTCCCCTCTTTTCTTCACAGCACCTGGAACACATCTAAGGTGATCTTCCGGGTGCTGGGAGGGAAGAGAGACTCCCCTCCTTGCAACTACCAACAAAGAGGAGGAAGACAAGATGAAAAGCAGAAAGGGGGAGAATTAGCTGTTGTCGCTGCAAAGGAGGAGAAAAAACACCATTTCCCTCCTTGCTGTAGAGGCCACACCAGCAGTCAGATGAGATGGTGGGTGGGTGGGTGAGAAATATTATTTTCAGACATAATAATTTTCAGATCTTAACTAGATCTTCAGACCTCGATTGCAATTACTTTCAGATTTTCACAAGAGAACTATGACCTAAGAAAATCATAAACCAGAAAACATAATTCAGAGACCATCATCCTTGCCTTTTAAGAACATAAGGGTTGAAGAAGAGCCCCACTGGATCAGGGCAAGGCTCATCATCTAGTCCAGCTTCCTGTATCTCACAGTGGCCCACTAGATGCCTCAAGGAACACACATGACACCTGCATCCCTGGCATCTGGCATGCTGAGCCAAGCATTATTATTGAAGCCAAGCACTACCAATTGCCCAAAATTCATGTTCCACCCCAAGGAATTAGGAACTTCAGCAACATTCTGCTAATTCTGACAGAGGTATATTTCATGCACCAGCAATGCCTTTGCATTTTCTTTCCCCCTACACTTTCCCATTCCGTTGAGTTGATTTTATGCCCTGTCTCTGAAAACCGCATTATGCTGGAAGGAGATTAGAAAGATGTCAGAGGAAATCTCATCACCCATAAAACCATGCATAGCCCATTTCAGATTTGACCTCTGAAGAAACATTGACGGAGTGAAGAATGAACTATTATGCCCACAATCTAAATGACTTGAAAAGAAACTTTTCTGAGAAACAATTTGCTTTCCCAAAAGAAGGAAAAGAAAATGACTTGATGAGTCAGTTCTTCCTCCAGAATGGAACACTGACAGTAAAAACTTCCCTCCCCCACCCCATCCTCACCAACCGTGTCCTTTATTTGTTTGCTAAATTGTAAATATCATATTTCTCTGTTTCAGATTCACTTGATGATTCAGCCACATGGGTACTAATATTGCACCTTTGTGTGTGAAAACATGGGAGGAACCACGCCTGGTCCAAATAGAAACAGTACCTGTGTCCCCCCAATTCTATCTCCTATGACTGCCGCTGTCTCCAGCAGGCACTCCCTGTGCCTCTTCTGCTTGTAATCACTTAAGAATATAAGAATGTAAGAAGAGCCCTGCTGGATCAAGCCAAAGACCCATCTAATCCAGCTTCCTGTATCTCATAGTGGTCCACTAGATGCCTCAGAGAGCACACAAGACAGCAAGAGACCTGCATCCTGGTGCCACTCCTTAGCATCTGACTTTCTGAGATAAATCTGAGGTGATCAAGTTGTCTGTCATTCTCTTACTGTGATAGTACAGAGTATTTTTTTTTCTGTTTCTTTCAATCTTCCCTCTGCTCCAGCATTGTTCATTTGCACCAGTATTGTACTTCGTTAAGCATATCAAGCAGGGACGTGTGGTGCAGGGATGGCAAGTGAGGTAAAACCACTCCGTGGAAAAGCACTGCAGCTGTCCTGCCCACTTACACCTGAGGAGGCTCTCCTTATACCTGAGAAAGCAGGAGAACCTCCTTGGCTCTAAGGAGAGCCTCCTTGGGTGTAGGCAGGTGGGGCAGCTGTGGTGCTTTCCAACAGGCAATGATGGAGCAGTTCTGTGTCACCTGCTGTTGCTGCACTGCATGTCCCTAATATCTAGTGACATGTCCAAATGTGGCCGGTATGAAACTATGACTGAACTCAAGATACTCTTGTTTATGCTGTGAAAAAAATAGGGTATTGGAGCAATACCAAATTCAAGTCTGGGGGAGGATGGGGAGAAAAGTGTGTCAGCCATTGAAAAGAATCTGCAGTTACTGGAGTCCTGATTTTACCAGCAACCTTATGCATTCTTTGAATGTGTGAACCAAAGGAATAAGCTCCCATGTCTGTTGCATTTGTGTAATATGTGAATACACTACTGCAGCTTTTAACTCTGCAAAAAGAAGAAAGGGAAGGACCTTTACTAGGTCGCAGAATGCTTTGAAGGCACAATGTTCCAGGTTCAGTCCCCTGGCATCTCCAGATAGAGCAGAGAATACTTCCTGTTCAAATGGCTAGAGAGACATCACCAGTCATATTGACAATAGTGAGCTAGATGGAGCAATGAACTGATGCACCAGAAGCAACCTCCAATGTAAATAAACCAATGGTGCCCAAGAAAGCAGTCCAAATGGCCAGGTAAGCATTTGTCTTTTCCTCTGTATGAACTATTCCAAGATCCAACCAACTTTTCCATGGAAATCAATACTGAGGGTTCCCAGTTAGATGAATCATTTTGCCATTAAGGTGTCCCTGTAGCATGGTTTCCACTTCATCAGAACTTGTTCTCTCAGGAGTGTCTCTAGGGCTAGCCAAAGCAATTTCTGTAGGGTCGGGTTGACATAGTACACACTGCAGATAAAATCCTTGTCTCTTCCATCCAATCCCACAACTCTGTCTGAAAGAGCTCATTTTGCAATGCTTATTATACTGCAAGGCTTATTATCTCTAAAATTGCTTCTGCTTCTTTCTGGCTCCCAAGGACAGGCTAACTATTTGTTGTACTAACGTTGGATGCAAGTTCTGTAGATATTTCTGCCTGATATTCGCTTCCAGACAAAGTTCTTCCTATTGTCAAGAGCGCACTTCGTATCTGTAGAAAAGACAGTTGCTTTTCACATGGGTTTTTACTATCTCTCAGATCTAATCATCCTGAAGAGGGGGAAAAAATGTGTTTCTTGGATAAACATTGTCTTTGGACTGTCTAACAAATTATGTTAATTTGCCCAAAGAGTAAATGAGTATTTGCAAGATGAATCCATACAGTGATGTCCTTCACCCCATCTGGCTAGAAGAATTACAATCAAACAACACACCTGCAATTCCCATATGACACTTAACTATCATTGGAGATCTGTGATGTGTGGAAGGTGCAGGAGGTATTACATTTTTCACTTTTATTCTCACCCAAAATCCAACTATAAGTTCACATTTTTAGTGCTTTGGAATCCAATCCCGTAAGTTCTCTGGGCTGCCAGAACTGTGCAGGATGACTTAAAGTGCAGGGTGGCTTAAAGTGGCATGATATCTGGGCCACTGCCACAAATGACAAAGGGTGAGGGATGCTCAGCAGCAATTTCAAGAGCATCCACCACCATCAATGAATTTTTGGTGGTGGTGGGAAGTGGGTGGGGAGGAGGAGAAACAGGGAGGTTGGGGGGAGGAACGAGGGGAATGTCAGGGGAGGGAGGAGTGGATCTGGAAACAGTCAGGCATGCTGGATCTTACTAAATGCATAGGCATTTTTCTGCCTGCTCCATATTTTTCCCTTACCTCTGTTCCCCCTCCCCCCACATCATGCAGCACAGCCTCCTTTGCTGCAGCTACATGCTGTTACATGGCAGTGGTTAGGATTGGGCAGTTCTCCTCTACAAGCATTCATTATTGTCCTTGTGCGTCGTCATTCTTTTCCTTCATTATCATAAATTTCCCACTTCAGTAAGAAGCCCTAGATTTTTTTAAGTACATTTTTATTCCAGTGCTATAGAAAGGCATATTCTTATGCATTTTGCTCTAGGTCTTGCTGCCCCGTGGGTTTCATAGACCACTATCCTTGTGCATGAGTATTTTGATCTCGTTTGCCCTTGATATGATACAGTTCAGTAAGATTTGGTTAACACAGCATGGTGCAAAGGGGTTCAAATATTGCAAGATCGTTGTGAGTTTGGTGCAACAGTTCTACCATTGCTGGAATACAGAGGGCATGAAAAGAACGTAATGTTCATACCGTAAGTATGACAGCAGAGAAAATATATGGGTCTGGAATGAATGTGTAGCAGATTTATCAAAAGCATGACAGATGCAGGATTTGGAAATCTGATTTATTATTTAGCTTGCACATTTCAAAGGAAAGACTATTTGATAACTGGGTTGCGTAAAATATCTCATAACAGTTATGATGGATAGACCATTTTGATTACATATATACTATCAGTGGAGAAGAAAAATATCAGATGCTGGGGCTTCGGCAGCCTTATAAAGCAGGCAATATGTGAAGCCGGGGGCACAGGTTTTACTGGGACTGCGGTCACTGGTACTGCCTTTTGAGATGTGATGACCAGAACTGTTCAAAATATTCCACTTGTGGCTGTATCTCTTTTCTGCTAGTTTTCCAGCTCAGATTCCATCAGTGTGAAGGTGAAATTGGAATTATTTTGTCTCAATGGGCATCACTTCTCATTGAGCTGCATATGCCATTGTGTTGCCCATTCAATCCATTGTTGTGGTCATTACCCTGAATAGTTTGGTGTCATCTGCAAACCTGACCATGATCCCACTATTGCTTCACAACTCATCATTTATGAACAACTTAGAAAGCACTGATCCCAATACAGATCCTCAGGGGATCCCACTTCTCATTTCTCTCCATTGTGAAAATTGTCCATGTTTTCTTATGACACACCTTAAGTCAGGTGTGAGCATGGCACCTAAAGGCATGCAATTCTAGATTGAGAAAATGTATAAATTGGATTGGGATCTACTGGTAGATCTCAGGGTGTTTTGAGGTAGATTAGTAAGTGTTTCAGACTCCTGTATGCTTAACAATACACTCTCTGCAGACGCGTGTGGCCTCTGGGAACCAAGTGCCTCGGGAACTAAGTGCCAGGTAAGGCACAAGAGTTTAGCATCTGGGCGAGGAGAAGGCAAGGAGACCTCTGAGTTTTGGAGAAGGAGAGGAGGAGGAGCAGGAGCAGGAGCAGGAGCAGGAGGTAAGTGTACTCATTCTAACGCTTTGTCTTTCTAACTCCCTGTCTTCTAACCTTAACCTTACCTTTAAAGCAACCTTAAATCAAAATTGAAAGTTAGCACCTAAGGGAGGTACATAGGGCTACTCTGAGTAGGAGCAGAGTCCTACTCGTGAGTAAGAGCAGAGTCCTACTCGTGAGTAAGAGCCCAAGGGTCAGGCATTTAAATCAAAGTTGAAAGTTAGCTGCACCTAAGGTAGCACTTAATCGAAGGAAGGGAGGAGGATAAAGTGGAAAGCAGGTTTTTCTACTTGTTTAAATTAAACCTATACTTAACCCAGGTTAAACCTAATCTAAGTTAGAACATAACCTAAACAGGTCAGTAAATTGGGACACAGGATCTGGAGAGCAAGAAATAATTAAACAAACCCAAATAAAAGCTAGCTTGAGGTTACAAAAACAGTCCAGCCTAAGAGAACAGAACTAGGAGGGAAAGGACCTAGGAAGGGCCAATTCCCAACCCATTAAGAGCCCCATTAGGCTAATCCAAGCAGTCCATTCAGGAGCCTGCAGAGTAGGTCACGCCCATCAGCAGCCATTTGCCTTCCTGAGCTTTTGTAAACTCACCTGGGAAGGCCAGCCCCCTTTCAATCAGGAAGGAAGGAGGGGGGAGGAGCCAGCCAGGAGTATAAAGCTAGGCAGGCCATCGCGTGAGGCTCTCTGCAGACGCGTGTGGCCTCTGGGAACCCAGTGCCTCGGGAACTAAGTGCCAGGTAAGGCACAAGAGTTTAGCATCTGGGTGAGTTCAGCAGCAGGGCGAGGAGGCCAGGGCCCCATACACTGCCCTTCCTTTTCCCTAGAGAAAAGGGCTGCTATCCAGTGTACGGTTTTTAAAAGGACCCCTAAATAAAACAACAACAACAACAACAAAAAAGCTATGCAGTCAGACAGCCAGCAGCAGGGTGGGGGCTATCCAGTGTTCTGCATCGAGTGCCACATGTATGATTATATGCCTCTGGGGCATAAGTCATGGGTGTGTCCTCGGTGCAAGGAGCTCCAGGCTCTCAGGGAACGCGTCCGCTCCCTTGAAGCCTTGGTGGCCGACCTAGAGAAGCACAGGCAGCCAGAGGAGGACCGTGGGGAGACTTCTGGGGACGATCAGGCTTCGTCCCAACCTCAGGCGTGCAGCTCCTCGGCTGCCCGGGTGGGAAGTCTCAGGACTGGAGGACGTCATCCTGGAGAGGAGGGAAACAATCCCCTAGGGGGGATCCCTTCTCCAGGGGATGGGCCCGTATCCGAGCGCACTCGGGATACTCCTCGGCGGGAGGGGGGTCGGGGGCTTCTTGTAGTGGGGGATTCGATTATTAGAAACATAGAGAGGGGGGTTTGCGACGGATGTGAGGACCGCATGGTGACTTGCCTGCCTGGTGCGAAGGTTGCGGACATCACTTCTCGTCTAGACAGGCTAGTAGACAGTGCTGGGGGAGAGGTAGCGGCTGTGGTGCATGTCGGCACCAACGATGTGGGCAAGTGTAGCTGGGAGGTCCTGGAGGCCAAATTTAGGCTTTTAGGCAGGAAGCTGAAAGCCAGGACCTCAAAGGTAGCATTCTCTGAAGTGCTACCTGTTCCACGCGCAGGGCCAGCTAGGCAGGCGGAGATCAGGGGTCTCAATGCGTGGATGAGACGGTGGTGTAGGGAGGAGGGGTTTAGATTCGTTAGGCACTGGGGAACGTTTTGGGACAAGCGGGGCCTGTACAAGAGGGACGGGCTCCATTTGAACCAGAATGGAACCAGACTGCTGGCGCATAACATTAAAAAGGTGGCAGAGCAGCTTTTAAACTGATCCCTGGGGGAAGGCCGACAGGAGCCGAGGGGCATCCGGTTCGGGACTCCTCATCCCTACGGGATGAGGATGGGGAGGTTAGAGAACAACAAGACAAAGGCAGGGTAGGAGAAGAAATTGGGAAAGGTAGGGTGATGGGATGTGATAGACGGTTTGGCACAATGAGAGGATGCGGGGACAAAGGAGTGAATAAGCAGCCCATCCTGGGGCATTCCGTGTATAAATGCTTTTATGCGAATGCCCGAAGTCTCCGAGCAAAGGTGGGAGAACTGGAATGTCTGGTGACAAGGGAAAATATTGACATAGTGGGCATAACGGAAACCTGGTGGAATGCGGAGAATCAGTGGGATACCGCAATCCCGGGCTATAAACTCTACAGGAGGGACAGGCAGGGGCGTGTTGGAGGTGGGGTGGCCCTTTATGTTAAGGAAGGGATAGAATCCAGCAAAGTAGAGATTGAAGGTGGGTCCGACTCCACCGTAGAATCTCTGTGGGTTAAATTACCAGGCTTGTGCAGCGATGTAATACTGGGGGCGTGCTATCGTCCTCCAGACCAGAAATCTGATGGGGACCTTGAAATGAGGAAACAGATCAGGGAGGTGACAAGGAAGGACAGGGTTGTAATCATGGGGGACTTCAATTATCCTCATATTGACTGGGTCAATTTGTGTTCTGGTCAAGATAAGGAAACCGGATTTCTTGACGTGCTAAATGACTGTGGCTTAGACCAGCTAGTCACGGAGCCCACCAGAGGACAGGTGACTCTGGATTTAATTTTGTGCGGTACGCAGGACCTGGTTAGAGATGTAAACGTTACTGAGCCATTGGGGAACAGTGATCATGCTGCGATCCGTTTTGGCGTGCACGTTGGGGGAAGAATACCAGGCAAATCTCTAACAAAAACCCTTGACTTCCGACGGGTGGACTTCCCTCAAATGAGGAGGCTGGTTAGAAGGAGGTTGAAAGGGAGGGTAAAAAGAGTCCAGTCTCTCCAGAGTGCATGGAGGCTGCTTAAAACAACAGTAATAGAGGCCCAGCAGAGGTGTATACCGCAAAGAAAGAAGGGTTCCACTAAATCTAGGAGAGTGCCCGCATGGCTAACCAGCCAAGTTAGAGAGGCTGTGAAGGGCAAGGAAGCTTCCTTCCGTAAATGGAAGTCTTGCCCTAATGAAGAGAATAAAAAGGAACATAAACTGTGGCAAAAGAAATGTAAGAAGGTGATAGGGGAGGCCAAGCGAGACTATGAGGAACGCATGGCCAGCAACATTAAGGGGAATAATAAAAGCTTCTTCAAATATGTTAGAAGCAGGAAACCCGCCAGAGAAGCGGTTGGCCCTCTGGATGGTGAGGGAGGGAAAGGGGAGATAAAAGGAGACTTAGAGATGGCAGAGAAATTAAATGAGTTCTTTGCATCTGTCTTCACGGTAGAAGACCTCGGGCAGATACCGCTGCCCAAACGGCCCCTCCTAACAGAGGAGTTAAGTCAGGTAGAGGTTAAAAGAGAAGATGTTTCAGACCTCATTGATAAATTAAAGATCAATAAGTCACCGGGCCCTGATGGCATCCACCCAAGGGTTATTAAGGAATTGAAGAATGAAGTTGCAGATCTCTTGACTAAGGTATGCAACTTGTCCCTCAAAACGGCCACGGTGCCAGAAGATTGGAGGATAGCAAATGTCACGCCTATTTTTAAAAAGGGAAAGAGGGGGGACCCGGGAAACTATAGGCCGGTCAGCCTAACATCCATACCGGGTAAGATGGTGGAATGCCTCATCAAAGATAGGATTTCAAAACACATAGATGAACAGGCCTTGCTGAGGGAGAGTCAGCATGGCTTCTGTAAGGGTAAGTCTTGCCTCACAAACCTTATAGAATTCTTTGAAAAGGTCAACAGGCATGTGGATGCGGGAGAACCCGTGGATATTATATATCTGGACTTTCAGAAGGCGTTTGACACGGTCCCTCACCAAAGGCTACTGAAAAAACTCCACAGTCAGGGAATTAGAGGACAGGTCCTCTCATGGATTGAGAACTGGTTGGAGGCCAGGAAGCAGAGAGTGGGTGTCAATGGGCAATTTTCACAATGGAGAGAGGTGAAAAGCGGTGTGCCCCAAGGATCTGTCCTGGGACCGGTGCTTTTCAACCTCTTCATAAATGACCTGGAGACAGGGTTGAGCAGTGAAGTGGCTAAGTTTGCAGACGACACCAAACTTTTCCGAGTGGTAAAGACCAGAAGTGATTGTGAGGAGCTCCAGAAGGATCTCTCCAGACTGGCAGAATGGGCAGCAAAATGGCAGATGCGCTTCAATGTCAGTAAGTGTAAAGTCATGCACATTGGGGCAAAAAAATCAAAACTTTAGATATAGGCTGATGGGTTCTGAGCTGTCTGTGACAGATCAGGAGAGAGATCTTGGGGTGGTGGTGGACAGGTCGATGAAAGTGTCGACCCAATGTGCGGTGGCAGTGAAGAAGGCCAATTCTATGCTTGGGATCATTAGGAAGGGTATTGAGAACAAAACGGCTAGTATTATAATGCCGTTGTACAAATCGATGGTAAGGCCACACCTGGAGTATTGTGTCCAGTTCTGGTCGCCGCATCTCAAAAAAGACATAGTGGAAATGGAAAAGGTGCAAAAGAGAGCGACTAAGATGATTACGGGGCTGGGGCACCTTCCTTATGAGGAAAGGCTACGGCGTTTGGGCCTCTTCAGCCTAGAAAAGAGACGCTTGAGGGGGGACATGATTGAGACATACAAAATTATGCAGGGGATGTACAGAGTGGATAGGGAGATGCTCTTTACACTCTCACATAATACCAGAACCAGGGGACATCCACTAAAATTGAGTGTTGGGCGGGTTAGGACAAACAAAAGAAAATATTTCTTTACTCAGCGCGTGGTCGGTCTGTGGAACTCCTTGCCACAGGATGTGGTGCTGGCGTCTAGCCTAGACGCCTTTAAAAGGGGATTGGACGAGTTTCTGGAGGAAAAATCCATTATGGGGTACAAGCCATGATGTGTATGCGCAACCTCCTGATTTTAGGAATGGGTTAAGTCAGAATGCCAGATGTAGGGGAGAGCACCAGGATGAGTTCTCTTGTTATCTGGTGTGCTCCCTGGGGCATTTGGTGGGCCGCTGTGAGATACAGGAAGCTGGACTAGATGGGCCTATGGCCTGATCCAGTGGGGCTGTTCTTATGTTCTTATGTTCTTATAACAATAGCAACAATTCCACCATCTTTCCCCCCTCCCCCCTCAGAAAAAATCAGGCTGCTGAAATGAAGAAAGCATTGGATTTTTGTGTGAAAGGATTGTGAGCTTAGTCTGGGTATGGCAAACAAACTCTCAGGCTAAGTATGCATACAAAACACTGTTGGCCTCAGGCACCATTCCCTGGTGTCTCCTGACACAGAAGAGTCGTGCCAAATGCCAACACCCCTAACCTGATGATGCACCAGTCCCTGTTCTTTGCACTCCCTGGAGATGCTTTAGCTCACCCTTGTCCTCCTCCACACTTCCTCTTTCTCTCCACCCTGTCTTCCCTTTCCAAGTGGTAGGAGAAGGAGCAGAGGACAAGAGTGAGTGGACAGAGGTGGGCGCCCCCACCAGTCTGCTGTCTGAAGTAACCACTTCAGTTGGCCTCATGCATGGGCCAGCCCTGGAACATTCTGCCCCTTAATTCCGAGCCATTTGTTTGTGCATGGATCTGGTTAGTGAGGCATCTAGTCCTAAGGTAGATCAGGAAAGAAGATCCTGAAAGTCGGAAGTCCGTCTATCGCCTGCTCTAGACATCTTAAGAAAATGCAGGCACAGCAGTGTCAACTAATCATCTGAATTAATCTTATGATGAAGGAGGGCCTAATGCTCCTGCTTAGAAATACTCCACAGATGGTATCACATACGATGCATCTATAATCTAAATGAAAATTACCACCAGAATGTAAACATTTATCTAGCCCAACGGTGTACTGGGTGCTGTGAAGAAAATTGTGTTAGCATATGATATCTGAGAGGAAAATAGGCCCTTGGTGTTGTTTTCTCATGAGAAAGGCACAGCCCGGAATCAGTGTACGTGCAGCACACTTTGCACCAGTTGCAAATACGGAAAACCAAACACACACTCTCTTAAATCTTTTAGTCTCTCTAAAATCTTTTAAATATAGAAAAATCATGCAGAAAATTAGCATCATCATATTTAGGCTCACATGAGAATGGAAAGTGTCCTGTGTGTACCAAAAGTTGCTTCTGCAACAGCTGTAGTCTCACAGCTGTGTCCCTGAGCTCCTATACACTCCTTCATGGCACGCAGATCCACAAGCCAAAGAGCTACTATAGCAGTCCAGTTTCTTCCCAGATTTGACACTGTGTTAGGGAGTGTCATGTATGCATTCTTTGGCCCAGCATATAAGGCTTTCCAGTAGCTGAAGTAGCTGCAGCTGCATGCTTGTGGTAGTGTCCTCAGCATCCAGTGCGGGCAACCAGTCTGATTACATAGGAAAATGTCAGATCCCAGGAAATTTCTGGGGCTCCTCCTTTGGCTCCTGGGTCCCCTTTTGAACCTGGGCCTGGCTACAAATTGCCCCCTTTGCCCCCCTTCCTAGGCCCTGAATGGGGTATTTGCATTTGTGTCCTGGTCAAATGCATCCCCGTCCTTGATGTCCCTGGACATTTGCTTCTGGTCTTTTGTTTATTTTGTTTTGTGTCCCAGTCATTTACACCCCGCTATAACTGGGCAGCAAACTCTAAGTGAGCAACAAACCCCAAATTATATATCTTAAAGTTCTTATCCCAGCCCTAAGCCTAACCCTAGCTTTGCTTTTTAAAAATCGACAAGAACCTCTAATATAAATATTCATATATTGGGATACAAATGTCCAGGATACAAAAAGAATGATGGATACAGGGACACATTTGACTGGGACACAATTGTCCAGGATACAATGGCCCAGTGGCTACCAGCAATCAGCCACTGGAAAAGATATGAGGTTGGGATAAATAGGTCAATGGCTCTCCCTCACCCCCAATATAACAAAGGCTGCAATCCTAACCACACGTTCCTGAGAGCGAGCACCATTGAACAAAATAGAACTTACTTTTGAGTAGACCTGGTTAGGATTATGCCCAAAGAGTAATGGAGATCAAGATGATTGTTCTCTTTACTTGAGATGCTGCTGCCAAACTCACTGATGTAATGCGAAACCTATTTTTTGACAGCATAAATTGAAGATGTGGGGGAATTTTTAAGGGAATCATTAGTTATTATGATTTGTTATTTTATTGTTATTTGCTCTAATTTCAGGAGACAACAGATGTTTTTCATCATCTCTTTTGCCATAAAATATGTAATTGCTGAGCTGCAATTTGGAATGGAAAATGGCATTCAACAATTCATTATAATGTTGCTGAATAAAGCTATTTAGAACACATGAAAGAGTGCCTTTCCTAAGTCAATATACGTGGCAATCAGCAAGATAAAGCCTTCAATCTGCATCACGTTTATCCTTTTTTTGTTTCCCATTTTTTCCATCCTTTTTCCTCTTCAGCAGCAGCTTCATTTTATTGTCTGGCAGTTGTGTTTTGCTTTGCAACATCACAGCTGAAACAACCAAATATAAAAACGACAAAGCCCCTTTTACTGTTTCCAAAGAAGATTAAGAAAGAGCTGTAGTTTCGCCCTAATGAACCAATTCAATGCATGTTTATTCATCAGGCCTGCGACTCTGGTCGCACTGGTAGCAACCTGAGCAGGCAGAAGGAATAGGAGGATTTTGCTCTTGCAGTGTGGCAAGACATTAACAGATTGATGGGCTTTCAGATCTGATCCTATTGGTTTTGAGATTCATGATAGAGAGCTGCCGACAGCATGACAGGTACTTGGGGAAATTCCACAAGTTTGTAATTATAGGAACAAACATGCAACATCTCAGAGAAGTTGTCCTGTGAATTTAAGACAGCTTTCACCCATTCTCCATTTTATTTTTCAGACAGACGATGTTAAAACCATTTTTTATAATTTAAATAGAAACCTGATTGGATCAGGATTGGGATTGGGGAAGCTGTAAATCTTTTCCCTTGCCATGGTCCGAATTTAACTTGCTCCCTCTCCTAATTGCTCTGTACCTAGCAAGGAGGGCATACTTTTGCCCTGCACCCATACCTGCATTCCTACCTGGCAAGGGGCAGTCTTGGGGGAGGGGGGAATCTACATTGAGTGGTGGCAGCAAAATGGTTAATTGCCCCAGTTTCAATCCTGCCTAGGGACCGAAACATAAGCTTAACATGAGTAGTATTCACCCTTAGGGCTTTATATGTGTGCTGAAATTCAGCAGAAGAGCACAAAAATCCTCCACATACTATAACGTGGAATAGAGTGCAGAAATTAGTTTCCCAGGCAGCCCAATTCTATCCAGGGCTGCTACAGCAGGGCCGTTTGGTCCACACTAAATCCAGCACTGGGAAGGAGCAGGCTGAAGGCCTCCTCAAGGTAAGAGGACATTTGTCCCCTTACCTCAGGTAAAGCCCAAGCCTGCACAATGGGGCTATTCAGATCAGCGCCTTCCAAATGGAGAGCACAAGTCTGAGAAGCCCCATGCCTGGTTTTCAGGCCCAGGAAAGGGGATAGGATATGATGGTGCCATTCCTGCCCCCTTCCAGGTCCCAATCCACCCCCTCTCTGTCCAGTTACACCTCATTCCTACCCTCATTCTGCCCTCCCCCTGCCCTTCTGCTGGCCCTTGGAGACCCTATCTGCTCCGGCAGGCTGAGGTCTCAGATCGGCGCCAGCAGGCCAGCACATGCCTTTCTGCCTGCGCACCAACTAAATGTGCCAATGGCATGTTTGCAACAATACACACACTTGTCCCGCCGATGGAAGGTGGGATAGGATTGTGTTGCTAGGATCTTAACATGGATTGTTTCTTTTAAGGCAAGTGTTTAAATATATGGTTGTGAAGATCTGATTGAAAGTGTTGGGCAATACTCGTGAAACATCAGATGTCTGAAGAGCTGCCCAAACAGCTTTCAAATGGCAAAAAGTGGGAAGAGTGTTCCTTATTTAGCTGCATGTACATAAGTAAAAACATTAAAAGCAAAAATGGAGAATTCTGGTGGAGGGGAGTGCATTCTAGCAGGCATAGTCATTCTGTATCAATTCAGGCAGCAGAGCTGCTTGAACATCCCCTGCAATATCCTACAACAGTAGAATATTGTGTCATTCTCCCTCTCTTCTCTCCTCCCCCCCCCCCATTACCTTTGGTAGGATACTATACAATCTATTACCCATTTCACTTCAGGTTTGCCAATGCATTTCTTCACCCCTTTGGGTTATTTCATGTAACAAATTAATGCACATCTTCATAGACTGGCCATGCAAGGTCCTTGTACTTCTGAGTCAAAAACATTTACCTTTCACATCAATTTCCTCTCTAGAGCTCTGCACTTAAAAAAAGAATTATCCCTCAGGCCAGGTTGCTTTATCAAAGCGTATCTCTCTTTGCGTCTCTATGTAATCCTTTCTTGTGTCTTACTATACCTGCTTTATAATGAAGCATTGGCTTTCATTTAGGGCTAGACTACACATCACAAAAAATGCGCCATGTGACCCAGGTGTTTTTTGTTTGTAAATATTGTACTAGAGCGACTGCAAAATGGGGTAAAACCATGGCCGATGGTCTGGATATTAGCCCTTTACTGTCTTGAAGGAGGTCTGGTCTAGAGGGTAGAGCCTCCATTTGCCTGAAGATAACATCCACAAGGTCGCCAGTTCGAGGCCACTGGCACCGTGCGACCTTGAAGCAGCTGACAAGCTGAAGCCGAGCTATTCCATCTGCTCTGAGCGTGGGAGGATGGAAGCCAGAATGTGAAGCCAGATCGGAATGAAACACCTTGAATGTAGTGGTTCTTGAAAGAAAGAACCTTCTTTCAATTGTAAAAATCCCTATTTAATAAGGGATTTAAATAAGCCTGCCTATGTAAACCGCCTTGAATAAAGTCTTGAATAAAGACCAAGAAAGGCAGTATATAAATACCTGTATTATTATTATTATTATTATTATTATTATTATTATTATTATTGTCCCTTCCCCATGTGCTATTTTTAAGAGCCTTCTAGTGAAAGCAAATGGGAATTTTTTCCCCCCAATAAAAACAGTGTGCAGGAAGGCTGCAACTGGGATCAGAACCATAATGGGACCCTCTATTCTCCATCAAAACATTGCCCCAAACCCCATTCATTTTTTCATTTTTTTTTAAAAAGACCAAATTAAATGTTGTTATGTGCTATGTACAGGCATCTGTACATGCAAATACTTTTTCATGTGGTTGAGTGTACATGTGTTCATTTTAAAAGTCAACATAGGGACCGGACTCTTGCAATTCACATATACTGCTGAACACACACTGAATGTAATGTGGGGATAACTGTAAACACATACTGATCAACGAACATGTGTGAGATAGATACGGATTATATGTCTTTGAAATATAATATATGACTAGGGCTTTTGGTGGGATGATGTGTTTCCTGCCACTGGCAGACTCTAAATTTTGGCAATGAACTAAGCAATGAACCCTGCCTGGAATTGATGACCCATTAATGTAAGGATTCAGCAGCAGAGAAGCAGGGACAGGATACTAAAGAATTGTGCTTATCTGTCAGGGCCGCAGTGGATGCTCTCCCATCAGTCAGTTTGATGAAACTTGACATGTCAGACCTCCAGCTGCTTGAATTAAGACGCTGCCCCTCTCAGATATTTGGAAGTCAACCAGTCTGACAGGTGCAGAACAACAGGAGTAGAGTAACACAGCTGGAAGACCTGGATGGAAAATGTGTCTCCATAATTGGGGAACGCACAAAATCAGGATGGAACTAGATCAGGGATATGTGAATATCTCTGCTTTGCAGATTCCAGTGCAAATGTTGTATAGGCATTTTTTTTTTCCTTGAAAGATATGCCAGGTATGCAGTGGCTCAAGAATAAGTAGGGACCTGAAAGAAATTGCAGTTGAGGGCACAAAGAAAGGAACACATGAAGATCTTTTTCTACCCACAGCCACTCTCATACAACCCTGAGAAGAATCAATCCCTTTCCACCCCACATTCCTCCTTACTTTCACTACACACCTACCCTTCTTATCTACCTACCATTTTGCCTAAAATTAAATTCTGAGGTCACCCTGAAGATATTTACTCCTCCCCATGATAGGCCACCCTTTCTGGAACATGGAACAATGTTTGCATGGGAAAAACCTACAGCACAGGGTTCCTCTCATATAGCTTTTATCAGTGCTTCCTAATCTTTACCGCTGTGACTCAGTTCATCAGCCATGGTGACCAGGTAGCGCCCCAAAATGCCTTGCAATGCCACAACTGGCACTAGACCATGACGCACTCTGTCTGCCTTATCATACCCCAAAATACCATGTGGCAGCTAGGTGAGACCCCAGAATGCCTTGTGGTGGCAAAGCCAGCGTGAGCCTGTGACCCATCAAAAATCCACTTATCAGATTGCTGACTGACATCTTCTAGCATTGCCCTTTTCAAAAGTGTAGGTGTGTGAATTAAACAATTTTGGTTCTGTTTGAAATGGCTAAGAGAAAATGCATGCCCTTCTAGTCCGAGAAGTGTTCCAGACTTCTCGTTTTGCTGGAAAAATAAAAAGGCCATGCCTTTCATGCTGCGCGTTGAAAGGGTGGGCTGTAGAGGAACCTGAGGTAGCCAGAGCTTTAATATGTCGACCTTGAAGCAGCTGGCAAGCTGCAGCTGAGCTGTTCCATCTGCTCGGAGCGTGGGAGGATGGAGGCCAGAATGTTAAACCAGATCGGAGCGTAACATCTTGAATGTGGTGGTTCTTGAAAGAGAGAACCTTCTTTCAATTTGTAAAAATCCCTGCGTGGATTTAATAAGCCTGCCTGTGTAAACCGCCTTGAATAAAGTCTTGAATAAAGACCAAGAAAGGCGGTATATAAATACTGTATATTATTATTATTATTATTATTATTATTATTATTATTATTATTATTATTATTATATGTCAGCAAATGTGCAGGAAAAAAAATAGGGTGCATACAGTCACTGGATTCTAAGCCTGTGTGATGCCAGCCTTACCACTTCATACAGAAAAATCCCTTTCACAAAACATTTGCCTGAAATCTCCCTTACGCCTAATTAAACAGCATGAAGTGAAAGAGGCATCGCCTCTCCTGCCGGCCAGTGACAGGTTGGCTCACAATGAAAGCTTTGCTCCTTGGTTCAAAAGGATGGGATGCCCTCAATATGCCTCCGATGCAGATGAAGAGAGTGGCCTCGTTATCCTTCCCGACTTGTTTATATCAAACCACACAATCTGGCCCTGAATACAGAACGCAACTAGAATTGACTCTGGAGAGGCAGCAAAGTGTCTTACTGTAAAAGCGCACATACGTTAATGCTCAAAGGCGCATTATGAAGCATACTCTGAGGGAGCACTTATCTGCTGCAAAGCTAGAAATGAGAGTTCCCCATGCACCAAAAGTAGAAAGGGGGATTTAGAGACTGAGGCACAATGACACAAAGTAGTTTTGAATGTTTCCCCCATGACTGCTCCCAAAAATCCACCTTTGAAAAGGTCCCATGGGGTGAGCATGGTAGTGATCATGGAGAAGCTGAAAGGAGATAACCCTTACAGCAAGGTGTGTGAAGTGTGCACACAGCCATCAAACAGGGTGGCACAACATTTTGTTGTGCTCTGATAAAAGATCTATCCAATGGGAAATGTAATTTTGGAAACGAATCATGGGAGGCCATCAGATTGTAAAGATACTGCCCCCTCCACCTTTATCTCTTTTAGAAAGAGACTGGCAGGCACATTATTTTAAAAATGTGTATTATTCTTGGTATTTTGGAAGGTTATCTTGATTTCAGGTTCTGTGAAACATTGATAACAACCTGACAGGGTTGATGCCTGTGCACTGATTTTTCAGAACTCACATAACTGATCATTGTACTTTTTTTCACTGAATACTATTCCCTGCTAGATTACAGTACAGATTTTTTTATTATAAGCACATGGGGTAGAAGTAGATGCATTCAATAAAATTGTCAAAGCTTTATAAACTTTAGCAAGACTGTTAGCCCAATCCTTGACCTGGTAAGCATCTTCATCTTGACTCCTTTACTAGATGAAATATTCTAAGATCCAATCACCTTTCAGTCATCCTTGACCACCTGAAATGTCATCTTTTGTGGGCCACCTGTGGCATGTCCATTCCTCCAGGAAGGCAGCTCTCTTGCTCTGCTTTTCTCCCCTCAGGGCAACAGGCAGCCCAGTCCTAATGGCTGTGACACCATCAGATGCAGCAGCACCAAAATGGTGACTGCTGTATCCAGTGTCCCTGCCGGGATTGCCGTAGGCCTCCTTGGGAGAAGGGGACATTTGTCCCATTCCCCCTGAGTAAGGACTCAGGGACTGCAATGGGTCTCCTCTAGTCTCTACAGCACAGACGGGAGGAGCTCCATGTCAGGCTTCTCAGCCGAGCGTAGGATCTGGTGGAACAGGACTAGTGCTGGGAAGGCTCCTGCCCAGCTTCTGAGCTTGTTTCAGAGCCCTGATCCTACCTTTTAAACTCTCTGTAAAGAAGAATCACTCAGTCTTGGCACATGTGCCCCACAATTCCTGCAACACATCATACTCATCTTGTAGAAATGGACCTGAAATCTTGGAGCTGCCTTCCTATTGACCCATAAACTCCCCTCTGTCTTTCCTTGTGTGCCTTGCAATCCACTGCTGTAAGTCACCTTGTGCGCAACGGTGGCATGTGGTTTACACAGTCAATAGGTGACTTACAGCAGTGGATTGCAAGGCACACAAGGAAAGACAGAGGGGTGTTAATGGGTCAACAGTGAGGCAGCACCAACAACCAAGATGGGGTTTGGTATGGAGAGCTGTTGGTGGGCTCCTTGTACCAGAACTGCCCAGATGCTCTGCTGGTACAGGTAGTGGAAGGGGCCGTTCTTTGACAGTTTGGGGGAGAATTGGGATGGTAAATGGGCCCAAGTTGGGGGAGTCCTGAGGGTGGGATATGGGATGGGTCTCTGTGGCAGTAACACATACCAGATCCTATCCCTCTTTCCCAGTTCAAACCCACCTCCAGCTTTCCTCAGACTTACACCAGCAAAAGAGCTGGTGAGATCCTTTGACAAACAGGAGGTATACCCAGAGGTTGCAAATATTTTACTTATCTCTCACTGGCTGTCTGATAGCCCCCCCCCCCAAGCATGAGGAACATGCTTTCTCAGTGGCAGGGGGATAGGACTGGGCTTTCCCAGTATTTACCCTTTTCTTCTTGTGTGCAAGCATGTGATGACCTGGAGACAGGGGTGAGCAGTGAGGTGGCAAAGTTTGCAGACGACACCAAACTTTTCCAAGTGGTGAAGACCAGAAGTGATTGTGAGGAGCGCCAGAAGGATCTCTCCAAACTGGCAGAATGGGCAGCAAAATGGCAGATGCGTTTCAATGTAAGTAAGTGTAAAGTCATGCACACTGGGGTAAAAAATCAAAACTTCACATATAGGCTAATGG
This sequence comes from Tiliqua scincoides, assembly GCF_035046505.1. Lineage (NCBI taxonomy): Eukaryota > Metazoa > Chordata > Lepidosauria > Squamata > Scincidae > Tiliqua > Tiliqua scincoides. Next base: position 88,286,483 of record NC_089824.1, read on the forward strand.
GTTCTGAGCTGTCTGTGACAGATCAGGAGAAAGATCTTGGGGTGGTGGTGGACAGGTCAATGAAAGTGTCAACCCAATGTGTGGCAGCAGTAAAGAAGGCAAATTCTATACTTGGGTTCATTAGAAAAGGTATTGAGAACAAAACGGCTAATATTATAATGCCATTGTACAAATCAATGGTAAGGCCACACCTGGAGTATTGCATCCAGTTCTGGTCACCACATCTCAAAAAGGACATAGTGGAAATAGAAAAGGTGCAAAAGAGAGAGACTAAGATGATCGCTGGGCTGGGGCACCTTCCTTATGAGGAAAGGCTACGGCATTTGGGCCTCTTCAGCCTAGAAAACAGACGCCTGAGGGGGGACATGATTGAGACATACAAAATTATGCATGGGAAGGATAAAGTGGATAGAGAGATGCTCTTTACACTCTCACATAACACCAGAACCAGGGAACATCCACTAAAATTGAGTGTTGGGAGGGTTAGGACAGATAAAAGAAAATATTTCTTTACTTAGCATATGGTTGGTCTGTGGAACTCCTTGCCACAGGATGTGGTGACGGCATCTGGCCTGGATGCCTTTAAAAGGGAATTGGACAAGTTTCTGGAGGAAAAATCCATTATGGGTTACAAGCCATGATGTGTATGTGCAATCTCCTGATTTTAGAAATGGGCTATGTCAGAATGCCAGATGCAAGGGAGGGCACCATCTGGTATGCTCCCTGGGGCATTTGGTGAGCTGCTGTGAGATACAGGAAGCTGGACTAGATGGGCCTATGGCCTGATCCAGTGGGGCTATTCTTATGTTCTTATGATATGTGTGCATCTATTTTTAACTGCTTATGTTTAGAACCTAACTGTGTGAACGGTGCATACGCACTGAGTAGCTGGTCACTTCTATAAATGCTGGCGCCATCATCTTATCCTGAAGCAATGCTGTCTACTTTATATCATCTTGTCAGAAGGTTTGCTGTTTTTCTGAGGTGTTCTGCTCAGAATAGATGCTAAGCACCTGTCAGAGGGACAGAAAGAAGTTATAGGCTGAAGTTTGCTATTATTTAACTGGATGACTTTTCTTGGTGAGATTGATGGTAATAGCTGCACAGCATTACTTCAGCTTTCTAAAATTTCCCATGCTTTCAAATTGTGTTTTTCAGCTATTTTGATGGATCTGCTACAGCAGGAATCTGCACCTTTTCTTATAGCAAATGGAGATGCAACATTTTTCTGAACACTTTTACCACCTCTTCTGTCAGTGTTAAATGCATGTCCCTTTCTTCAATGATGCGAAAAGCATCTTCTCTCTCTCTCTCTCTCTCTCTCTCTCTCTCTCTCTCTCTCTCTTTCTCTCTCTCTCTCAGACACACACACACACACACACACACACCTCTTTTAATTTCACTTTTTAATTAGTTGCTGTCAAGGATATGCTGGTCTCCTCCTGAGTAGGCTTGGACTTATTCAAACTGAGCATGGTTGAAAATGACCAGATCCCAAATCCCCTTCCTGAGCAGCCTGGCATTACCCTGGGCTGCTCGAATTTGAACCAGTTATTTCACCAGAGCAGATTCAAATAGCCCCATTGAGGTGGCTACTGCACAACACAGGGTAAGGAGAAATAAATTCCCATACTCTAAGTTGCATGGGATACACCTCCTACAAACTGGCCTGCCCACACCAGCACAGGATAGGATTGGGCTGCCCCTTACTATATTATTTAATAGCAGTTGCCTTACTTTGTAATTTGGCTGGAGGGGTTGCCTCAAGCTAATATATATGGAATTCTTTGCACTCCCAAGAAAGCACTGTACAAATAGTAACAAAATCATATTTTCTTGTTCCTTTCATTGGCAAAAAGTCTGTTCCGGGGGGGACGACTTTTTTTTTTTTAAACAAAATACTCATAAGCCATTTCTATCTAAGGGCAGACCTTGAGAGCTCTTGTCTATGAAGGTGGGTCCTACGCTGCCTGTTACTCCACCTACCCAAGGTAAGGTTTAAAAAAAAAAAAATTGGGGAAGGTGGGTGAGCTGGCAGGGAGGACTGGGTAGCAGCAGATATAGGGTGCAAACTCCATTCCCACCACCTCCTGGCCCTGGTCCACCCACTGGCCTGCCCACCCACCCTGCGCCCGCCTTCCCCCACTTCAAAATGCACCCATTTCACCCTTCCACCCACCTGCCCAATCCCCCACACTGGCCACCCTTGACTAGCAAAACGTGACCTTTCCTGGGTAGTGCAGAGATTGGTTGTGGTCTCTGCGGGCCAGCACACATCCTCACCCAGCCCAGTTAACTCCTAAGGAGGTGCAAACAAGCCTGACGGCACATTTACGACATTCCCAGACTGGCGCAAGAGACTGGCGCCAGCACAAAGAGCACTCTGGATTGCACTCTGAGTATAGTAAATATGTGTGCATAAGTATAGAGGCCACTCTGGAGTATGTGTCCATAACAGTATTTGTAATGAAAGGCAAAATGGATTTTTATACCTTACACAGTGAAACCGTAAAGGAGGTAGGACTCCAATACTCCAGCTGGTTCAAAGGAGGGAAGTGACGAGGCAGGGAGGCAAACAAGATGGCTGGCACATGCCCTTGTGGCAGATTCCTGCTGAGATACAAATAGAGGTTTGCCATCTTCCTTTTCACCAGATGTATAAAGATAATAGCAGGACACTTGTGGCTCAGAATTTAGAACTTGCCCTAAACCACACAATAAGTTGAGCAATAGGCTTCCCACATCCAAACAAATCACCACAGTCAAAACGCTAGAGTAGAGAGAGAACACTTATGGACTATAAGAAATAAATGAAAGCATTACAAATGCCCACCAGTAAAGGTACCCACTAATAAAGGAGGCCATTCGCTGCATGAATGCAGCCTTGCCTTTGCACAATAGAGAAGTTGTTGTTGCTAGGTGGCTGAACACCTGCTTTGTATGTAGCAGGTCATTGCATTTCTGAATAGGGCTGGGACCCCTGCTTGTAGTCACTGCTAGTCAGTGTGGACAATACTGACTGATAACCCAATCCTCGTATCTTTACCCTGCCATAGCATGCAAATGTGCCAAAACAGGCTGCATGCCATGGGGGGGGGGGATTTGAGAGGCTTGGGAGGTAAGGGAAAAGATTCTCCCTTACCCCTCAATTGCCCTGCAATTGTCAATGGGTCTCCTCAGACCTGTGCTAGCTCTTTAGCGCCAGATCTTTCGCTGGTTCAAGTCCGAGTAGACAAAGGGGGTGTGTCGGCTAGCTCTGGAGGAGATAGAATCCAGCACTAGTCACTCACATTGGGCACCGCCTCCTCCCAGTTCCAATATGCCTCCAGGAGACCTGCAGCAGCCAAAAATCTCCTGTGGGATATAGCGTAACCCACACCAATGCCACTGCATTGCCGGGTGGGGATTTCGATAGGATTGGGCTGCAAGAGAAAGAAGTGAAATGTGCCTGCTATTCTAACTCTGAAAGAAAAGTGCAGTTTAATTTGAGAAGTCTCAGCGGTGAACACTAACATAGGTGGTGGACTCGAGAGCCAGGGATGGGCATAAAGAAGGAGAAACCGAAGGTACCTTAATAAATAGACAGAGGAAGACCAGAGCATGTATGATATTTTCTGGAAATCTTACACATGCAAATGAAGAACAAACACTCATAAGTCTGCATTCTTTTTTCCCCAGTTCTTTTTTCATGGTTGGTTGTCATTCCTAATGGACACAAGACAGAAAAAAATGACCATTTTGAGTCTCAAATTTTCAAAAAGTACCATGGCATTTCACTGGCTTTGACCAAAATCAAAATTAGACCCTCCCTACACAAACAGACCCCCACTATCACAAGCACTTCTTCTGAGTATTCCTACAGAAGGCAGAAACTGAAGAGAAAGCTTAGTCATCAGAACTGTACATGGGTGGAACTCGGAACTGATAATCGGCTGCTGAGAAGCAGAAGGTTTTATCCTGCAGCATTGTCATTTCCACAAAACCATTTCCATCTGTTTAAGCTGCTCCAAAACATTATTTGCATTTGATACTTCATTACATTTTCTGTTATAATCCTTTAATAAAGAGCAAAGCAAACTGTTGACAGTGCAAAATATATTCCCCCCTCCCTTCTTTCAGAAGCAGCAGAGATAGGCTAGCTAGGCAGTCAGGGGGGGAAAAAAAGTTGTGCTCGAAAAACAGCAAAAAGACGAGGGACCTCTAAGCAGGTATAAAAAAAAAATGATCAGGTTTTATGAGACTTGACAGCCCAATGGCTTTAGCAAATAGCCTTCTTTAAGGGCAATGAACAATTCTAAATCGCCAGTAAATGGAAAAACACTTCAAACAGACTAGGAGATACAGACTAAACACTGATGATAAGAAAATATTTTACTGAAATACTCAGATTTTAGCCTAAGAGGTGTTTTTAAATAGTTTTTCTCCCCCTTTTTTTTGCAGATTTCATGATTTGAAAGGCAGAAAGCAGTGTTTTGTGATTTTATTCCAAGTTGTCAATCCAAGTTCTAATTTTTATTATTTTTTAAACACTTTACAAGTGTATAGGTAGGTGATATAGGTGGTATAATGTCAGCAGATGCAGCCGCAGTATTATTTCGAACTGGAAAAGCAATCTATTTTGATTTCTGGAAAATATCTTAAGCACCAAAATACAGTGTTTTGTGTTTTTAACAACAACAAAACACTTCTATCCATAGGAGCCAACAAACTTTGGGTGTTTTTTTTTGTAACGGGGTGTATGTGTGTACTGTATACATCCAGTGTGTTTACTGTACATATAATTTTTTGCTGTTCTCAGGATTGAAGTTTTGATTGGTTTTTGCACTTAAATCAGTTACCTTAAAGGAGTTCTTACGACTTTTTGTGTATATAAAAAGTATCCAAGGGGTTTCTTACCTTTCAATTGGCTGCAGAAGCCCAGGGAGGTGGGAGAAAACTCTTTAACCCAATTCTGCTTTCCAACCTTATGGCTTCTTGGCTCTGTTGTTATTTGGGGGAGTAACCCACACTGAATGCCCAGCTAAAGTAGGACTACTTCTGAGTAGGGCTGCAAAGCATTGAGTTGTCCTGGTAAGCCTTCTAGCTGCTGCGCGTAACCCTCCAACCTCTTGTCACTTCTGTCTGTCCTGGCTCTCACTTAGCCCCTCCCACCCCTCCTGCCCTCTTTACAGATGGGCGGCTCGACTCGAGTCCATTAGAGTCACTAAAGGGTGATTTGGAAAGTGCCCCCACTAGGACTCTTTTTTGAGTCGAGTCGCAGGGGCAGTGACTTGGTGACTCAACTCGAGTCAAGCCCCGCTGGGTTTTTCCAACACTGGTATCAACCCAAGGGTTCTTAAGGAACTCAAGTGTGAAATAACCGATATTCTGAATAAAATATACAACTTGTCCTTTAAAATATCCACTTTGGATTACACTCTTAGACTTTTTCCCCCTGATTTTTTCCTCTTTTTCAATGTCCCTTTGCTTTGAGACCCTGGTTCTAGAATTTGGGGGCATACAGGTGGCTCCCCTATCTGTGGATCTGGATTCAATTATCCATGGATCCATCCCTCCCCACCCATGTGCCTTCCTGCATGCACATTAATGTAGTTTAGATCCTTATCGGAGCAAAATTGATCTTCCTTATACAGGTTGCTATAAGCATTCAAGTTTATAGCAAGGTTAAAGGCAGGCTTCCAGCATGCTGGATGCTTGAAAAAACTGGAACAATGCTAACAGGAAACAGTTAACTTCCTACGTCCTGCTAGTGTTGATCTAGTTTCTTCAGGCATTCAGGTTGCCTGCAGCCTGAATGTTGCTATAAGCTCGAATGCTCTCAGGTTTCAGATGTCAGATGTCTCTGAAAGCCCTATCTATAACTGGTGATTAGTTTTGAAAGCTATGTGGAACCTTCATTTTCAGGGGTAGTGTACCCTGGAAGAATCTGTGGGCCAAAAAGCCAGGACAGCCATTATTCTCATGTCCTGCTTACGGGTTTATCAGAGGCATCTGTGGGAAAGAGAATGCCATTCTTAATGGGCTTTTGGTCTGACCCAACAAAGTTGCTCTTTTGTTCCTGTTCTTATGGGCTATTCTAAAGCCAGGCATGCACATCTGGGGACATTTACTAAAACTGAGTGTTGGGAGAACAGACAAAAGAAAATATTTCTTTACCCAGAGTGTAATTAGTCTGTGGAACTCCTTGCCACAGGATGTGGTTATGGCATTTGGTCTAGATGCCTTTAAAAGGGAATTGGACACATTTCTACTGGAAAAGTCTACCACAGGTTACAAGCCATGATAGGTATGTGCAACCTCATGGATTTAGAAGTAGGCTACCTCAGAAAGCCAGATCCAAGGGAGTTGCACCAGGATGTAGGTACCTATTGTCTTGTGTGCTCCCCTAGTCATCTGTTGGGCCACTGTGAGATACAGGAAGTTGGACTAGATGGGCCTTTGGCCTGATCCAGCAGGATTCACCTTATGTTCCTTTGTTCTTATGGGCCTCAGGTTGGGAAGAGGGCCTATTAGTACCTATGGATGTCTTCACATCACCCCCTCTGCAGGAGCAAAAGATCATGTACTGTTATAATATTTTTTCTTTCTTTCTCGAAAATGCCATGGCATCTCACCCACCCTGAAATGAAATTTCTTCATGAGTTAAGTATCCTTGAAAATAGCAATTAAATGAAAACATTTTGTACTGCTTTATCTAAAACAGTCATAATTCATTGGTGACACTTTGGATTGAACCACCAGAGATTAAAATGGACAATCCTTATTCATTTATTTTATTGTAAGCACATTCAGAATTAGTTATTATCTGTGCCTCAACTTCATGCTTTCCAGCAAGCAAAATGATGGTTTCATCATCAAAAACCATTCAAGTTAAACATTAATGAAGCTCTAATGAAGATAAAGCAACCTCTCTAATTTTCTAATGGACAAATTTTTCTAATCGCATCTCTCTTTATGTATCTTTAATAATGATTTATTTTATAAAGATTGCTGCGATGACATCAGGCACGATGCTCAGTTCTAGATAAAGCAGCTTGAATCTCTTAAAGAAGCGTGTGAGTGCAGGCTTTCTCAGTTCAATTACTGTAAACTATCTTCTGCACGTGTAAAATCTAATTATAAGGAAGCCTGAGTAGCTAGATGCAATATAAATAATATCAATGGCTCATGTTTTCCCAGCATGATTCAGTTTAAACACTTAAACTATGAATAACTGAAGAAGGTTCTTTATAATACCCTGGAGAAAGATGAAAGTTGTTTATAGAATTATTTTCTTGAGCTTTTTTTAAAAATCTGATATCTATATCAGCATTTCTCAGCATTTGTCCCCCACCGAACCACTTTGCATGGTCAACCTATTGAAAGTACCACTGAAAGTAACTGGTGATGATGTCATCGCTAGTTACTTCTGCTTTGGGAGGCCAGATGTGATGTGACAAACCCTAGTAAGAGGCTCAAGGTGAATGGGAAGGCTGTGAAAAGCATGCTTTGGGCCTCTGCCCACCCAGCCGATCTACCTCCTGTTGTTTGTTGCGTCGTGTTGCTGGTCTCACTGGTGGGTAGCAGGTGCCCAGGGATTCAGTGAGTACCTCCAGATACCACCTCAGGTACCACCAGTGGTACCCATACCACTGATTGAGAAATACTTATCTCTATTACAGCAGCCTTAAAATAAAAGGTACAAAAAAGGTACTTTTTTGCCCACAAAGTTTAATGATCAATTTCTCCTCCTAACATTCGAAATGGGTCAGTCCCATCAGCTGGTCTTATAATTAGCTTGTTGGGTTTTTTCTGTCTTATTTTTTTTAAAAGGAAAATGACCTCTTATGAAGAGGACGAAATCAGGACTGCGGAGAATAGACTGGCAGTGGGACAGGCTTAACTCACTGAACCCGGTGGCAAAGGATGCTATTATTCACATGCATCGACAATGGCTTTTGCTATTGCCATTTGGCCATTGAGATTTTCTCTTTGCAGTTTCTGTTTCGTCTTCATAAAGATCACTTTGGTTCAGAAGGGAAGACTGGTGGGAACATTGGGCTATGACACCATTATGCCCTGGATAATGCCTTTGGTGGAACTGTGAGCTTGTCTCATAATTACCTCCACTAACTGGGCAAAGAGCTACCTTTGAAATAATAATAATAATAATAATAATAATAATAATAATAATAATAATAATAATAATAATAAACAGGTATTTATATACCACCTTTCTTGGTCTTTATTCAAGACTTTATTCAAGGCGGTTTACATAGGCAGGCTGATTCAATCCCCGTAGGGATTTTTACAGTTGAAAGAAGGTTCTATCTTTCAAGAACCACAACAGTCCAGGTGTTTCACTCTGATCTGGTTTCACATTCTGGGCTCCTTCTCCCACGCTCAGAGCAGATGGAATCGCTTGGCTTCAGCTTGTCAGCTGCTTCAAGGTCACACGGTGCCGGTGGCCTCGAACTGGCGACCTTGTGGATGTTATCTTCAGGCAGTCGGAGGCTCTACCCTCTAGACCAGACCTCCTGCCCTCCTGAAAGTGGTGTCCTCTTATATTTAGCAGGGTAAAGCAACTGCCCTCTTCATCCCAGCAGGGTGTCTTTTCCAGTGGCTGTGGCTGGTGTCTTTTTTGCATCTCTTTTTAGACTGTGAACCCTTTAGGGACAGGGAGCCATTGAATGAAGTGTTTTGCTATGTAACTCATTTTGAACCCAGTCCTGTCCAGCACCAATGCAGTCACAATGCAGCCCTGAGGTAAAGGGACAGATGTTCCTTTACCTTGTGGAGGCCTCTGTGACTGCCCTCCCACCACAGCAAGGTGCAGCGTAGACTCAATTTACACAGCTGCCTTAGAGCTGTAAAGTTGGCTAAGATTGGGTCCTTTGTGAACTACTTTTTTGTTGAAAAGCAGTATATAAATATTAATAACAATGGGCTCAGGAAACTCTTGAGTTGGCATTATGAATCTCTCCCCCTCCCCCAACAAAATTTGGACAAATAGCCAGGTAAAACATGAGGCTATATGTAAGATATGAGTCTTACATAGCATAAGAACTAAAAAAAAAAAAGCACTTATTAACAGTGTTTATAAACTGCTTTTCAACCAAAAGTTCACAAAGCCATTTACAAAGAAAATCAAACAAGAAAATGGCTCCCTGACCCAAAAGGGCTTACTATCTAAAAAGGTGCAGAAGAACACCAGTGAACAGCCACTAGAAAATAAGTGGCTGGGTTGAGGAGGGCAAGTTACTCTCCCCCTGCTAAATAAAAGGGGAGCACCCACATGAAAACGTGCCTCTTACCCAGTGAGCAGGGGTTAGTATTCAAAATGTAGAACCATAAATATAATCTTTGTACAAAATTCAGAGAACTACTTCATTGCTTAGTGGTCCAGGATATCCAGCACCTTTAGCCGGAAGGTCTGGACTTTTCTGAAACAACCAGCTTGCAGGCTACCTCAGCAGTGACTTACAGCTCAGCCTCAGGAGTTTGGCAGGGGTGAGTGCAGACTTCCAGGATGAAGATGTTTGTGGGCCCCCAGGCACTTTCTACTACTGGCAAATGTTCCTTCCAATAGGAAATGGCCTCAGAGGCTCCTGTGGCTAATGCACATCCTATTTGCCCCAGAAAGGAAGCTCTCATTGATGTCAATTCTGTATTTCACACCAAATAACCATGGGGGCGGGCGGCGAGATTCGGATCTGAATCATAGGAGGGACAAAGCATTAGATTCCCCTTCCAGTATTGTCCCAATTCAGGTAAGAGAGCCGCTCATTTGCTATTTACATTTAAAAAGCACACGAGCGCCAATCACAGCATCCGTGTATCATCCCACTTGGCCTTCAGGCTATTAAGTCATGACCTATTAGTTATTTTGGAATTCACACACAAACAATTGCTTTCCAGTATAACAGCAAAATTGTTTTCTCCTTCCTGATGATTTTGACCTTTCCCTAGTTTTTAAAATCAAGATAATTAAGGTTCAGCAGTCGCCTCTTGATCATGTATGTCCTCCTGTAGAAATTAATAGGAGTTTTGAAGCTCAGCTAAACTGCACTTCAAACAAATATTCAGAGCATACAAACTGCCATATGCACCCTCTGAAAGCAGCCCTTGCCATTTCTAATTAAATTCTTTTTCTCCCTTTTCTTTTTTTATGGAGGTGGCTTTTGCTGACACCACTCTAATGAGAACCACTCTATTTTGTTTTCCAAGGAAATTGAATTTTCAAACTTTTAATTTGTCCTGATCCATTTTCTTCTTGGAGTTCTCTTCAGAATTAGGGTCAAGATTTGTTGTTTTTTTTTTTTTTAAAGAAATTGCTTAAATAGACATATTTGTCCTATTCACTGCCCCACCAATCCCCCTGGTTTCTGCAACGGGGGAAAAACGGGTATCTTTTAAACGGGGGGGAAAATACATTTATTTCATAGACAGTTGCATCACTAGGTTTGATGTCACCCAATGCAGGAGAGTGGGGACAAAACAGATCAGAGGAGGGTGGCAATGGTCAGAAAAGTCTCTGGACCCCAGGTCTACCAGGCTTCAGGCCACCCAGTCAGAGTTAGCCTTCCTTTTCATCCATGTGGCCAGGTCTACCCACCTGGGAGATAGTGAAGTTCTCCCCATCCATGGGCACAGCAGCCATACTCATGGCCAAGGTTCCCCCCTCCCGCTGTTAGCGAAGGATGCTCAGAAGCCCAGGGCTTTCAAACGTGGAGCCCAGGTCCACACGCCCTAAAATGCTGACGTCCTGGTTGACTTCCAGCTGAGATCTCAGGAAATTTTGGCTCCCTTCCTTTGATGTAACCTCTCGATGGTGTTGCTTTGTGCAGTCCACACCCCCAGTGATGCCACTATTCACAGATTACATTAGGGTTTCTTGCAGTGTTTACACCAGATAGTTATATTACTATTTGATAGAACAGTATAAGATCAAGTTTTTATTGATATCTACACCTGTGTCAGTACTCCTTCAGGTTCAGATGCCTGAATGATAAAAAAAAAAAATACAAAATATTCTTTGCGCAGAGAAGGCTAGATAATAATAACATAACATAATAATAACATAATAATAACAATAATAATAATAATTATTATTATATTTATATATTACATATATTTATATATTATATTTATATATTATTTATATATATATTATTTAATAATAATAATAATAATAATAATAATAATAATAATAATAATAATAATAATAATAATAATAATAATAATAACTAGGTATTTATATACCGACTTTCTGGTCATCAGATTACTCCTCTGACTTTATTCAAGGCACTTTACATAGGCAGGCGTTTCTAAATCCCTCAAGGGGATTTCTGGTTTGGTCTCACTTCTGGCCTCCCGTTCTCCAATGCAGGCTGACACGCAGCTCCATCTCTCACCTGGAGGGCAGCCAAGACGCTTCTTGCTCACACCAAGAGCAGGTGGAATCACTCAGCTGGGCTTGTCAGCTGCTTCAAGGTCTTGCCATTCTCAGCCGTTCAGCTGCCAGTGTCCTCGAAGCTGGAGACCTTCTGATGTTATCTTTGGGCTAACGGGGGCTCTACCCTCTAGACCAGACCTCCTGCCCTAGATATGGTGATGGCTTCAAAAGCAGCATCTCCCTGACTTGCTAGTTTTCTACATCTAGAAATCTTTTTATTCTTATATATAACTTTTTATATTATGAATGTTCTTTGGAGAGTACTTGTGCATTCTCTGATTTGCCAAACAAACATTGAGTATCTAAACTTCTTTTTAAGAAACAATGCACTGAAATTCTTCAGAAGTGAATTTGATACCAGGTTCCAGTTTATATATATATATATATATATATATATATATATATATATATATATATATATATATATATAATTTTGTTGAAAAGCGGTATATAAATACTGTTATTAATAAATAATAATAATAATAATAATAATAATAATAATAATAATAATAATAATAATAATAATAATAATGTAAATCAGATCGGATCCAGATTACAACAACGTCCTGGATGAAAATGGGGTCATTATGTCATCACATAAAGAAGAGCCATGCCAGACTTGGCCCAGGTAGTTCAGTACCTTTTTGCTTACAGCAGCCAAGCAGATTATGACTCAAGAGAGGAAGGTGAGAACCCTTTCCTTGCTGTTGCTTCCCTGCAATTGGTATTCAGAGGCATACAACCCCAAATCTAGATCTAATATATAACCATCACCACTAATGAACATTGATAGAGGTGTCGGCCATGAATCTGTCTAGTAGCCTTTTCATTTCTCTGCATCCATCCCTCTTCACAATAAAGTTGGGGAAATGCACCATGCAGTGACAGCATGTCACATGTGGTATCTGACTAGAAATCATGGGGGAAAAGAGACACAGGAAAGTGGCAGATCTGTTTCTTTCAATTTCCAGTTTTGTCTATTGCATGGTCATATACTGAGTTATGCAAACTTAACAATGTTCCTGCATTGAAAGATCAGTCTGAACCCTGACAACAGTAACTGAAAAGTGGAGAGCTTCCTTACTGATTGCTGTAGTGTGAAAGGCTCCTCTATAAAAGAAAAAAAATATTATTATTTCTGAATCTTCCTGGTATATCATTATTCATCTCCCTAGAAGCCTGTTTGTTTGTTTGTTTGTTTGTTTAATGTATCAAATAGACTTTAACAGTAAGATCAGAAAAAATACATGGGGAAAATAAGGTTTGATCTCTGCCTCGGAACATTTTTTTTTTTCGTATTTTTTATATCACCCTTCTTCCAATGAGCTCAAGGTGGTGTATGTGGTTCCTTCCCTCCATCCTGTCCTGACGACAACCCTGTGAGGTAGGTTAATTTGAGAGATAATTAATGGCCCAAGGTCACTCTGGAAGCATCATGGCTAAGTGCCCAATCCTGGGCTTGAAGTGCCGGCTTACCACCAGCGCGCACTGTCACAAGAGCCTCACCGCCAGGCAAGCACCCCTGCTAGCCAGCGCTGGCCGGCGCTGGGCTAGCACCGGGCAAGTGCCCAGCCTCTGCTGCTTGGCAGTCTCACAGACTGCCGAGCCATGACATAGTAAACCCGTGGGGGGAGGCGTAGCCAGGGAGGAGGCATTCCAGGGAAGGGGGAGGCAGGCAGAGGGTGGAGAGATGGTGGGGAGGAGGCATGAGGGCTTGGTGCCCTGCATGAACGTCTTTACCTACACAAACGTCTTTATGTCTTTACCATTGTGGGGCTACTTCCTTTACCCGGGAGAAGGGGATGAAAGTCCCCTGTGGCGTGCAGGATCCGGTGGCAGCCATTTTCGGTGCTGCCGAAGCTGCGTGCCACGGGAGCTCAGGATTGGGCTGCCCATGGCGATTTGAACCTGGATCATGCAGGTGTAAGTCCAACACTGCAACTTCTAAGGGCAGGCCATGTATTGGTCACCCATTCTATCATCTTCTATACCAGGGGTCTCTAAACTTTTTGGCCAAAGGTTGGTTGGTTGGTTGGCAACCTTCAGTCTCGAAAGACTATGGTATAAGCCTACAGCACCCAGTATTCCCAGGCGGTCTCCCATCCAAGTACTAACCAGGCCTGACCCTGCTTAGCTGCCGCATCAAATATCTGGCAGGGTCGACGGCCAGGAAAAAAAAATTAAATATAAATTTTAAATAAATACATTAGAGATGGAACTTAGATGAATGAATGAATGTGCTCAAATGTCCAGGATTTCTCCAAGCACCAACACAGCCCAAGAAATAAAGCACACACTTAAATGGGCCCCCATTCCCCCACCCCACAAGCACAACTCTGGTTGTGTTTGGTCAACTGGGCCAGAGGCTCTCAGGCGATCAGAGGCTTGATACAGGCTCTCTGTGGGCCACATCTGGCCCCCAGGCCGGGGTTTGGAGACCCCTGCTCTATACCTTTAGAAGCAGAATTTTAAAAAGCAAGTTGTAATGATTGAAACTCAAAGGAGGCAACCTTTCCTTGTTTACCTATTCCATAACCTAGTGCTTCCCAAACGTTTTCAACTGGCGTCTCCCTTGATCTACTGGGCCATTGGCCATGGCTTCTCATTAGGGCTACAATCCTGTATACTGTATAGGGTAGCAAGTTTTTGGTGAGGATTCTGTGGGTCCCCTGGTTGAATTCCGTAGCTCTCTGGGGAGCCATGGCTCACAATTTGGGAACCACTGCCAAACCCCCTGAATAACCAGTAAAATGACAGAGATATATTTTATAACTGCGTCTCTCTAGTTCTGCATTGACACAGAAGGAAGATGGTCTGGGCTGTGTTGTTATTTTAGTCCTTCCTCCTGTCCACTCCATTATAGGCTCTTGCAATAATGCTTCTTTCATGTTCAAGCTTTTGCACTTAAGCACGTGCAATATTTCCATGGTATGAAGATAAAATTTTCATAAGTACATTCTAGAAGCATATCCATGTGTGTCTGTGGTGGCAAAAACAACGGAGACTCTTGTGGCACCATAAGAAACTAACCAATTTATTGTGAGGTTTTTGTAGGCAAGAGCCTACTGCAGGCACACTCTTTCATACTGACCACATTGCCCTCAATTGGTTATTGGATTAGGGTTTCAGTCTGAGCAAAGTACAAGGGAAGTTGTCCAATCCCACTTGCTTTTGAGACAAGGCCTCAGATCATCTTGAGTTGAAAGCCAAGTTGAGAGGTTCATTTTCATGGGTGACATTGACCAAAATGATCATTAAGGGTCAGATCCAACCATTGCCATCAGTATTTTTATCAGCCTATGCCAGGAAACTTCAGCAAAGCCATGGAGAGCTAGACTTTTGGAGCCAGTTCTTCTAGTACAACTCTCAATATATTGCTGAGACTCTGTCGAAGACTCAGCAATAGTTTTGGCCAATAAGGACATTTTCGACAACAGCTTCAGAAAATGAAATCCTTGTAATGAGAAAATTGCAGTTTAAATTGGGCCTTATTTCCAGGGCACTGTGAAGGTTAGAGAAGTGGAGGGATTTGGAAGGCACTCTGGGAATTGTTGAAATCACAGGAACCATTTGCTGTAATTTTCATTTCACAAGGAGAAAATCTCAGTAACCATCTTAACGGTGTATGCTGCTATATGGTTAATAAGCAGAACTGGGGAGAATAAGGACTTTGCTGGTAGTTTAGTGCCTAGTTAGAACTTGCTAACAAATAGTGGTGTCATCTGCAAATTTTGCCTCTCTTCATGTAGATTTTTCATCACATGCATTTGCTCATTCTTCCGTTCATTCATTTATCATGAACAATGATGTCATGATATAAAAATAATCTTTGTTTGCCTGGTTCATCTCACACAGCAGGGATATGTTGACATGCCTGTGCAACCACTTGAATGACTTCATGCACAGGGAAGAAGACAAAAAGCCGAGAAAAACAACATGTCATTGCTTCCATTAAGGGGTATTGAATACGGAAAGACAAAGGGGGTGACAGGTTATGCATTACCTTTGGAGTCATTAGTGATGCCCTTTTGTGATTTGAACACTATTATATAAGAGGATTGAGAATTATTACACGCATTGGCTATACAGCAAGGCTGATAATAAGTTTCAAATGGAATACAGCCATCATCCATATTTGAAACGCCATGATAAGTTTAATCTATGATAAATATGATTAATTTGAGGAGGAGGGAAGGCAAATAGAGATGTCTATTTAAAATTGAACTTTATTTTGGAACAATAAAGTACAACAATATGTGATGAAAACTTTCATTAAGTCTGAAACTTTCAATGGTCTGCAGCAATATATGTTTAAATAAGAATGATATAGATTTGAATTTCATTGTTGTGTTTATTATGGGGCAGTTATGGGTGGCAGGAGGAGAGTGAATCAAGTCTGGAAAGGGGGAAGGGGGGTGGGTTTGGATGTAGCAGCATCCACCAAATACAAACCCCCTTCCTAGATTCAATCCCCCAACCCATGTTCACATGGACCAGTGCAGCTATAGAACTTTACACCCAAATGTGTAAAAAAAATCGCAACATTGGTTCTTTAAAAATAGTTTGTATTTTGGTTGCAATTAATCAGCACAAAAAGGCTTTTCGACATAGCAAGGATTACATTAGCTGCAGGTTGAAACTGGCAGTGAAATGGAAATCACATTACCCGCTGAAATGAAAATGTTATTCCCTTGTTAAGTACAATGAAAAAGGAAGCATGTTGAGGAGTTTGGAAGGCAAACATCAGAATCACAAATGGTTCCAGGAAACAGCCATAATCTACTACAATTTTCCAAACCAAGTTAACATTTCAAACATAACTGTCACCTATTATACTGTGTAATAAACCTGTGTATACACAGATACATATTTGTAATTCAAAGGTTAGCTGTACCTTCAGTCTTCTCTCTTAACACAAACAAATAGTGAGTGTCATATAATCAGAAGGTCAATTGTCCTTATTTTGTATGTTTGTTTTCCTCCCATTCTATTTTCTACAACTCAGTACTGTAATACCCAGTTTTGTAATCATTAGGGAAAGAAATCATAGCTTTATTCGTGAAATATAGCTTCTGGTTGGTACTTTGGAATTCATTGTTCTAGAACAGGGATGGTGAACCTGTTTTGCTTAGCATCTCAAAAATTCAGAAAAAACCTAACAACTCTGCTGGCATGTCGTGTCCCTCCGGAACAAATGAGAAACAATTATTTACATACTGTATTTATATATTTAAAAAATACAGTCCAGTCATATGTGGCGCTATGTATTTTATATAAAGAAATGCCAAATAATTGCAAAAATGAAATACAAGTAAAACAAACATAGTTGTTGTCAGTTGTTGGTGAATGCTGGTGTGTCACCCAAAACGTCATGGTGTGTCACCTTTGACACGCATGTCATAGGTTCCTTGTCACTGTCCTAGAATTTGGCCAATGAAACAGACTGCTAAATATACCCTCTAACCCTCTCCCCCCAGGACTTCCTGATTTTATTTAAAGGAATCATACGAGGAAGGAGCAAAGTAAGGGGACTGGGGACTGTGTGATCTGCTTCAATCAGTTCATTTCTTCAAATAAACAGTATAGTGCAGAGGAAAGAGGCAGGATTGGACCTGGATGTTGCACCTGTGGGATGCCCCCTTTGCTGATTCAGTTGTGGATCTCCCATTATGTTCTATGGGGCAAATCCCCTGGGCACGAGGCTGTAGGACCCCGCAGAAGCCTTTCAGAGGAAGGTTTCCCGGAAGCACAGTTTATAGAGTTGGGAAACCTCGGAGAGACTTTCCTGATGCAGGTTTGGGTTGCCCAAGGCCCCTGTGAGCCTCAGGTGAGTAGGGGAGGAGGATTTGTGTGACAGGGCGGTGACAGCCCACAGGGGGGTGCCATCGTGGACCTTTGCCCCAGGACGCAGACCTGGGGAGGTCCACTGACTCCTAGTTAGGTGGGCTAGGAAGCGGGGCCAGTGGCAGCAATGGGGGTGGTGCAGCTTGGCCCCCAAACAGGCCTGGCTATGGTTCCAATCCCAACTGATAGAGTAGCAACCATAGGTGGAGATGGGGGTGATGACAGTTCACCTTGCTCCCTTTCCCTAGAAAATGTTGATCACTTTCCTTTCAGGCACATAGACAAACAAGCCTTGCTGAGGGAGAATCAACATGGCTTCTGTAAAGGTAGGTTTTGCCTGATGAACACTTTAGAATTCTTTGAAAGGATCAACAGGCATATGTATGCAGCAGAAACTGGATATTATATATCTGGGTTTTCAGAAGGCATTTGACACAGTCCCTCAACAAAGGCTGCTGAGGAAACTCCACATTTTGGGAATTAGAGGGCAGGTCCTCTCATGGATTTGGAAGTGGTTGAGGACCAGGAACCAGAGAGTAGGTGTCAATGGGTGATATTCACAGTGGAGAGAAGTGAAAAGCAGAGTGCCCCAAAGATCTGTTCTGGGAGCAGTACTATTCAACCTGTTCATAAATGACCTGGAGATAGGATTAAGCAGCAAGGTGGCTAAGTTTGTGGTTGACACCAAACTTTTTCAAGTGATGAAGTCCAGAAGAGATTATGAGGAGCTCCAGAAGGATTTCTCCAAACTGGGAAAATGAACAGCAATATGGCAGATGTGTTTCAATGTAAGTAAGTGTAAAGTAATGCACGTGGGGGCAAAAAATCCAAACTTCACATATACGCTAATGGGACCTGATGGATCAGGAGAGGGATCTTGGGGTCCTGGTGGACAGCTCAGTGAAAGTGTTGACTCAATGTGTGGCGGCAGTGAAGAAAGCTAATTCTATGCTTGGGATCATTAGAAAAGGTATTGAGAATAAAACAGCTAATATTATAGTGCCATTGTACAAATCAATGGTAAGGCCACACCTGGGATATTGCAACCAGTCCTGGTCACTACATCTCAAAAAGAATATCATGGAAATGGGAAAGGTGCAAAAATGATTATTCTGAGCTGAGGCACCTCCCTTAGGAGGAAAGGCTACAGTGTTTGGGACTCTTCAGTCTAGGAAAAAAATGCCGGGGGGGAGAGGGAGATGATTATGCAGGAGATTGATAGAGTGGATAGATAAAGAGATGCCTTTTCCCTCTAACATAACACCAGAACCAGGGGACATCCACTACAATTGAGTGTTGGGAGAGTTAGGACAGACAAAAGAAAATCTTTACTCAGCATGTAGTAAGTCTGTGGAACTACTTGCCACAGGATGTGGTGATGGCATCTGGCCTAGATGCCTTTAAAAGGGGACTGGACTAATTTCTGGAGGAAAAGTTCATCATGGGTTACAAGCCACGATGTGTATGTGCAAGCTCCTGATTTTAGAAGTGGGTTCCCTCAGAATGCCAGATGCAAGGGATGACACCAGGGTGCAGGTCTCTTGTGTGGGCCACTGTGAGATACAGGAAGCTGGACTCGATGGGCCTATGGTCTGATCCAGCAGGGCTGTTCTTATGAGAACTTCTGGGAGAGCAATAGCCCTGATCAAGGCCTGCACGTGTTGTAATCCACCAAGCAACTGCAGGCCAGCAGTTACGCCATGTTGCTTTCCAGGTGCCTGACACCCACTGTGTCATTTGGTTGAGCCAGGCAGACAACAAATGAAGAGACATTTTGGGTTCTGAATCGGCTTGCTTGGTCACAAGAAGTCAGGCTGGTTTGCTCTACTTATTTTCCAAGAAAGTATGTGGCTCTTAAAGTTTGTACGCTTGCTATTGATGAAAAGAGATCACGTAAACTGGATATTTAATATGGATTTAGAGAAGGATAAGTGATGCTCATTCCTCCCACCCCCACCCCCCAGCCAAAGGAGCGGGATTGAGAACCATGCTTCAGAAGTTCTTTAATTCCTAAGAGGTTTCAAATATATCTTTTGCTGGCCTGAATACCGTCTTCATTGTGTCAACAACAACCAAAAAAAACCCATCCCCAGAAACACAGTATATTGTCAGATGCAGCACATTTCAACAACCAGCCTTTCTGAAAGAAGACAAGTAAATAACCCCCAATCTCCCACTACTTTGCTTAATTTGTTTCCGCTATCTTGAAACAGACTATTACTGTGTTTATATATCAAAACATAATGCTTCTTGACTGCATGACAATCTCAAATGGGCTGAGCGATTGGAGGGGGAAGGGATTTGCAAAGCTATGTACGCATCTGCCAGAAAGGAATAAAGGCTTGGCAGTGTGCAGAAATGGCAATTTGGAATTACCCACATGCTTCTTGTGATGCTGAGCATTGAAGTCACCACAACACTAAGGCATTGACAGGAATGGCTGTCTAGGCTAGGACTTTCTCAAAGAGGATGGGGGTAGCAGTTGGCCTGTTGGGAGTGGACCAGGAAGACCTAGGCTCAAATTCCTTCCTGTCTAGCAATGAAGGGCCCAGTCCTATCCAATATTCCAGTGCCAGTGCTGCTGTGCCTATAGGGTATGTACTGTACATATAGGGTATGCACTGCTTCCTGTGTTGGGGAGGCAGTCACAGAGGTCTCCTCAAGATATGGGAACATTTGTTCCCTTACCTTGGGGCTGCATTGCGGCTGCCCCAGTGCTGGAAAGTTGGATAGGATTGAGTCCAAAGTCCACAACGTGGCCTTGGGTATCTCTCTCAGCCCCATCTACCTTACATGATAGTTGTGAAGGTATAAGGACATAGCCTTGATTACTTACACACACACACACACATGATAGTTGTGAAGGTATAAGGACATTGCCTTGATTACTTACACACACACACACACACACACACACACACACACACACACGTTTCTTGAATAAGGGCAAGAGACAAACTTCACTGGTAATTAATGATGTAAACCTTTCAGAGTTTGATAAGGTCACAAACGAGTGATTAACAATTCTAGTATCGCACCACAAATGCTCTCCTCAGTGAACACACATGCTCATGATTTTATCTTGCCACCCTTTATTTTATGGCAGGGGTGTCCAAACTTTTTGGCAGGAGGGCTACATCATCCCTCTGACACTGCACTGGGGACCGGGGAAAAAAATAATTAATTTACGTTTGAAATTTGAATAAATTTACATAAATGAATTTATTAGAGGTGGAACTTATATGAATGAATGAAGGTCTTGCAGTAGCTCAAGGCCTATTAATGGCCTTGCACAAAGCAAGGCCAGCTTTCCTTTGCTGCCACTGCAGCATCACAGATGTGAAACAGCAAGTAGTGGAGCAAGTAGTGGAGAGAGCCCTCGTCCCACAGCTCAGGTGAGAGGTCAAACAGTTGTCCTCATGCTGAGAGCAGTTGCATTGGGTCAGCATGGGTTTCAGCAAGTCTCTGGAGGGCCATAGGCTCATTGGAGACTGGGGGCTCTGCGAGGGAGCCCCTGAGGGAGCCTCTGATTGGGAGCCCCTGAGGGCCGCAAGTGGCCCCTGGGCCAGGGTTTGGGCACCCCTGTTTTATGGTAACATTTTATGATTTTATTCCTATTACCTGCTGTACTTGTACCTCACATTAGGAATCATTATGACTGATAAGCAGATTCATCACATGTACAAACATAGACACACGTCCCCTTCACCCACCCACCCCCACTGTCAGCCTAGAAATGGCCATTTTTTCTTTTTCTAAGCATGTTCCACCGGGAAAGATTCAACAGGCCAAGGAGACATACGTTGCAATACTTCCCCTTAGTTAACTGTTGATGGGCCAATCTCATCCAACTTTCCAGCACTGATGCAACTACATTGCAACCCTGAGATAATCAAATAAAAGTTCCCTTAAGTTGAGGAGGCCTCCGTAACTGCCCCCCATCAAAGCCCCCCAGTTAAAGCTTAATTACTTTAGAAATACACAGTTACTTTTTTCACCAAAACAATAAAAAGTACATCCTTGCAATAGCCATATTTTTTCATGCAACCTAAACTGCCCCAAGGAGAAAGTAAGATTTTTTGGGGGGAGGGGGGGAGTTGCAAACACAAGATGCCAAATTTCAGTGCTGTTGGCTATTATGTTAGGTCAGTGTTTCTCAAACTGTGGGTCGTGAACTGATTTCAGATGGGCCCCTATTCATTTCAATATTTTATTTTCAATATATTAGACTTAATGCTACCATGACATGTGACTACACTGAGGAAATGTAACAGATCTGTCCTTTCATCAGGTTACTATGTATATACTTTTAACAAAGATAGTAAATGAGACTTAGTCCCGGGTAAGTGTGGGTAGGGTTGCAGCCTAGGACTGTTAAAAAAACTTCCGGTCATGACATCACTTCCGGTGGGTCCTGACAGATTCTCATTCTAAAAAGTGGGTCCCAGTGCTAAAAGTTTGAGAACCACTGTGTTAGGTTATTTGCATTCAGTCATTCTATTTTTTCTGAACAGGGAAAAAAAAGGAGGCAAAGGGGCTTATTGCAGTGGCCTGGGAACGGGGTTAGGTTATGGCAGGTACCACTGCTGCCAAACCTGCACCCTTCGTGGCCTTGGTCCACCCTCCTCCTTGCCCCCAACCCCTCCTCATTCTGTTCCCTCCCTACCTCCCTCCCAGTCTCTGCATGTTCTTATTTGAGGCCCCAGGCATCTGGGGTCCATCACTGCATGAACCTGGCTGCTCGCTGCTTCCAAGGCAGCCGGGCCTTGCTTTCAGGCATTGTTGCATTTGTAAAAGCCAGAAAGCCCATTATGCTGACAGAATGTATGTTCTGCCAGCATAATGTGTGCTTAAGATTGAGCCAAAAGTCTCATTGAAATCACGGGCACTTACTTTTGAGCAGACGTGCCTAGGAATGCACAGTTAAGGCTACTGGCATCTAGACTGGATTTTGCTAGTAGGAATTGTTCCAGATCTTTTTTCCCCCCTAGTCAAATGAAAAGTAAAATGGTTCCATTAGAAGTGGAATATTGAATATATTCTCATATGCCATTCTAACAAAAAATGAAAACAAAAGAGTTGTTTGAAAACATTTTTTCTTCTTTAAGAGAAAGACACTTCTGCATTTCATATACAAAGTTATGCTACTGTGTTGTGTCTGTGTCTGTGCATGTGTGTTTTCACCAAAAGATGATAAATTGAACATTAAGATGATGAATTCTGTTTGGCACCAAGCAATTGAAGAGTACGTTCTAATTAAAATTTTCTGGAAAGACAACTACATTATCCTTCTATTAAAGATTAATGTCCTTGATAATCCTGGTGGTTTAGCATTCTGCAGTAAATTATTAAGATACTTGGAGAGTGAATTGATGTAAAGTTTCTTAATGAAAAAAAAGTTATTTCAGCCAAGTGACAGGGAAACCATGTTTACACTTTTGAATATGCTGATTGCATTGTAGAAAGGAAGGCCCATAAAATTTTAATGACAACACATGTTTATACAGTTGCTTCACAAAATTTATACTCTAAGTGTGAAGTTGTATTTTCCCCTCCCACCTCCTATTTTTGCTTCTGAATATAACACATAAGATGAACCCATATTTTGTTTCCCACAGTAATTACAGATATCATTCAATCTTCTGAAAAAAAAAACAAAAACAAAAAAACACAACAACAACCTGAAAACTAACATTAAAGATTTTAGTGGATCATATTTTTTTAATTTAAAAAAGTTATCTTCCACACTTAAGTTGCAATGCTTAAGATCAGCTACAGTGGTCCACTGAGAATTTCCCTTTTAGCTTCACATTCCACTTTGCAAACTTAACTGTGTAATACACACCTGCTCTGTCACGTGCAAAAGTCATGCATTGCAGAATGAGACCTGTATCCATAAAAAAAATAAGGGGCACAATTCAGACCATTTATGGTTTCCATTTGTAACTACACAATCCTAAACATGTTTACTCAGAAGTACATCCCATTATATTCATTGGGGTTTACTCCCAGGAAAGTTTTATAGGATTGCAGCCCAAAGGCCCAACTCAGTCCAACTTTCCAGTGCTGATGCAGCTGTGACAACAGGATGTGTGCAGCCTGTGGTGGTGGGGCAGTCACAGAGGCCTCTTCAACACAAGGGAGTGCTTATTCCCTTACCTCGGTGCTGCAATGCAAATCAGGGACATGTGGTGCGGGTGTGGCAGGTGAGACAAAAACACACCATCGTAGTTCATGAAAAAGCACCACAGCTGCCCTGCCAGCTTTCTCGGGTTTAAGGAGAGCCTCTTCAGGTGTAAGCAGACAGGGCAGCTGCTATACTTTTCCATGGACTAGGATGGAGTGGTTCTGCCTCACCTACCACACCCACACTGCACATCCCTGGTGTGGATGCATTGGCACTGGAAAGTTGGATAAGATTGGGTCCTTAGTCTTTAAAGGGCACTTACATTCAAGACCTACTGGTTTAGTAGACATTTCCAGGAAACCCCGGAATATGTAGTTCTGTGAAAGGGTAAGGCCTAGGAGCAGCCTCTATCAGAGCTCTACCAAACGATAGTCCAGCAAATTCTTTGGAGGAATTTAAACTGAATGAAACTGATTTGAAACTGTAGTATAGGTATGTCCTAGGCAGCACTAACCTGTGCTGGAACAGGCAGGCCAACTGTAGTCTCCCTGTCAGAATTACTGTACCCAAAGTTTCCTGCTAAAAAGGGATGGCTATTAAAACAGTGTAGCATGGATATGCCATTGTATAATTTATCCTCAAGCCATTTTAGCCCATTCCACAGGTGTACACATTTGGTCCCTGTTGCATCTATGCAACGTTGGGCAGAAATGGCTTAAACTGGACACGGGTGACTGCTGATAAGCTAATTGATTTGAGATTTTAAACCTTTGTATGTGTTTTTTAAAAAAATCTTTTAGGGTGTTCTATATACAAGACATTATGCCTGCTAAATTTAAATAAATACATTTTCCCTTATCACATCTGGCAATTACACATCTATGCGAAACAAGAAGAGAGACGATAAGCTTATCATGAGCTAACGGGAACATATACACTTGCACACCATGCTACCAAAATGAATTACAGTTCCATGGATGAACTCTGCTCACCTTTGGTAATTGGGCAGAAAATACTCTATTATGTGCATCTCCTATCCAATGGAGAGCTGGAGAATGGAAATCACTAATAGGGAGACAGAGAGTGATGGGAGATTGTCGGGAATGTACGAGCAATTGGAACACCAATTAGTGAATAACAAAGGCGGAACAGCTTCGGAGAAGGAATGAGTCTGCTGGTGTGAACCCAGGGAGCCGATGTGTAGGACGAATGGCAACCTGTGTCCATCATGTCTACTCCAGTAACACAACCCTGTCGTTTGATGCTGTGAACATGTTGTTTTGTTTTTCACACGTGGACCCTGTTTGTCTTGCCATATAGGTCGGAGAGTGGCTAACATTACAAGATAAAGAAATAAAATGGGGCAGGACGTCTGGCCTAGAGGGTAGAGCCTCCGTTAGCCTGAAGATAACATCAGAAGGTTGCCAGTTCGAGGACACCGGCAGCTCCCTGAATGGCTGAGAATGGCGAGACCTTGAAGCAGCTGACAAGCCCAGCTGAGCGATTCCACCTGCTCTTGGTGTGAGCAAGAAGCGTCTTGGCTGCCCTCCAGGTGAGAGATGGAGCTGCTTGTCAGCCTGCCTGGGAGAACCGGAGGCCAGAAGTGAGACCAAACCAGGAAGATCCATTCTGAAATGTTGTTGGTTCTTGAAAGAGAGAACCTTTACAATTGTAAAAATCCCCTTGAGGGATTTAGAAACGCCTGCCTATGTAAACCGCCTTGAATAAAGTCAGAGGAGTAATCCGATGACCAGAAAGGTGGTATATAAATACCTAGTTGTTGTTATTATTGTTATTATTATTATTATTAAAATAAAATGCACATGCAAACAGTTAAACCCTGTGCAGCATGACTTGCTAGGTAAGAACAGGAGAGGGAGAGACGAGAAATGCTTGATTTTCTCCAGAAAGAGGGAGTGTGAAGACGCAGGGGGGTGGAGAGGGAATGAGACAAAGGGGGATTTGTTTGCATCCAGGGAAATGACAAATTATCCAGAAGTGGCACATCTCACTTTCAGAACAGCCCTCATTTAGCTTCCCTGTGTTCTCTGTTTGAAGATCTAATCCCATCACCTGCAATCAGCTTACCTCTAAATTAGCTTGCAAACCCACAGGTAGATTCACCTGTTTTCATAGACCGCTTAACATCAAATGTAGGGGAACAAGTATGTTGTTGAGGTGCCCATCAAAACCATGATGGCTGCCTTAATGCATACAGCGAAGAAAAACCTCTAAGTATCGCATGTTTCCAGAGACCCCCAAGTACACAGCTGCTTTGTGCATTGTTGCTCTTTACATGGCTCTGTCTTCTTCAACCCAGTTGATCAATTTGCTGCAGTGTCAGTTCAAGAGCTCAGTGTTGGGAGCCCTTCCTTAAAAAGTACTTGAACTGCCAAATGCTACCATGCTGGACTTGATGGAATGAGGTCATTGGTGATGCTTTGGGGAAAAAGTTGCTCATTTATAACACTGAACACTCCTACTTTGAAAATGCCATTCTTCAAAGCTGAAGATGCCTCTTGCTTCTAACTTGTTTGTTCTGATTTCTGAGAACCATACTATGCAATCATTTTGGAAAAAAAAATATAGAAGAATTGTGACAACTACATTATACTAACCAAAGAGGTGTGGAAAGATTCCATGTGGGTTATATAAGGATAACATAATAACAGGAATGAGAAATAACCAACTCAAGATGGTTGGTTTTTGAATTCTCAAGGGTTGTTATGTTCTCCAGGCAGTACTCAGGAAGGAGATTTTGAATGAATTGGTACCCAGATGGCGCCAACAACCATTGCAGTGATAGGTTTTTGCAGTAGCTGCAAATGCAGTGATCAAAACAGTTTCCTCACTTGGGTTGTTTAGTTCACATGTTTCTTTTTCTATGTGATTAATGGCCCAATCCTATCTGGACCTTCTAGTAAAACAACTCATGTTTCGTCAATGTAAGGCTAAGTCTGCTGGCACAGCAGTCACACCAGCCAGGCACAGCAGGAATAGAGCACAGAATGGGACCACTGGTGCAAATGGCTGGTGACTGTGCATGTGCAGTACTGGAGCACCTAGTCACTACTAAGAAGTTGCTGATGGAGGAGGACCATGGGCAGAGAGGGGGAGGATCAGGGCAGGGAGGGGAAAAATTGGGGGTGTGTCAGGAGAGTGCAAGGGCAGATATTGGCAGCAGCACCACTTATATCCTACACTCTCTTCCTGGGCTTGTGTAACGTCCATGGCGGGAGGAGGCCCCTGCCCTGGGGTTGGTACCGAGCACAGGGCTTACCCGGCCGAGGCACAGTGGTGAATTAATGAACAGGAAGCAGGTATGGCAGCTTTACACAGATGGTTTAATTGAGTCAACCTCTTTACATTCATGGGGGCTCATTACTTCACGGCCCCCCTCAGTCTAGGATGACTGGTGTCATCGTCGTTGGAGCGGCTCAGGCCACAGTCCATCTGGTTCTTTGGAGATTGTAGTCCCGGCCTTCTGGCCCAAGTCCCTCGGCCCTGTGCCCAGGCTCTGGAGGGCACTGCCCTGGCTGTCTGGAGTCAGGTTGGCTGGCCTTGGGAGGGCCCACAGTACCTTGGTGTTGGCTCCTTTCTCAGTTAGTCCCCCTGGGTCGTAGTTGGCGTCAAGCGTCCATCTCAACAACCACCTCTCTCCAGGATACGCTCTCTGGGTCTGGGCAGGCCCTGGGCCAGGGAGGTCTCTGCCCCGGCCTCCTCTCTCTAGAGCTGACTGCAGCCCCCTTCCTATGGAGGCCTTTCCCTTTGGCCTGGGTCACCTTCGCCCACTGGCTTCTCTCTGGCCTTCCACCCCTCTGGAGAGGAGTGACCTCCCTCTTCCCTCTCCAGCTCCCTTATGAGGCTTACCTCCGGTCAGCCTGACCCCACCCTTCCTTCCCATGTGTCTTCCTGCTCCCAGCTGTTCCTTGTCTCTACTCCCCTGTAGGTGTCCTGCCCGGGCATCCAGTCCTGCTGACACTTGGGGCTTACTCCTGAGTAGACCTTATCTCCCGAGGAGACCCTTGTGTCTAGGGAACTCCAGGCCACCTGAGCTGGGCCCAGGTGACACCTTGATATGCCCCCTTCAGCGCACTTAGACTTGTACCAGATCTGAATAGGACCATTGGGGACCATGGTACAGTGGAGTGGGTATATGAGAGTTATTTTACTTACCTCTCTGATTAATCATGGACACTGGCCTACCCACAGCATGTAGCAGAGCTTGCACCAGATCCCTCACTGGTGTTGCTGCATGCTAAGGGCTGGTTAAAGATAGGATTGGGCCATATTTGTATTGCTGTTACCAGAGGCTGATGGAGACAGCAGATCTTGAGTCAAAGGAAGAGGTTCAGCTTCCAAAAGCATATTGGTTGTCACTTTCCACAGAACCTGGCTTGCTCTGAGGCAGCAGGCGCTGTCTCCAGTCTTGCCAGGACCCACAGAGAGTGCGATGGTGTCCTAGAATCCCATGACAGGGCTGTGATTTGGAAAATTGTAGTAGATTATGACTGTTTCTTGAAAACATGTGCTTCTGTAGTTTACCTTCCAAACCCCTTAACATGCTTCTTTTCCCATTGTACTTAACAAGGGAATAGCATTTTCATTTCAACGGGTAATGCAATTTCCACTTTCATTGCCAGTTGCAGCTTGCAGCTACTGTAATCTCCGATACATTGCAAAGCCTTGTCATGCTGATTAATTGTAAGAAATAAACACTACAGTATTTTTAAAGATCCAGTTGCAATTTTATGCACGCTTGCTTATGAGTAAGTTCCATTGAAGTCTGTTAGTTTCCTTCTACATATGGTTGAGTCTCTGGGGTCCTTTCTTCACATGCCTGCTCCCTTCTGCTCTTCCACCAACCACACCTCTTCCAAAGAGCTATCCTAAGTTTTGCCAAATTAGCACCAACTTGCATATACAGATATCCCAATTGCTACTATGTACCAAGGTCACTTACTATTTTCTTGTATCTGTCCATGATACCAGAATCACTGTTCTCAGTTTTGCCTTTTGGGGAGAATTTGGAAATGTCTTTTAAAAATATATTTTAGCATGAACTAGAGTTCTTCAGGCTTCCTCTTATCCCCCCTCCCCCCAAAAAAATAAAGCTCTGTGTAGGAGTGTGTGGATACAGCTCCACTTTAGTGCATAGTCATGTACATCAACACTGAATGCCAGTGCATTTCCTTTCATCTCTCAGTTACCATTTATCCAGACAAGGGTAGCATCAGAGGTCAGCTAGGTGGGTTACTGGCTAAGGGCCCAAGGCTCAGAAAGCCCTCCTGGCCAGGCTGACATCCGAACCTCATTACCAGTGGCAGTAACTAATATGTCATCAGGGGATGGTGGAGAACACTACTGTGTTTCTATGTTCATTGCCCCAGAGCCTCTTGATACCTGGTGTCAGCTCTGCATTCAAACAGCCACACTATTTGCTGAATATGTTTGAGTGTAGCTCTTCTTATAGTAAGTACAGTGCAGCCAGATTCATTGTAAGACTACATATTTTAATGGATTTTTTAAAGGATTGGTTTTACTAACATATCCTGCTTCAGAAGTCTGTGGAGGACCATCTGTGGCAGAATAAAAGGACCCAGCAGACAGCAAGCACATAAAAGAACCTACTCAAGAATATCCCTATTTTCATCTGAGAAATTTGGGGACCACAGGATTACATAGGGCACAATCCTATGCATGTCTACTTAGAAGTAAGTCCCATTGTGTTCTATGGGACTTGCTCCCAGGAAAGTGTGTATAGGATTGCAGCCATAGATTAATTAATTATTATGAAGCAGCCTTCCAAAACACACAAGACCAAACACAAATTACAGGATCTTATGCAGTAATTCTCAACTTTTTTCATCTCATGGCATACTTGACAAGCCACTAAAACTGACAAGGCATACCATCAGTTTTTTGACAACTGACAAGGCACACCATGCTGCTGGTGGAGGGGTCACATCCCCCAACGGCCCTACCAATAAATGACCCTCCCCCAAACTCCTGTAGCACACCTACAGACCATTCGCAGCACACCAATGTGCCATGGCACAATGGTTAAAATCTTTGATGTAATGCAGTGATTCCCAAACTGTGGGTTGGGACCCACCAGTGGTTTGTGAGACAATGTAGTATAATTTCTTTCCATTAGATTGCATTATATTCAGCACCTCTAGTGGCTGAATGAGAAAAATACCCAAAAGTGCATCTTGAGTTATTTTTAGCTCTGAAAGGCTGGGGAACCTTGATGCCTGGATAAAATCTTCTTGACGGACAGATTTGGCCCCTGGACTGGGATTTGGAGACCCCTGGACTAGTGGGTCACAATAAATTGTCATTTCAAAAAGTGGGTCTCTGTGCTAAAAAGTTTGGGAAGCACTGATCTAATGAATAGCATAAGAAAGTCAGGGTTTTGGTTCCTCCATTCTTTTGTTTCAGCCATAATACTATGCAAACAGTTCTTCTATTTAGGTTTTCCAGAAAAATTGTGGTTCAGAGGAGAGCAGAGTTTTGATTATATTGATTCAACGTTGGTAATATTAACAGTTTCTCACATTTTAAATAGGTTCCGTTGTAGCTTTATGTTCGCTGTGATGCAGGAAATTGCTTGTCCAGCTGGTTTTTAGCAACTTTTTAATACTTTCCTCCCTCTCTGCAGTTCATCGGGTGGCTTTGTCCTTCTCCTTCAATCCCCCCACCCCTGCAATATCATGGCGAGATTTTGCTTATTGACATAGAAAGAGGCACTTCTGCATGCTGAGGGTACTCGGAGTTTAACAATCCAGTGTGATGTGGCACAAATTATACCTGGGAGATTATTCTGAATACTGCTTTGCACTTCTCTTCCTATCAAGGGGGACAAAAAAAAATAAAAATAAAAGACAGGCTCACAGAGATTAACTTGATGATAGCGATCAGTTCACTGAAAATCACCTAAAGAAACAAATTTCACTCTCCATTAGCCTTGGTACAGGCAAGCCGAAGAGACAGACAGTATATTTACAGTAATTCTTCCCTCCAAATGATATCTTATGAAAGTGTTTCTCCTCAATTATTCAGCCATTATATACTCTGTACACCATGCCAGCTAATTTTACTTCTAGGTCAAAGATAAACTGATCTTTTTATATTTGATGTAAAAGGAAAGTTTAGGGTTTTTTTTTGCTAAAAGTAGAAGGACAAGCTCTTCAGGGACACTCAGCTAACCAAAGGGTCAGCTTCTGCTACAAAATTAACCCTTTACTGGAACCACTTCTCAGGGGTGAGCTATGGTTTAAAAGTTGGATCCAGGCAAATCCATAGGGGCCAAATCCAAGAGAAGAAAGGCATATTGTTGGTTAAGGGAATTTGTGATGTGGAAAGGACAACAATAACCATTAAAGTGCATGACAGAGAATACACTCTCCTGTGGATGAGTTTTTTCGCTGGCAACCTTCAGTCTCAAAAGACTATGGTATAAGCCTACAGCACCCGGTATTCCCAGGCGGTCTCCCATCCAAGTACTAACCAGGCCTGCTTAGCTTCTGAGATCAGACAAGATCAGGCATATACACCAACCATCCCCTGTGGATATGGGTGTGGGTATCCTTCGTCCTATCCTAGCCTGCACAAGGTATGGGAATAGGCTGGGCACCTGATTGATGCCAAAGCAAGCCAAGGGTGGGGCCAGAGATGAGCAGCTTGTATGTGGCTTCTGTCCATCAAACTAAGCACAAAATGTTTGGATGGGAGACTGCCTAGGCGGGAGACTGGGTGGGAGATTGCCTGGGAACCATCTGTAAGCCTCTTTGAACTCCTCAAGCCAATGGAGTATACATGTAATAATGTGATATACAACCATGCTCTGACTCCTTGAGGTCACAGCCTTGGATATTTCTAGATCCACAACCATGACAGCAACACTAGCCAGGGATACTTTTTTCACAAGGCATTTTGGTAGGCAGGTGAATCAAGAATGAGCACTGGAAATTCATTCACCAATTAGCTCTTCCTATCTTTGGACTGACTACTGTGATGTAGTTTATGTAGATTGGTTGTTACTTAAGTGGCTTAGGACTTAGATAGCTAAAGTCCACGTCTCTCCATATGAAGCTACCTGACCCTAAGATTCTCAGATGAGATCCTCTTGCATGCTCTGTTGTCACTAGAGGCTCAATTAGTTGTGATGAATGGGAAGGCTATTCTATTGTGTCACTCAGTCTGTGAAACTCCCTGCCCCAGGGGTCCATTTGACTTACACTCCGCCAGCATTCCAAAGATTGTTGAAATGTGTTCCTAAACTTGGCACAGAATGGCTCAATCATCTCTTCAGCTCAGCTCAACCATATGATCATCTGTATTGGCCCTCATTCACACTGCCGTTTAAGAAAAGCATCTTTCAGACTGGTCCATCCTGCTACAGACTGGATTGACTGAGAATATTTGCAGCCAATGGAAGAAGTGCATTCTGGTCAATCAGGATCAGTTTTCCTCAATTACAGCTGTTTCAGGGCCCAATCCTATCCAATTTTCCAGTGCTGGTGCAGCTGTACCAATGGGGCATGCCCTGCATCCTGTATGGGGGGGGGCCGTCACAAAGGCCTCCTCAAGGTACGGAAAGATTTGTTCCTTTACCTTGGGGCTACATTGCGGTTGCACTGGCACTGGAAAGTTGGATAGGATTGGGCCCTTAGACAGCACTCAGATTTTCAGGGATAGATCCTCCATATTTATACGATCATGAACCATTTTTACATCTAATGGTAGGCTATGAAGCTTGTGTGTGTTATTGTGTGAAAAATTGTGCGAAGAAGTCAGCAACAAAGAAGAATCTGTCCTCTCCCTTGCGGACTACAATGCTTTCATCAAATGTTCCATTTCATGTTTGAAATCCCTG
This sequence comes from Tiliqua scincoides, assembly GCF_035046505.1. Lineage (NCBI taxonomy): Eukaryota > Metazoa > Chordata > Lepidosauria > Squamata > Scincidae > Tiliqua > Tiliqua scincoides. The sequence goes on from NC_089824.1 coordinate 88,318,769, forward strand.
AGAGATTTGTAATAGGCTGCCACTGTGACAACTCATCATGACCAGAATAATTTCTATCTGAAAAAAAGGTTTCAAAAGAACCCAAATGACTTCTGTTTATATCTCCATTTACTTTGCAATTTGAGACAGACCCTTCCTCCAACCTTCATCTTGCTGATTGCTGCAGGATGACATAAGGCCGTTCATGTTTAGAGGAAAATCAGAGCTGTCTGAAAACAAATTGAGACCCATTACCCTTCATTAATTGCATGGCTGAGCAAGCCATGCACCATTTAAAGGATCTTTATCCAAATGTGTGCTCTAAGAGCTCTGTGTATGAAGTGGATTAATCTGGGAATTGACATCCAGTTCTTCCAAATGAAATAGATTCAGCCCCTCGGATTTCCTGTAGGATGATACCAGGATGAGAGCAATGAAGAGACAAGGTCTGGAGCGGAAATATTTTGAAGCTCCATTTATTTTGACAGTTGGTCCAATTTCAAATCAAAGTCAAAGTTTATTAGGTTAAACAGCCCATCAGCCATATACCTATAAGTCTGAAATTAAAAACACGTTAAAACAAAAATTGGCCATGTCCACAACACACCCTTTACAAAAACTGCTTAAAAGTAGTTTCAGTGTTAGAGGATCTGGAAGGGTTGAATATTTTTGCAACCACTTCTTTAGGAATCCTTCCCTAACTGCTGTCTCTCAGGCAGTGAAAGAAAGCATGTGATTTAAACAGTGGCGGTTCTGGCACTTTTCACAGCAGGGGCCGCCCCCCATCTGCTGCCCCCGTAACCCAGAAGTAACTGCAGTGATGTCATCGCATTACCACAATTACTTCTGTACCTTTGCCTCCTTTCCCCCTTTGAACAAAAGGGGGGAAAGAAGGAGGTAGCCCAGGCTCTGTTGGAGCCTTGTGTGTCTCTGCTAGCAGTGCGAAAGGCTCCATCAGAGCCTTTTCACATTAAGAACATAAGAACAGCCCCACTGGATCAGGCCATAGGCCCATCTAGTCCAGCTTCCTGTATCTCACAGCCAAATGCCCCAGGGAGCACACCAGATAACAAGAGACCTCATCCTGGTGCTCTCCCCTGCATCTGACATAGCCCATTTCTAAAATCAGGAGGTTGCACATGCACATCATGGCTTGTAACCCGTAATGGATTTTTCCTCCAGAAACTTGTCCAATCCCCTTTTAAAGGCATCCAGGCCAGACACTGTCACCACATCCTGTGGCAAGGAGTTCCGCAGACCAACCACACACTGAATAAAGAAATATTTTTTTTTGTCTGTCCTAACCCTTCCAACACTCAACTTTAGTGGATGTCCCTTGGTTCTGGTGTTATGTGAGAGTCTAAAGAGCATCTCTCTATGCACTTCATCCTTCCTGTGTATGTCTCAATCATGTCCCCCCTCAGGCGTCTCTTTTCTAGGCTGAAGAGGCACAAACGCAGTAGCCTTTCATCATAAAGAAGGAGCCCCAGCCCCGTAATCATCTTAGGTCGCAATCCTAACCCCTTATGTCAGTGCTTTGCAGCACTGGCATAGCGGTGCCAATGGGACATGTGCTGCATCCTGCAGTTGGGTGATACTCACGGAGGCCTCCTCAAAGTAAGGGAATGTTTGTTCCCTTACCTCAGAGCTGCATTGCCCTTATGTCAGTGCTGGAAAGCAGTGCCACAAGGGGTTAGGACTGCATCCTTAGTTGCTCTCTTTTGCACCTTTTCCATTTCCACTATACCCTTTTTGAGATGCAGTGACCAGAACTGGACACAATACTCCAGGTGTGGCCTTACCATCGATTTGTACAACGGCATTATAATATTAGCCATATTGCTCTCAATACCTTTTCTAATGAACCTTTTCTAACATTGCTAGAAGTGGCAAACAGGAGGCAAAGCCCACTTCTAGTGGCCGCTTCCACAATGTGGACACCGCTTCTAGCCTCCTGGAAGCGGCCGCTGGAAGCAGCACTCACCTCCTCAGCACCATTTCTAGAGGTGCCAAGCAGCCTGCTTAGCAACAGCAGCAAAAGCTCCACCGGAGCTAGAAGTGGCAACCCGCTCCTCCGAAATCAGAGGAGGTGAGTGTCACTTCTGTCCAGCTACCCAGCCATTCTGAGGGCCGCCCTCTTCTCCATTCTTTAAAGGGGAGGAGAAGAGGGCAACACTCAGTCACAGTCGGGATGTTTTGGGGGCAGTGCCACATCCCACTTCCCCACAACACCAGACTTTTGATGTGGTTGGGAACTGGGCCAACAGTGGCTGCAGGAGTGCAGTGTGGTTCCCCACCAATCTGAAGGCCACCCTCTGCTTTTCCTCTTTAGGAGAGGAGGCCTTCAGATTGATGTGGAACCACACAGACAGTGGCTATGCTCCCACAGCCACTGTCAACGCAGTTCCCAACCATACCAAAAATTCAGTGGTGGGGAGAAGCGGGATGCACCACACCCCCCCCCCCCCAAACCTGGAGTCTGGGGCATTTTCCCCATTTGCCCCCATTGTCCCTCCGAGATGCACCATTGATTTGAAATCATGTTCAGAGGTTGTGGCTATAGTGGCATTAATTACCACTGTGGTCTACAAAGTAGATGTCCTTGGGACAGTTACCTTTAAAAACTACAGAAATCCTCAAGTCCAAGTAGAAGGATTAATACACCATGACCCACAAAGCCCCTGTTTGCCATGCATTGGCAATGTTATTACGACTGAGGCAGGCACATTTAAATTCATCTAATGCTGCTTTGCTTTATTTTATTTTTGTAAACCTCTGTAAACTGCCTTGATTTTCAGTCTGATAAGCAGGGCAGTATATAAAAAAATCTGCATCTAGCCCACAGGCCTTACGTTTGACACCCTTGCTCTAAACCAGTGGTTCTCACACATTTAGAACCAGGACCCACTTTTTAGAATGAGAATCTGTCAGGACCCTCCAGAAGTGATGTCATGACTGGAAGTGACGTCATCAAGCAGGAAAATTTTTAACAATCCGGGACTGCAATCCTACCCAGGATTAAGCCCCATTGACTATCATTGTTAAAAGAATATATAGTAGCTTGTTAAAAGTACAAGTCTGCAACATTTCTCCCAGTACAGTCACATACCATGGTAGCATCAAGTCTAATATATTAAAAATAAAACATTGAAATGAATGGGGACCCACCTGAAATTGGCTTGCGACCCACCTAGTTGGTCCCAACCCACAGTTTGAGAAACACTGCTCTAGACATTATCATATACAAGAAGCTGCCTCCATAATCATTGACCATGTGTCTGGTTCCTCCCTTCCACTTTGTAATATCTAGTACGACTGAACTGTGTCCTGATGTTTTCTGTTTCCCTGCTTCTGGCCTGCATCACTGGTTTATTCAGGGGACCAAAGAAACATGCAGTGTTGTGGATGTTGAGACACAGGTGAGTTGTATCAAGGGGAAGAAGTAACAAGACATGTAGGTTTACACATGCAGTTTTCAGCTGCAACCACAGGTACATTGTAACATCTAGTTTGAGTTTAATTTTAACACAAAAATTACCAAAAAAGGGGGGATTCATGTGACAGCATACCATCCTGTTGATGACTTTTGTAAACTGTAGTTTGCACATTAGAATTAAAAATGAGCAGAAAAAAGTCATGTTGAATTAGTTAGCAACCTTCAGTCTCGAAAGACTATGGTATCACGCTCTGAATGATGGTTCTGAAACAGCGTCTAGTGTGGCTGAAAAGGCCGATTCGGGAGTGACAATCCCTTCCACACTGGGAGCAAGTGCAGTCTGCCCCTGGTCTGTCTCCCTGGCTATGGGCCTTCCTTCTTTGCCTCTTTGCCTCAGTCTGTTGGCAAAATGTCTCTTCAAACTGGGAAAGGCCATGCTGCACAACCTGCCTCCAAGCGGGCCGCTCAGAGGCCAAGGTTTCCCACCTGTTGAGGTCCACTCCAAAGGCCTTCAAATCCCTCTTGCAGATGTCCTTGTATTGCAGCTGTGGTCTACCTGTAGGGCTCTTTCCTTGCATGAGTTCTCCATAGAGGAGATCCTTTGGGATCCGGCCATCATCCATTCTCACGACATGACCGAGCCAACGCAGGCGTCTCTGTTTCAGCAGTGCATACATGCTAGGGATTCCAGCTTGTTCTAGGACTGTGTTGTTTGGAACTTTGTCCTGCCAGGTGATGCCGAGGATGCGTCGGAGGCAGCACATGTGGAAAGCGTTCAGTTTCCTCTCCTGTTGTGAGCGAAGAGTCCATGACTCGCTGCAGTACAGAATTGTACTCAGGACGCAAGCTCTGTAGACCTGGATCTTGGTATGTTCCGTCAGCTTCTTATTGGACCATACTCTCTTTGTGAGTCTGGAAAATGTGGTAGCTGCTTTACCGGTATGCTTGTTTAGCTGAGTATCGAGAGAAAGAGTGTCGGAGATCGTTGAGCCAAGGTACTCAAAGTCATGTTGAAATACACAAAGTCATGTTGAAATAGTGATATAAATCTCTGTGGAATTATTTGCTCTGCAAATGCATCCAACCTGTGCTTGGGTCATGGCATGACCATTAAATATTCTGGATTATGTAATTGGATCTGCACTAGTTTGGAAAGTGGACAGTGCTCACGACCTTTGGCTTGCACACAATGATGCTTGGGCTCCTTTTACCTCCTTGAATCGGCAAGTTACATCTGCCCAGTTCAATGAAACGCAATGTCGTGAAATTTCCAGTGTGGTTTTGTGAACGTTGCAGATCTACGAGAGAGTTTGAGATAAACACCTAAGGTTTTCCAAAGGTTGGCTGAAGTGGAGTGACTTTTTTTTTTTCTTTTGAGCTAACATCACAAAAATTTTTTTTGCTTGCTGTGACATTTTTAGAGGCTAAATTACAGTACGCCAGTGCAATCAGCAGCATTCAGGCTCACAGCTTGAATAAAATTAGAAATGGTGGGAGAAAAGGCTCCAGTTCATAATGAAACGTACAACATTATGCAATGTAAGTCTATGCATTTGCAGACTAATAATAAACACCTTTTCCATTTCCTCAGCTCCCCATTAGTGGGAAATAAAAGGAGGCAACAGAAAACAAGAAAGCTGTGCAAAGGATGTACCTGCAGTTCTAGCTGATATCAAGGGATGCATCTCCAACAGGGGCAAGGAAGTGGTAAAACCTCACTATGTCTAACTGAGAATGCTCTAATTGGTTTTGTTTTACTATGTTCTAGAAGATCAAGTAATAAGACATGTTCAGAAAAGCACGGCTTATTGCATTGTTCACAATAGCAATGTGCTGAAAGTGTTGTGGGTTCAAATTTCCCCAGCCTGTTGAGGTAGAACTTGTTGTTTTCCCATTTGGTGGTAAATATATGCTTTTTGACATGGGGTTGATGCTAGGAAAGTATGAAGTATGAACCTTGTGTTATAAGCATGGAAGATGGAATTTTTCCAAGTTAACTACAGCTTAACGCTAAAACTTACCTGGAACCACAATTGTGACACCCTGCTATCAAAGCTAAAATATGTCTGTGTGGACAAAGAAAAGTACAAAGGACGATTAACCTGTGGCGTTCCAATGTAAGACTGACACTGACATATTTTAATCTTAAATTTTGATACTGCAGTATTTTATTAATTCCATTAGCAAAATCAAGATATCCTTCCTCCTCTGTTTAAATCCTATTGCTGTCCCCTCTCCTCAGAAGTTGTTCGGATGGAAAACTGCTCAGAAAATTAGGGTATGGGAAGATTATGTGACCTATACTTTGAAGTTAATAACAAATCCTGATTGGCTAAACAATTTGAGAGCACAATCCAAACTCACCCTTCTGCTGGCATGGCTGAAGCTCTGCTGGCACACAGTGTCACAAGCGTGCTGTAAGGCATGTTTGCTGCTATTCAGGAGTTGGCTGTGCTGGCAAACTGTGCTGGCCCACCAGTGTACATCCCATTCAGGGCTGCCAGCGGAGGTAACTACACCACTGAATGGTCCAGGGGCTGGGAGAAGATAGTGCGAGGGTGTTTCAGGGGCAGGGAGTGGGTGTTTTGGGGCATGGGGTGTTAAAAATTGGAATGAGCCTCACTACTTGGAAAATTGAACATTATGTGGCAATATCTGACCAGTTCTTAAACTCTTGGGTAGAGTTTGAAATAGTGAGAACCCAAAAAATCCAGATTCAAACAAATGGTGGGCTGTGACACCAAGGTGATGATGATGATGGTGGTGATGGTGATGGCCAGTCCATTAATGAGGCCAAATGAAGCAGTAGCCTCAAGCAGTAGATTGGCAGAGGCCATCAACCTCCCCAACCTCCACTTTCCTCCAGTGGTAGAAGCAGATGCTGGAGCATCACCTCTTAAGGTGGGGGCAGCATTTGGCCAGCACTGGGCTGGCTTTCAATCCTCATTTCAGTAACTATATTGACTGTAAACTGGTGGTTGGAAACCTTCAGTCTCGAAAGACTATGGTATAAGCCTACAGCACCCGGTATTCCCAGGTGGTCTCCCATCCAAGTACTAACCAGGCCTGACCCTGCTTAGCTTCTGAGATCAGATGAGATCAGGCATCTGCAGGGTAACAGAATCTGTATAAGTATCTGTATAAGGCATCTGTATAAGTAACAGAAGTGTGAAAGCTAAATTTTTATTTTGATGATGGGTTACATCATCTCCTAATCAGCTACCAAGTATGAACTTGTTGCCTTTGAAATCTGATCAACCTTCAGAAAAAAAAAAAAGCCCCTGCAATAATGACTAGGAAAGCATATTATTCCATCCTCTACAGCTTCTGAAAATAACAAAATTTTAATCTATTCTTATGAAAGAACAGAAAAACCTCTTTACCCATTGCATCTATATTGTTTTAGCACCAGTTCATATTAAATGAACAAAGAAAACAACAATTTGAAAGCATTTTTACTGTAGTACTACATGAAGAAAACATATCATGATAACATTGACAAGCTAAATATATGTATGGTATTTTTTGCCTTAAAAAAAAAAAAGAAATCTATAAAGGGAGATTGTTGGATGCAAAATGCCACTCTCAAAAAGCAAGTTGCAAGTATGACTGTTAACTTGCAGTGTGAAAATCAGGCTGACTAGGAATGACAGAGTGAGTACAAATAGGAAAAAGTGACAAACATATTAGATACTTTAATAAAACCATGGCTGAAGATTTTTTGTTTAAAAGGCACCAACATGTAACAAATGCTACATTTTAAAAGTCACACAGTATACTAACCAAAACATCTTTACTGAAGCATAAGCCCACTTAACTCAGTCGAATTGTCTGTCTGGCTTGTGGGTTAGGATTTTGGCCTCCGAATCTTAGAGTTAATCTAGACCAGTGCTCATGGCATGCTGACAAGGTACTAAAATTCTCAAGGCACACCAGCAGTTTTTGGACAATTGACAAGGCGCACCATGCTGTTGGTGGAGGCTTATATCCCCCAATGGTCCTATTAATAAATGACCCTCCACCAAACTCCCATGGCACACTTGGGGACCATTCATGGCACAATAGTGTTCCATGCCACAGTGGTTGAAAATGGCTGATCTAGACAATCACACAAAGTGCATGCTGTGGCCTGTTGTTTTTCAACACAGCAAGGCAGGGGGAGGAAATAGAATGGAGCCTTGGCAGGAGGACTAAGATGTTGCCCCCACCATGGTTCCACTCTAAATCATCCTTTCCTACACTGTTTTAATTAGAAAGACAGACAGACAGAAAGCTTCTGTGGAAGGTCAATGCCTGCATGTGGGCATACAACACAATACCAGCTATCGCTTCTGAAAGGTGCTTACAGCCTGTTCATTGCAGTCTTCTCGAAGCACTGACATCTCCTTCCTTGCTTGCTTACTCGCCCTCTGGGAGTGCCTGAAGCTGTTCTTATGGAAGAAGGAACAAGGAAGTCACTCTAGCTTTCTTTACCCAGTGCCTAATGCCAGGCACCACGAGGGTATCTGTGGATGGTGAGCAACTGGATATTCTGTGTCTGTAGGACAACTAACAAATTCTACAGTCACTAGGAGGCTTCTAACCTTGTGCACATTCCTGTGAGAGCTCCTGCATGACCGCTACCTAACCCAACCCTTTTTGAGAGGTGAAAAGTTTAGTTTTCTAAACTACGAGTTTTTTATTCCCACTATGTCTCTTTTGTACACTTACAGTACACTGATGAACCAGGACCTGTGTGAACCATCTCATCATCATTTTATCTTAGTATCTATGAAACTTTCTACCTGCTTTCCAGGCTCTGTTTGAGAGTCCACAACCTCTAGTATTGCCCTCAAACTTGCTCAAATATTCTGGATTCTGACACCTTCTGAGCTTTCGGCCATGCAGTAGACATCCTACACCAACTCGGCAAGCTCAAGTAGAAAGCTTCAGCATTGTGTTGGAAAGTTGCTGCTTCATAGATTACACCTGTTCATTGTCTCATTCATGTTCAAAAATGTGATGGGAAAAATTTAATCATCCAAGGGGCTATGGTTTCTACACTAAAAAGAGGGAAACAACATCTAGGGCCCAGTTTTCACACTTACACAAGATGGACTGGTTGTATGTTGGAGAAGATAGAGGAGAAAGACACATCCCTTCTCTACATGTGTATGATGTGATATGACATGCAACATGGCCATGTTATGCAGATGCTTCACTGTGTGGAGGATGATAACACAATCTGTGTTAATCCCTGCTATTATCTGGTCAATCTTTTTATTCCATTTTGTTTCATGTATAGACCTGCATGTATAGACATATATTTGGCAGTAGGTGCCTGCAAGGTGCCTGCAGTAACATCACTGTTTTCTGGCCCAAAGGCAAGAAGTCTCAGAACTAGAGATGAGGAAGGCCACACTTTTGATCAACCAAATAATCGCCCTGCCCCTGTTATTATGCTAATTGAGATATGTCTACTCCAAAATACCAATATAGTTCCAAAATTCAAATGAGGTTTTTTGCCTGTGTGCTGGAGCAGCAGACTTCTGCCTTGCGACCCAAGCCACCTCCTAAGAGTGACTGACTTTGGGAAAAGCAGGTTTAACAAAAGAAGGATCCCCAACTCCAATGATACTTGCCAACTCCATGATTAAAGTTCAAACAGCTCACACTGTTCTTGGAAATTGATATATTACTGTTTATTATAATTATTGACAGTAATAATAAAATAATTAATAAAATAATAATTATATTGCGTCATCATGATTTTGAACAGTAATACTTCCCACATTTTTTTGAATGGGAAGAATCACACAATCCTAATCTGTGCACATAAGCTCCTGTGGCATCCATACCCCACAATACTGTAGGAGGTGATAGAAGGGAGGCACCCCTTCACTATGAGAATGGGGCTCTTTACCCTTTGCACTGGGTCTGAGAATCATCACACCTGGGAAGCATGGCAAATGCCCACAAAGTGATGAAAACACCCCAGATGATCAACTTTGCTTGCAAGGAAGTACAACTAATACTGATGCCAAGAGGATAAATAATGTGCTTAGCATTCTTTGCAGAGGCAGGAGGGCAGAATTTGTGTGTGAGGGAAAATTAAATCACATCTGAATTTCCTTAGCCTGACAAATTACCTCTGTTACATCGTATGTCTCTATTCAATTTAACAAATATGCTGGTGGTCCAGCATTACTTAACCATGATTAAACCCAGTTAAAGGAAAATTATCTCCTCCCCCCTCTGCACCTCCTTCAAAGATTTCTTTCTGACAAAGTGCAATGTTTTCAGTTTTCTTTCTTCATTTATTCCCCAAGTGTGTGAAGAAGGGAGCAAAGTTCGATTGTGACCTTGACCAAATTAGCAACGGAGAATCAATTTAAAAAGATAAAAGTTTTTTATCTCAGAAGATGGAAAGTTTATAATACAACACTCCCAGAATTTAATGTGGCTAGAAAGAAGTACAAATTCATTTATTGGATGCTGAGAGAGAGAGAGAGAGAGAGAGAGAGAGAGAGAGAGAGAGATCAAACAGACATTGCTTTGCATACTTGGATTTCAGTAATCATTATCCAGTGAAGCTCTGCTGAAGTCTCTCCACCACACCCTCACAGTTACTGTTACAAACTCACTCTGCTGCATGACTAATTGAGCGCATTGGATCAATAGGGTAAAAGCTTTTACGACCTGACCTTTGGGGTTTGAGGTTAGACACCCATCAACTATCTGCTACTTCGCTATTCTAGTGAACTCTTGATGTATGAAATATGAGGAATCTTTCAATGAGAATTTTTCTACTGAGATAGAAGTTGAACTCAATTTTGCATCTGTTTGGGTATCGTTTACCACCGATTCCACATAACGTGCACTTTTTAAATTTTTCTCCCTTAGTGGGCCTTGGTTCGGCTACAAACATTACAACATACAAACTTACTCTTTACTGTGTAAGCAAGTGTTTTTCTCCCTCAATGCCTCCTTTCATCAGCTAGAGGGGGGTTCCCTATCAAAGTCTGGAGAAGGTACCTCACTCTCATGTTTCATGTCCTGCCACACAGAAGCCTAATGCAACATGAACATAAACATGAACTAGAGAGTTCTTGTAAATAATTTGTCCTACGTGGGTCAGTGGATCAGAAGAAGAATGAGATCTTAAATACCCCCAGGCTTCACCTCCCAGTCAGAGATATTTAGCCCTTTGACTTGGTGTTGCGCATTCCTTTGTTGCTCCATTGCATTCCTCTTGGTCCCTTGTCCACTGAAATTCCTAGATAAGGCAAAACACTAAGGGTGCAATCCTAACATGTGGAGTTAGGGCATGTTTGCTCCTCCTTGGGGGGAAGCCAGGCCGGCACTCCCAGAAGCTCCAACCTGTGGAGGCTGACAGAATCCTCTGCTCTGGCTTCCTTCCATTGCCTTGCATCTGCTCAGATGAGCCGACACAAGGATGAAAGGTAGGCATGAGGAAGGCAGGGAGAAAGAGGGAGGGAGGTGTTCCTTGGCAGGGGGAGGGCGGGCGGTGGGCAGCCCCAGGGGTGAGTGGGCAGGGAGAGGGAGGCAGGGCTGGGATCCGGCAGTTATACCGGATCCCAACCCCCGTTCCTGGGGAGAACAGAGTGGCTTCATGTTGCTCCGCTCTCCTCAGACTTGTGCTACCTCCAGAGGTGGCGCAAGTCTGAGGAGACCCATTGGGGCTAGCAACCCTTACCCAGGGGTAAGGGAAAGGTTTCCCCTTACCTCTGGCTAAGTCGCTTATGGCCCCTATACTGAGCTGGATACAGCGCAAACCTTCTGGCTTGCCTGTTCCGGCGCAGGATAGGATTGGGCTGTAAGTTTCTTCAAGAGCCAGGATGCCCATGTAAAGCAGCCCCCCCTCCCTCAGCTTCCAAGTCAGTCGTAGCTGCCAAAGCAAAGCAGAGTTGTCTCCTCCGCTTTGCTCTCACCTTCCCGAATGGCTCAGATGTCGAAAGGGAGAGGCCACTTTACATGGGCGTCCCAGTGCCTGAAGAATCTTAGCATTTTGTCCCCGTCTCCAGGAATGTCAGTGCCCTTGTCTATACTGATGTACTATCTCAGGAGACTGTGAGATTCTGGGCATGCAACTGGGCATGCATGAAGTGGAGACCACTGTGCAATGGCAAAGCTTCCCTGGCACAGATGGTGCTTACCATTCTGCTGGGAACCTATGCAAAGCCCCTCTGTTTGCCCCTCTCTTTTCGCCAACCAGCTGCTTCTGGTTCCGTCGCCCCAACAGGTTTTGTGCCTGGATTTCCAGGAAGATGTAACTGGCTGGGCCAAAGACAGGAGGCAAATGGAGGGGCTTTGCATAGATTCCCAGCAGAATGGTAAGCAGCATCTGCTCCAGGGAAGCGTTGCCAGTGCCCAGTGGATTCCACTTTGGAGACTGCTATATTAGATCTATTTTTAAACCATAATAGTAGGACTCCAGACTCCAATGGACTTTCTCTGATGTGCCAGCACATCCGTGAAGGCCTTGGCCTTCATGCCAGCATGCCCAGCTTCTGTGCAATGGCAAATCGCTTTACTATCTTTTGCAACATGTGCTTGCCAGCAGAGCACATGTTATGCTGGCACAGCAGTTAGGCAGGTTGGACCCAAACTCTGCAAAAGAATCCATTGTTTGACTAATCCAGAAAGCATATTTATACAAGACAGCAACTTGGTTTCCATGCTTCGCTGCCCAGAAAGTGAAAAGCATAGATGCATTGCCTGTTGTTCTCCTGAGGCAACAGACTACTTGCCAAATTAATAAGTGACTGCCTACCACTATGTCGGAATTCAGAGAATATCCTTCATAGCCTTGTGGCAAAGAATTCAAGTCAGAGCAAGTCTATTATATTCTCTCACTGAGCTGAACTGACATTAGTCCCGAAGAGAAGATGACAGAGGAAATCAAGATGTACGGTCCATATCAGGTACACATGCTGGTAATGTAATAGAAAATAATAATAAATAATAACTAGGTATTTATATACCACCTTTCTGGTCATCGGATTACTCCTCTGACTTTATTCAAGGCGGTTTACATAGGCAGGTGTTTCTAAATCCCTCAAGGGGATTTTTACAATCTTAGAGGTTCTCTTTCAAGAACCAACAACCTTTCAGATGGATCTTCCTGGTTTAGTCTCACTTCTGGCCTCCAGCTCTCCCATGCAGGCTGACAAGCAGCTCCATCTCTCACATGGAGGGCAGCCAAGACGCTTCTTGCTCACACCAAGAGCAGGTGGAATCAATCAGCTGGGCTTGTCAGCTGCTTCAAGGTCTCGCCATTCTCAGCCAATCAGGGAGCTGCCGGTGTCCTCGAACTGGCGACCTTCTGAAGTTATCTTTGGGCTAACGGAGGCTCTACCCTCTAGACCAGACCTCCTGCCCAGATATTGAAGGGTTCCTACTGTGGGACATTTTACCATGCTTCTGGTCTCCACTCTTGTATTTATGACACCTGCTACACAAGGGAGATAGAACCTTATTGCCTCACGCCATCCTTTTTGACATGGTGGAAACCGGAAAACAGTTGTTACATTACAGAAGAAGTTGCAATGTGCCACACACTGTGAGTTCCGCTTTGTATTTTGCACTGCGGACATACATGAGCCTTGTTCAGGCAAACTGTAACTATGAGGGTTATGGTATGTACAGTCCCATCCTGGTTACTAGATTAAAGAGACCACATCACCAAGCCTCACCCCTGCACTCATAGTTCTGCCCCACTCTTTTTCCATGGAGAGTGTTTGTCTGCAGAGGAAGACACTCTTGTCTCCAGTAGGTTTGCAGTGGCTGTTCCAGAGAGGATCAGGTTCCAGGCCACCCTAGCCTAGGGGCCTTATCTAACGGGGTCTTGGTCACTGCCCCAGAATCAGTAATGAAACATGAGTGCTAATATTATGAAAGCTTTATTTTGGTTACAAAGAGCATACACATAAATCAAAGGCTTTGTCAATTAGTCCCTATATTAATTTTCTAATTTCATCTTTATCCAATCATATTTTCTCAAGTGCACAACCAGAGGGCCCAACTCTGGTGTAGCTCGTTCTTTGTGGGTTGTAATGCAGATGTTGCCTCATACTTTGGGTCACTGATCTCCAATGAATGTCTCTTCCGTTTTCTTTTAATGATTTTTCTCCTGCTCCTGTTTGATTAGGCTGCAATCCTAAGCATGCTTTCCTGCGAGGAAGCCCCACTGAACACAATGTGACTTTATTCAGAATAGACATGCATAGGATTGTGCTGTTATTCTTGTATCATTCCCTCCTCCTCTGGGACGTCATCAATCTGATCTATTCCTCCTTCCTTAGATAGTTTAGGGTGCAATGCCTAACCGAGTTAGGGCAATGCAATTCTGATGTGAGGGAACAAACATTGCCTTACTTTGATGAGGCCTCTGTGACTGCTCGCCAACTGCAGGATGTAGCACATGCCTCACTGGCACAACTATGCCAGTGCTGGAAAGTTGGTTAGGATTGTGCCCTTAATGACAATCCAGTTTTGGTGACTTGACTGCTCATCTTTTATCGCCTTATCTCAGGGAAGTCAAACAAGGCCTGAAGACCAGATGCAGCACACAGAGGCTCTTTATTTGGCCCCTGGGGTTCTCCCAGCACCACCTCAGCTGCTTTCAGCTTCTGAGCTGTGCTGAGGTGTCACTGCTGGAAAGGCAACCTGCATAATAATATTTAATAATACAGGTATTTATATAACGCCTTTCTTTGGTCGTCAGATTTCTCCTCAGACTTTAATCCAAGGCGGTTTACATAGGCAGGCTGTTCTAAACCTTACAATTGAATAGTTCTAGTCTTTCATAGAACTCCTTGTTCCAGCTGGATTCCTTCCCAGTCTGGCCTCTCTCTGGCCCTTCGCCTCCCATGCTCCACTTGACGGCAACTCCTCTCTGTCACCGAGGGTCAGCTCGTCAGTATATCAGCATGGTCTCAGTTCTCGGGTACTTCCAGTTGATAATAATTGGGTATAGAATAATTGGGTTCTCCCATATCTTGAAAATATGATCAGGATTTGCATATTTTCTCTTTTGTCATTTGCAATTAGTGAGTTCCTAATTGAGGGAAAAAATGCTTCTTTCTGTTCATGACCTACTTAAGGTCATCACTTTCAACCCTCAGCAGGTATCATGAATGTTATTTGGCCTGCTGTATGAAACAAGTTTGACACCCTTGCCTTATTCTATCATCTCTGGTGCCTCTTGGTTCCGTTAGGTTGAGGTACAATTGATGATATGGTACAATTGATCTATGCTTGTAGTTGGAAATAGTCAAATTAAGCCATGTCAGATTCCAGCCTACTTCAGCCATATTGTTTGTTTCACACACACACAAGCATTACTATATTTGCCTAACATTGAAACAAATTTTTTAAAAAATGACTCATAGTGCTCTCCTTGGCAAAAGTTCCCATGATCTGACCATGAAGTCAGTGGTGTCACTAGGATTCGTGTCACCTGATGTGGGAGATCTGCACGTCACCCCATGCAGTGGGTGGGGAAACGCCCCAGGTGGTGATGTACCATCGCCCTGCCCCCACTGGTTTTTTGACTTTACTTTCTGATAGAACACAGATATTTCAATGTGGTTTGTTTCATTGCATTCTGCATGAAATCACACATTGATTGATATATAACATGATGGTATTATTCCTCCAAACTCTGATTTTAGTGATTTTGAAAACTTGTAGAGTCACACACACACCCATGTCAACTTACTAACACCTTATTGCAGCAGTTCTCAATTTTTTTAGCACTGGGAACTACTTTTTAGAATGACAATCTGTCCAGGACCCATTGGAAGTGATGTCATGGCCAGAACAGAAATCAAGCCATCATCAAGCAAATTAAAATAATTATAAATAATTAAACTAAAATAAAAGAAATAATTAAATAAGGGGAATAAGGGAAATAATTTATTAAATTAAATAAATTATAAATATAAATAATTTATAATTATTAAATATAAATAATTATAATAATTATAATAATTATTAAATAATAATTTAATAAATTAAAATAAAAGAAATAATTAAATAAGGGGGAGCCAGTCCTGTTCCACCAAGTGAATCTACTCTGAAGTAAGTCCTATTGTGGTCAATGGGGCTTACTCTCAGGAAAGTGTGGGTAGGATTGCAGCCAGTGAGCCCAATCCTATGCATGTCTACTCAGAAGTAAGTCCCATAGTGGTCAATGGAGCTTACTCTGTAGTCTGCCTGCAATAACACCCCCCAAAAGAATCAGGGAGATTTCCAGCCCTCCCAGTGCCCAGTTTAAAGTTCTTCTATTTCAGGCATATCAAGATAATCACCTACCTGGCTTTGCAAGTGCAAAATAGAAAACATTCTCCTTACCAGTTCAAGTCTCTTTTTATGTCCTTTTTAGTGGGGGGGGGCTGCCTTCTGGAGCATTTGTTGCACTCCTTCTGGTGGCCTCACATTCCCCTTTGCCTGGCCTGATCACAAGCCAAGGTACGTCTGCCTACTCATGAGTAAACGCAACCATGAGGCTGCTTCACTTTCCATAGAGCTCAACAGACCGCAGGAGGGAGGGTGGGAGGGAGGGAGGGAGGGACCTCCTTCTCAGGTGTTTTGGGGGCTGCATTCATTGGATCGGGACCATTCTGACGTTGTTGGAGTCCTCTCAGCCTGCCCTTTCTGATGGACTGAGGCAAGTTTACCTATTCACAAGTAGACAGGGCCACGTGGCTTCGTTTTGGGCTCAATCAACTGGCAGCTGGGAACGGGGAAGCTCCTTCTTGGGTGTTTTTTTGGGGTTGCATTCATTGGATTGGGACCATTCTGGTGTCATTGCATTCCTCTCAGCCTATCGACGGATTATAGCAAGTACGTCTACTCACGAGTAAACGCGCGATACTGCTCACTTTCACTTTCCATAGGGATCCATGCATTTTTTCCTTCCAGTTTTTTGGCCATAACTTTTGAACAAAAGGAACTATTTCAATTCTGTTTTTTGCATTGCATTCGGCTGGGAAGTCCACATCCAACGGTGTATGGAATGACATGGTAGCTCCTAAAGCTGTGAAGTTAGCACGTCCTCTCCCAGGGCGCATCACCCCCCCGGTGCATCACCTGGTGCGGCCCGCACCCCCTGCACCTCCCAGCGATGCCAGTGAATACAGTTTATCCAAACATGGTTATATTGGAAACCAAATGTGGATCATGCCTTCCCACAAAAGTATCTAACATGACCTCTAAGCTTCTAACTCTGTGAATGAGTTGCTGAAAGTGGGATTGGGCTTTTTCGCTTAGTCCAAATTCAAAGAGTTGTTTTTGGCCTCTAAAGCCCTAAACAGTTTTGGCCTGGCAGTAAAGTCTGCCTTTTTTCCATACATACCACTTTATATACTGACGTCTTCAGGATCTGCTCCATATTCTCCTATCTTCAGAAGCTAACAACCTTGATATAAGACAAAATTTCTCAGTTATGGCACTGTCCTTGTGGTATTCTTTCTTTGGAGAACCTGCACCCCACTCTTCCTCAGTCTGGCATTAGGCGTAGTCAAGATGTCTTCACTTCTAAAGATGTCCGTGGAATATTTGACTTGGTATTTACTGTTGTTTTTGTTTGGGGTGCTGTTGTAATGAAAAAGAACTCAGTCATGAACTCCTCTTGCATGGCCCAGGGGTTCTGACATAGCCCCAATGGCACACTGTTGTTCCATGCCTCTTGGGCAATGTAGGAACAGGTGCCCAGTGGCGTCATGAATGGCTGATCTGTGTGTAATTGGCTGAGCTAAGAATTGATGACCCTAGCCAGTGATATATTGCACTCAATAGTAACAATACACAGTATACTGAACTGAAATACAGAACTTCTAAACAACATCTCCAAGTTAATTCCAAAATGCAGACTTATAATTATAGCATGCTTAGCACTCTGACCCTCTCCCTGAAGAGTAGACCCATAGATGTTCCTTAATCACTATTGGATGCTTGTTATTTTTTTCTTTTGTGGAATTAGAGCTTTTTATAGTGTAGAAATTCAGGGTCAGTCATGAAATATGTATGATGAGTGACATCAATTAGAGTCATCCACACTAATTTCCTACTCCTTTGTCTAGGATATGTTTTAATGCCTGAGACATGTTGATCACCTGCTGAATTTCTTGGATTTTCTGCTTACACTGTTTACTTTCCATGTATTTCAATTAATTACTTTTATTACTTCATCAGCATTACCCTTCAGATCCTGCCTCAGGACATGGTACCAGGCAAGACTTGCTGCTAGTCTAGGCTTTAATTTGCTGCTTTGATTTTTGATTGGGAAGTGGGAAAGATTACACTGATGGGTGACTTCTTTGCAAAACGTTCCAAGTGCTGACCTCTTGCAACAACAACAACCAGAAGATTGACTTCTCTGAAGTTATAATCTGAAGCATACTTTCTAAGGAGTAAGCCCCATTCAGACCAGCGGAGTGTAACTTCTGAGAAAACATTCTTGGGATTACATGGTAAGGATTCGATCCTATGCCTATTGAGGCAGAAGTATGTTTTCTTAAATTTAAATTGAATGTCTCAGTGAACACAGGATTATGCTGTTGGAATAACACAAAAACTCACAACTGAAAATGTAGCAGCGCAAGATGCTACTCTGGGGAGCATCCAAGGCTTTTGGTGGCCTTGGTGCTTGGTGGGAGACACACAAGACTATATCTTGTTGCCTGATGGGAGAATGCTAAAGCAGAAGCACTCTGAGGGTTTGAAAGTTAGAACTTGAGGCAGCAAAGAGTTAGAGCAATGAATAAAACAACAGACAAGTATAGTAACGAGATGCAGAAGGAAGGCCAGATGCAGAAGAAGAGCTTCTGGGATTCAGCCTTCTCTGCCTTTTATTCCCTCTCATACAATTCAGAACAGGCTAGGGTTTTCCATTCTCTGATCTTGTTTACAATACTAAACCATGAGTCAATAGTCTGCATAATAGAGAAATTTCCAAGAGGAAGCTGAGACTCACACTGGCTGTAACCAGCCGACTTTCTAGCTTAACCACAATCACATTCCTAGATATGATTCTTTATAACATCGCCTTGTTGACAGGCTACAAAGCTTCAGACCCAGCATGTCACCAAGGCCGCACCGAGTTTGCTCTTGCGCATGTGCAAAGTGAGCTTTGCTTCACTGTCAACATACTAAGGCTAAGGCCAGCGCCTGTGTAGATAACCACTACATGAAAAACAGGCTGTTACAGCATAACATGGCATTTGAAACAATTCACAAGACATCTACAAGCTAATTGTGCTGAATTCAAAGGTGCCTAAATTCCAATGCAACAGTGGTCCTGACTGGGGACTTTTGTTGCCCGTGCAGGTCCCATTTTCAGTAGATAGCACAGGCCTGTGAGAACAAGGCAATCCACAGCCAACAGTAGGAAAACAGCATCGGTGCCCATAGTACTATTTTGGACAACGATACTAAAACAACCTAAATGGTTTTTGGGTAGTAATTTAAGGAATATACTCGATAGAACTTTGTTGGTTCTTTCAGCTTGCTTCATTTTCATTAGACACAGCACATTGCTCTTGACTCCCATTTTAGATCGACTGCTGTGCTGGAGTCCACCCTCCCTCTCATATTTGTTTAGCTTTAGTCTTCTCTTTGATAACTAATTAGAACAAAAGATTTGAGCACAGAGTTCAGAAGTTTAACTTTCCTTTGAAGTTGCATTAAGCTGAAATGTGAGAATTTTTTTTATTTTCTCAGTAGAATTCTTGGGACTCCCATTTAGAAAGTGTTAATTTCTAATGAGGTTATTCTAGCTCATATAGATAATCAAAATGATTCTTAAATAAACCTTGGGCTATGTGCTTCAATCCTGTTTTCTATACTCCCAGTACAATCCTAACTAGCGCTGGCGCACTGGGGCCACATGGCCTATGCTGTATCCAATGCAGGTAAGGACATCAAATGCTGGAGTTCTCCTCGGGCTAAGAAGATATTTTTTCCCCTTACCCCAAGTAATGCTTCAGACTGTCCAATGGGACTACTCAGATCTGTGCTAGCTAATTTGCAGACACAAGTCCGAGCAGTCCCATGTCAGTCCCAGGTCATACCAGGGAGACAGGATAAGGTGGAGGACTTCACTGCTAATTCTGCCTCCTCCCAGGCCGGAGCTGCCTGCATTACACCTTTCCCCACCCTGAAACACCCCCTCCCTGCCTCCTGTTGTCTCTCCACCCTTCAGTACTTCACTCACCTTCGCTAGCAACCAATCTTCTAGTGGCAGCATTGGCAGGGTGGCACAGGTCTTCCTGCCAGCACTACTTGCTCTTTCTGTGCCACAGACATACTTTACGGCACGACTGTCTCAGCCAATGAAGCCTGCATTTAGGATTGCCATTTATTCTGTCATGTCTCAGGTATTCTTTATTAGAATATTATTATACCAGTTCTGAACAAACTGAAGCTAGTTCACATAAGAATGTAATAAACGTTATGTGTTAGTAACACTGTTTGGGGAGCAGGAAGAGGAGCTGTGGAAGGGGACCGTCTTGTGAGGGTTGGCAGTGAAATTTCAAAAAAGTGAAATTTCACAGTCCCTTACCAGACTAAGGCTGCAATCCTAACCACACTTTCCTGAGAGTAAGCCCCATTGAACAAAATAGGACTTACTTCTGAGTAGACCTGGTTAGGCTTGTGCCCTAAGCACCTGAGAATTTTGAAGAAAAGCTAAAAATGTAGCTACAGAGCAAGTCTTGGTGGGGGGGGGGTGTCCATTCAATGCCAAAAATGCATATAGTACTACAGCCTCAACTCTTAGGAGAACAACTGCCTCATGGTCTCCTGAACTTTGCATCCTGGGACACTGCTACCTAGTTTGTCAACAATAGAGGATTCACAATGAATAAAAAAATGCCTTAGGATTGCATTAGAAAAAAATAAGAGTTTTGCCACTGATCCAAGTATCAGTGCAAAGCTCTTTCCCCCAAATATTCTGCTATGGGGAAATCTATGACTCAGGGACACAATCCCATTTTGCACTCACCATGTGGTGATCTGAAAGGTGCAACTGGGAAGAACCTAACCTTCCTCTGCACCCATGGGTTACTGCTACCACCTGGAGCATGAGGTCTGGTAATACTTCACACCTTTCTCCCAGTACAGGTGTTGCCAATGATCTCACTTTCTGAAATGTGCTCCGTCTCTCCTAAGTCCACCTTGGTTCCTTAAGCAATTTCTGCTCAACAATGCATAAATGTAGGGCTTTTTTTCTAATGGAATGTGGGGGGGACGGAGTTACGGCACCTTTTTGCAGGGGCCCCTCCCCTTTGGAGGCATTCCAGGTGGGGGGGAGCAAAATAGAGGCGTTTGCTGGGTGGGTGCTGGGGGGGGTGCAGGGTAGGCGGGTGCCTGGCCCCTGCCCCCTGCCTGACCGCACAACGACCCCTTCCTGCCCCATCTCCAAGCTCTCGCCTGAGCCTAGCCTGCCTCCCCTCCCCCCGCGCTCTGCTTCCCCGCGCAGCTTCCAAGCCGGTAGAGGGCATGGGGGTACACACGCCGATGCTGAGGAGGAGGACGGACAGCCAGTCAGCCAGCCAGGGAGACGGGCTGCGGCACCCACGGAATGCCCAGGTACTGGCTTGGCGGAGGAGGAGGGGAAGGAAGCTGGCTGGTGCAGCCCCGTGCCAATCTGCAGCACGAGCCTAGGTGTGTCTACTCAGAAGTATGTCTCATTGTGCTCAATGGGGCTTGCTCCTGGGAAAGGGTGCATAGCCTTGCAGCCTGAGAGCCCAAGCATGTCTACTCAGAAGTAAGTTCCATTGTGTTCAATGAGGCTTACTCCCAGGAAAGTGTCATAGCCTTGCAGCCTGAGTAGACAGGCAGAGGAAGGACTCTGAGGCTGCAGTCCTGTCCACACTTTCCTGGGAGGAAGCCCCACTGCCTCTAATGGGACTGACTTCTGAGTAGACAGGCACAGGATTGGGCCCTGAGGCTGCCACCCTATCCACAGTAAGCCCCATTCACTAAAGTGGACTTCTGAGTAGACATGCATAGAATTGGGCTCTTGGGCTGCAATCCTAGGCACTTTCCTGGGAGTAAGCTCCATTGACTTGAACAAGACTTACTTCAGAGTAGACATACCTAGGATTGGGGTCTTAATCCTGGCAGAGATATATATCTGCACCCGTTTTCACATGCTAAGGGCAGGTGAAAAGGGATTCTACGTGTGTACAACGTGCTGTCCAGCCTTGCCAGAGATCCTCCTTGTCCTTCCCCCACAAGCATGCCCTCCGCCAGCCAGCGTTTGCAGCTCCTCTCCAGCAATGCACAGCAGCTGCTCAGGGCAGCAGAGAACATACAATTGCATGCCAAGCACCTTCCCAAAGACACAGAGTATTCTGATACCTGAATTAAACCATATTTAATTGCTTGTTTGCAAACATAGCTGTTTCTGTGTGCACCTAAGGACCCCTCTCGTGTAAGAATTCCTTTTTTGTTCTTACTCCCACAGTTGCTCAGAGTAATTTTATTACATGGAACTCATGTAAGCCATTTTTTGGAATCCATTCACTGCTTCCTCTCCTGGAAGCAGTGCCACACTACACGCTACAAGTGTACCTGTATAGTATTTTTCCCCATGTGTAGAAAAAATAGCTAGGGGGAAGGGGACGTGGAGATTGACAGCCGAATCCTATGCATGTCTACTCAGAAGTAAGTTCATCTTTAGGGGGGAAGCACATAAAAAATATTTTATAAAAATAAATAAATAAATAAAGATTAACAAGTTGTGAGTTCCTGCACCTTTTTATTTACAAAAAAGCACTGCATAAACACAACAGGAATCAAACGTGTACACCTATGGGCTGGGCAGAAATGGGTTAACTGAGAATCAGCCAGTATTTTGGGTGAAGGTGAGGCATGGCTCCCTCTAATCTAGATCACACTAATAAAGGGCCATTGATCAGACAGCAGACTGTAGCTTGGTAGGACATCTGTGTTTCACCTGAGGACTTGCAAATGCAGGCTCTACATTTTGGCATGATCCTGTTTGCAAACATAGTTCTTCCTGAATAATAAAGTTCCAACTGCTGAATGGTCTGGGCACTCAGCCTCTCACAATAGACCCTCAATAGCACATGGTCTGTTCAGCCTCCTTCCCCGGGGTGTCTTTCCCTCCAACAACCTAAGCATGGGTGCAGCCTACACCCTACTGTACCTTTTGTCCCTTCAGGAACCTCTTTGATTGGGGTGCAATTTAGCCTTTGTGCCCTCCTGGATGGACACACGTTAAATCAATCAAGCCCAGGAAACTCCTGGATGCAGGAGATTTTCCAGAAACCTTTATTCACCATCACAAACACATGGCTTCTGACTGGTGGCCATGGCCTGCAGAATGACAAAGCAACTTTTGTGCCATTGTTCCGGGACTTATGCTGATGGCTTGTGAGATCCCTTGGAGTAAACCCCAGACAGGATTGGGTTGTCACTGTATTAATTTAGTCCATAGATTCGGCTGTCTTTGTTGCCTTCACAGTCAAAACAGACATATTATTTAGAATGCTTTCATTGAGTAGTGAATACAAACTACAATTGATAAGCAGGTCAGAAATCTGGAGAAGTGAGTGTTGAAATTATTCTCAAGACACGCGTAGATCCATTGGACAACTGGTTTCCCAAGTAGCTTGAAAGTTTTGACCTGTTCTATACACTCCCCTTTTACCCTCCAAATCCTCAGTCTCCAACCCTTAGAGAAAACTAAGATCTTGAATTTCTTAATGTTCAGGTTGTTAGCAGTCATATAGTCTAGACCAGTAGTCCTCAAAGTGGTAGGTCGTGAGCCACCATTGGAACCTAAAAGGGTCACTTTCCCCTTAAGGGGAGTGAACCATAAGTGGGTGCCCTGATGGCACTGCAGCTATCCTGGTGCCGCAGACACCCAGGCGCATTTACACATATCTGAAGGGACTGTGCAGCCTCCCGGAGGGTCCTGAATGTTCACAGCCTCATCTGCAAGCCTCCTCTCCACTGTAGTGGGCTCCGATCTTCAGTCAGAGCCCACTTCCAGTTTGCAGTCAGAGCTGTGGGGTGTGGGCTTCCGAAACCGGAAGCACCGCAATCACTGTGGT